>NC_033794.1:49900975-49919001 GCF_001876935.1 Asparagus officinalis | reverse complement strand
TGAGCTGCCTGCTTCGATCTCCCGCTATCGTTTGGAGGGAAATAAGTGCCAGGAGCAAATGTAGGCATCCCCATGTGGTCAACTACTGATGCTCGGACCCGCTCCAGATGCTCATCTACCTGAGCCACCTCATCAAATGCTCTTTGCTCTCTGGCAGATCCTGACTGGTTGGGGCGAGGTGGGTCTGGAGTGTCGAATGCCCCAAAGTCACCATAGCCTGCATGAAGATCCTCGGCATCCTCGACATGAGCATCTTCGAACCACTCCTTAGTGGTCAGGCGACCTCCCCGCCTTGATGGGTGGGAAGCTACCCTCGAGGATCGCCCATGCTCCGCCAGACAAGAACTCTAGAACCAGAAACCCTCGGGATTCGCACTGGCACCCCGGTACCATCGATAGTAGATAAGCATATGATGGAGGTCGTGATCCCTAGCAGGGAGCTCGAAGCATGCACTAGTGTAGCCGGCGTAGGTCCAGAACCACCCATGTGCGCCATCTATTAACCCTCCCTCATAATGCAAATGAGGGTTGATGTTCCCTACATACAACTAGTCGTACCCTCATTGTCAGGCAAACATGTAGGGAAGATACGGTTCCAGATAACACATAGAGCCCATCCGCAGAATATGATACCCTGGCCGGATGTTAACCAGCCACCAAAAGGTGTCGTAGGAAAGCACGGTACCTTGATCCACTGTCAATGCGTCTAGAAGGGCCTCGCTATATCCTCCGCCGGTGAAATAGGGGAAGAATCACTGAAAATTGTAATGGTCAAAGTGGGACAGTATCTTCCTCATATCGGGAATGTCCTTACACTTCCAAGAGCATCTCTCCAGATGTTGGACGAGCGGGACGAACCTTTCTCCTTGTAGACTCGTCGGAATGCTCTGTAGGCTGTCTAAAAATCACAATAGATAGCTTATCCTCCATCAACCACCGATGATGGAAGTTACAATCTAACGACTTCCAGAAGGCTATAATCTGAAGACTTTTGCGTGGATCGCTGAAGGTTACAATCTGACGACCTTCACGACAACCGATGAGAGCTCTACTTCAACAGCCTTCACAATCAACATCGGGAGTTACAATCTGACGACTCTCATATTCTCAAGGAGCCAAGACGAAGATTACAAGACAATGATCTTTGCAACGCTATGACAAAAAGAGATTACTTGGTGATAATCTCTGCAAGGCAAGACGCGGAGGTCCTCCCCGTATTTCAACATCAAAAAACGCCAGGGTCATCAAAACGCCAGGGTCGAAACCCGCGTTACAACATCAAAACGCCAAGGTCGAACCCGCGTTACAACATTAAAACGCCATGGTCGAACCCCGCGTCACAACATCAAAAACTCCAAGGTCGACCCTCGCGTTTTTCTACGCCCTGCGGGTACCCAACTCCGCGTCTCCAGTCTAAAATGTGGAGTTAGGATCCTGAACGCTAACGTGGGTATTGTTTGACTCATTCAACATGAGCTCAACGGTTCTAAAACCGTTTCCCACGATTTGGGGGTGGTTACACCCCATTATGGAGAGAATTAAGGAGGCGGTTACACCCCTTAATTCCCTATAAATATGGATAAACTCAACTGAGTTCCAGGAGGGGGTTTTTGGCTGGATTTTTCGGATCTGAGAATTGTCAGCAAGAGGGAGATCGACGTTCATCCTCAGCTAAGATCGACCACCAGAGCTTTCTTCTAGCCTTGGCTTATTAACCGATCTTCGGTTCAAATCAACTCTTTTACAGAGTTCTTCTAAACTCGTTCAGAGTTCTCAAACTTGCCACGCAAGTTCTTCACAACGTCAAATCGTGAGGAGAAGATATCGTTCCAGTGAAGCAAAACATCGGATCGTCAACGGAGAGCAATTTCGACGCGAGCAATCGAAGGAGGCATTCCATCGCCACCGTGAAGAACCCAGTTTTAAACAAAGGAGAGAATAAAATCCGTTCTATCCTCTTTTGTAATCAAGTTGTAATCGGAATCAAAGAAATACAAATCAATTTTCTTTATTCTCTTCTTTGTAATTTTTTCTTACATACAAAAGATGGCGACTCTGCTGGGGACAAGCTTCTCTGATGAAGAAGTGGTGGCGCAATCTGATGTTCATCTCACTGGAACAATCGTCGAAACTCTCGTGGTAGAGTTTGATCAAGCCAAGTTTGAGAAGGCTATCTCCTCTGGATCCCTTAGCCCCAAGGCTATGCGCAAGATCCACAAAGTTTCCAAGGAGACTAAATCTCCAACTATTGCTGGAACACCAAAGAAAGTCCTCTCATTTGGCCAAAATTCGTCGAACAGCCCCTCCGCTCCAGGAGCGGGCTCGACCTCCGCTGAACTTGCACAGCGAGTTGAATATCCCACCCCTGCGTCAACACGACGTGCCACAGGCCTTAAACGGCCTATAAAGGAGACGAGCTCCATAAACGTCAACGACGCTGCTGCTAAGGCTTTGAAACAGGCCAAGAAGAACACTGCTCGTCGAAGAAGAAGGTCTCAGCGACGAGCACAACTTCGAGAAAATCGATCCTCCAACCAACGCGAACTTCGTGTTCGTGAGCCTAAACGCGACCCTGAACTTCGCGTTTATGAGCCCAAACATAAGCTTCGCGAGAACCAGACTGAACGCGGCCCTCAATGGCGCGTTTTACAGCCAAAACACGGACCTCAAGCCTTCGTTGAACGCGAACTTCAACTTCGCGTTTCCCAGTCAAAATACAACCCTCGCGTCGATACTGAAGAACGCGACCTTCGCGTTTCAAGTACCAAACGCGACCCGCGCGTTTCAAGTGCCAAACGCGCCCCTCGCGTTTCAAGTACCAAACGCGACCTTCGTGTTTCAAGTGCCAAACGCGATCTTCGTGCCAAACGCGACCTTCGCGTTTCAAGTGCCAAACGCGACCTTCGTGTATCAAGTGCCAAGCGAGACCCCTGAATACTCTGCGTAGCGCGACTAGGTTGAGGGGCGGATATAAGAAGTTTATGGATTCAAGGCATCTCAACCAGATCCATATTCACCAAGAGCCAGTCCTGTCCAATCATGGACTGGGGGTTCCAGTTCAAACCTCACAATCAGTGAGTAATTCTCCTCGAATCTTTACAACAGATTTGAGAGAATTTATACCGAGAGAAAGACCGATGCAACAAGTCATTCGTTCATTCCAATGTGAACGACTGATTCCTATGGTCCTCTCAGAATGTCAATTCTGCTCATATGCGGCCAAACTATTGGCGTTCAACTAATTTACGAACGTTGTTTTGCCCAACCAACGACGACGTTCGCACAAGAAGAAGTCCCCAGTGACCGAATATCCTGAGGTCACTATAAATTTGATCGGCAGAGGGAAAGCCTCAGGTCCTAGTTCCGATGACTCTGAGACAAGTCATTCACCGACCGTCAGAGAAATCGCAAACGAGTTTGAAGGAATCTACCAACGCACTCGGATGCGAACAGGAGCTATTCCCCCTATCAACTATCGGAGGTTAGCCAAAGGAATTAATTCCGATGATGAACACTCAGCCATTGCAGAGTCCCGGTCATCAAGCTCTTTTCTTGAACATGAGAGCTACGCTTATATGACGGGAAACCATGAAGATCTCGCGAAGAAACTTGATGAGCAGGAGGCCATGCTCAAATCTCAGCAAGAGGCCATCAATAAACTCCTGGCCCTGTTGACTTAACTCGTCGCAGACAAGGCTAAATCTCAGAAGACAGATCCGCCAACGTCTTCGTCCCGACCTCACACAAGCAAAGGGAAGGGAAAAATGGTTGATGACACGGCTTCTGACCAAGAAACCCACAACCTGGAATCTTCCTCTGATGAAGGAAGAGAGACAGAGTATGAGCAAAATCCTCAGTCGGCTAAAATCGAGGAATTGGAAACCCGCCTCAATGTCATTGCTAACAGAAGTGAGCTCCAAGATGAGGGAGTTGTCAGGCCCTACCCTGCCGAGTGAGACACACCCCC
This sequence comes from Asparagus officinalis, assembly GCF_001876935.1. Classification (NCBI taxonomy): domain Eukaryota; kingdom Viridiplantae; phylum Streptophyta; class Magnoliopsida; order Asparagales; family Asparagaceae; genus Asparagus; species Asparagus officinalis. The sequence goes on along the minus strand of NC_033794.1, from coordinate 49,915,034 downwards.
TTATCCTCCAAAATTTGAAGTCCCGATGCTACAAGCTTTTGACGGCACGGGATCACCGAACCAACATATCTATCATTTCAAGTCACAGACTGGGAATGTAATATCAAACGATGCCATGCCTTTGAATGGTTCAGGAAACTACCTGCCGGATGTATCCAAAGGTGGGCGGATCTAGAGAGACTCTTTCTGTGAAGATTTTTTGAAGAGGATACAGAAGTCTCCATCCATACCCTTCTCGCCACTAAGCAGAAGAAGAGGGAATCCGTCAAAGCCTTCGTTAAAAGGTTCTGAACCATGGCTCTCCGGTGTTCGTCATGTATGACACAGTTTACCTTAGTAAAGACCTGTTGACACAACCTGCAGACCAACATCCTAGCTCGAATAGGGGTTGCAGAATGTCGTTCTTGGAGACAACTGATCTCTCAAGGCGAACAGGCTCAGAAGATTATTGCCAGGATCAAAGCTGAAGAACAAAGTAGGTAAGATCAGCCCAAGCAATCGGACCAAGCCCAATCTTCTCCTGAGCAATCGGACCAAGCCCAATCTTCTCCTGAGCATTCGGACCAAGCTCATTCTTCCCAGTCAGAACCAGAAGATACTACGACCACTGAAGCTAATCCTCTTCAGTAGGATGCTGGGTCTCCAATAACTATCACGTTAACAACTACCTCTGATAGTCAAGCTCGTTAGATTGTGGCCCACTAGGCGACGTGCCATGTCTACCCTTTTTCCCCATGCACTTATTCAAGACTGGGGGTTGATTTATTTGTAGTTCATTGGATTCTGAGTAATAAATTTTCTGAGTTGTTATGTTTAATAGAATACCTCTGTCAACCACAAAATCTACCAAAACTATCACGTCCATCAACTTGTCAATCCGCTTCAATAGGATGGCAAGTCCACAACTATCACGTTAACAGTTACCTCTGATAGTCAAACTCATCAGATAATGGCCTATCTGGTGATGTGCCTCTATTCTGACTTTATGGATAGTGACTCACTAGGCGATGTGCTTTGTCTGCCTCTTTTTCTTCCACTGCTAAATCTTAATCAAGACTGGGGGTTGGTTACTTGGAATCCATTGGATTAAGAGTAACGAACATTTCACATCGTCAAGTTAACATTATACTTCGGACGATCATCACCCCCACAGGGTATGAATGCAGCCTGCATCACTCCTAATTTGTCATGTTAACATCAAACCTCTGACAATCCACTTATCAATCCTCGTCAATAGGATGATAAGTCGACAAAGTTGCTCCAATCGCAACATCCTCCTGTCACGTTAACATCAAACCTCTGACAAATCCAATTATCAATCCTCTTCAATAGGATGATAAGTCCCCAAAGTTGCTCCAATCGCAACATCCTCATGTCACGTTAACATCAAACCTCTGACAAATCCACTTATCAATCCTCTTCAATAGGATGATAAGTCCCCAAAGTTGCTCTAATCGCAACATCCTCCTGTCATGTTAACATCAAACCTCTGACAAATCTACTTATCAATCCTCTTCAATAGGATGATAAGTCCCCAAAGTTGCTCTAATCGCAACATCCTCCTGTCACGTTAACATCAAACCTCTGACAATCCACTTATCAATCCTCTTCAATAGGATGATAAGTCCACAAAGTTGCTCCAATCGCAACACAACCTCGTCACGTTAACATCACACCTCTGACAAAAACCCACTTATCAATCCTCATCAATAGGATGATAAGTCTAGGATGATAAGTCCCCAAAATTGCCAAGTTAATATTACACCTCTGGCACTTCTAATTTTCTTTCAGTGTTTCGAGTAACACAGGAAGAAACAGTGACAAAGTCTACGTATTCAATATCGAAGCCAGTGATTATCATTAAATTGATAATCTCTAAATCCATACATTGCATGTATGGGGAATTTTATCTCGAATCCTAAGAAGGGATAAGTCAACGCCTAATACGCGTTGCCGGTGAGTCTTTGACAGTAAAAAGGACAAAAGTCTACGTATTCAACATCGTAGCAGGTCATTATTAATAACGCCGAAATCCATGCCTCACACGCATGGGGGACTTTATCTCGATCCCTGATTAGAGATAAGTCTGCATCTAACACATGCTGCCGGGTAGCGCATTCCCGCAATAATGGCAAAGCCCACGTATTCAACATCGTGGCAGGTTGTTATTAATAACGCCAAAATCCATGCTTCACACGCATGGGGGACTTTATCTCGATCCTTAATTAAAGATAAGCCTACGCCTAACACGCGTTGCCGGTGAGTCTTTGACCGTAAAAAGGACAAAAGTCTACGTATTCAACATCGTAGCAGGTCGTTATTAATAACGCCAATATCCATGCCTTACACGCATGAGGAACATTATCCCAAATCCTAAGCAGGGATAAGCCTACGTCTAACACGCGTCGCCGGTTAGTCTTTTTCCGTAAAAATAACAAAGTCTATGTATTCAAAATCATAGCATCAAGTCTAAGAGAGTTCATTCTCTTAGCACAACGTTACATGTGGAACGGACTTAGACAATCCACATGCTAGCCCGATTCAAACGGTAGTCGGTAAAGACTTATCAAATCCGTTGATGGCTGAGGGTTTGCCAAAAATCCTATGCATGTTTTTAGGCCCACCAGCTTAATGGACGTGAGCCAAGACTTGAAACGAATAAGCTAAAGACAAGTCTTAAAGACTTAGTCAAAAACGCATGAAAGTCACCTCCGCGTCTCACATCGAAACGTCAAGGTCAGACCAGCGTCGCAAAAACGATAATGCCGAGGTCAGACCCACGATGCAAAGACGATAACGCCAAAGTCATAGCCGCGTTTCAAGTCAAAATGCCGAGGTTAGACCAGCGATGCGAAAACAAAATGCCGAGGTTAGACGAGCGAGTTTTAAACAGAACACCGAGGTCACACCCGCGTCTCAAGTTCAAAATGCAGGGTCCACCCCCAACATTCTAGAAGCAGGATTATTATCAACCACCGATGATGGAAGTTACAATCTGACGACTTCCAGAAGGCTGTAATCTGAAGACTTTCGCGTGGATCGCTGAAGGTTACAATCTGATGACCTTCACGACAACCGATGAGAGCTCTACTTCAACAGCCTTCATAATCAACATCGGGAGTTACAATCTGACGACTCTCATATTCTCAAGGAGCCAAGACGAAGATTACAAGACAATGATCTTTGCAACGCTATGACAAAAAGAGATTACTTGGTGATAATCTCTGCAAGGCAAGACGCGAGGTCCTCCCCGTGTATCAACATCAAAACGCCAGGGTTGAACCCGCGTTACAACATCAAAACGCGAGGGTCGAACCCACGTTACAACATCAAAATGCCAGGGTCGAACCCACGTTACAACATCAAAATGCCAGGGTCAAACCCGCGTTACAACATCAAAATGCTGGAGTCGGACCCGCGTTACAACATCAAAACGCGAGGGTCGAACCCCGCGTCACAACATCAAAAACGCCAAGGTCGACCCTCGCGTTTTTCTACGCCCTACGGGTACCCAACTCCGCGTCTCCAGTCTAAAATGTGGAGTTAGGATCCTGAACGCCAACGTGGGCATTGTTTGACTCATTCAACATGAGCTCAACGGTTCTAAAACCGTTTCCCACGATTTGGGGGTGGTTACACCCTATTATGGAGAGAATTAAGGGGGCGGTTACACCCCTTAATTCCCTATAAATATGGATAAACTCAACTGAGTTCCAGGAGGGGGTTTTTGGCTGGATTTTTCGGATCTGAGAATTGGTAGCAAGAGGGAGATCGACGTTAATCCTCAGCTAAGATCGACCACCAGAGCTTTCTTCTAGCCTTGGCTTATTAACCGATCTTCGGTTCAAATCAACTCTTTTACAGAGTTCTTCTAAACTCATTCAGAGTTCTCAAACTTGCCACGCAAGTTCTCCACAACGTCAAATCGTGAGGAGAAGATATCATTCCAGTTAAGCAAAACATCGGATCGTCAACAGAGAGCAATTTCGACGCGAGCAATCGAAGGAGGCATTCCATCGCCACCGTGAAGAACCCAGTTTTAAACAAAGGAGAGAATAAAATCCGTTCTCTCCTCTTTTGTAATCAAGTTGTAATCGGAATCAAAGAAATACAAATCAATTTTCTTTATTCTCTTCTTTGCAATTTTTTCTTACATACATGCTCATCAAGCTTTCATAGTGGTAAACGAACCAAGCCATCAAGTAGGTATACAACAGCCCAATCCGAGGGTTGGGAGTCTTGGCAACCTCGATGCCCTCCTCATCGGCATATGACACCCGACAGAATTGAGCTGTCAAGGTGTGGAGCCACCTCTGAATGCAAGCTACTATCATCGACACCAACGCATATTGCCTCCCATAGGCCAAACGTACTACGGGGTAGACAACCTCCACCGGGATCACCTTGAAAAAATAGGTAGGAACAACGCATCTCTTCAGCCATAGCATGAGGTACCCCACGAGAAGAGCCTTTGCCGATATAGGGGATCTAGCCTGATGATGGAACGATTCGAAGGCCATCCCCACCTTGAACCCTCCCTTGTCATACTCTTGGGTCTCTGTGGCCCCTCCTTCGGCCATCCTTATCTCCACTTCGGTCTGGTCACTCTCGCCCAATGGTAGAGTGGGCCTCCCCTTAACATCATTTTTCGGAAACAAGTAATCAGCCTAATTCTTATGGCTGATCCTTGGAGCCCTCTTCTTCTTACCCTTATGGTCTACTGCCCCTAGGGTGTTTAGGCATATGTGGTAGTGGCCGAGCAACTCCCACAAAGTCTCCATCACCTGGGGGAAGCTGGTCGCAAGGTAGTCGATCTCCTCCTGACCCGGCACATACTCCTCGTATAGGAATCCTCCTAACGGCAACCCCGACACGTCATATATCTCATGGAGAGTCATGCCAAGCTCGCCATTAGGAGTGAAAAACGTGCTGCTATCCGGACAGTACAGCTCCAAGATACTATAGAACTGGGGAGCATTGATCTTCAGACCATGTTGAGTGGCCCTGATAGCCACGTACAGTTCTGAACCCGCAAGATCAAAGTTCTCCTCCAAAATGTATTTGATGATCTTAGACCACCAGGTGTTACTACTAGGTGCAGAGTGGATCCACCCCGGAGCCCTGAAGTCATTCGGGGGAAACTAGCCCCCGGCTCGGAAGAAACAATGACGGAAGGTCTCAGCCACTGCAGTCGTCTCCCCCATAGGCAATTCGTTGTGCAACAGGCCGGGACGTAGGGTGGTCATGCGCTTGCAAGAGCTGTCAACCCCATATCTAGTGGTGGAACCTATAAAGATCCCGCAAGTCACTCCATCTTGGGTCGGGGTTAGATCCCAGTTCATTGTTCTGGGAACTAAAAGCGAGCGTAGTTTGACGATTGAGAACCCTCTCGACATGCTAGGAAGATAGTAGTAGACCCTGTCCACGACTCGTAGCCATCTTCCCTCCCTGCGTAGTAGGGCCGAGTTGTTAGTCGTGGCATCACCAAATAGGAACTGGGGCTTTTTCAACTCCGTCCTAGTAGCATTCGTCAAAGCTGCGTCAGTAATCAACTCACGAAACGTCAAGTGATACCCGTCAGACACGCGCTTTGCCAACTCATCTGGTTTGTCGGTAGCAAACACTGGCACCAAATCAAAAAACAGAAATCAGGGAGGCACTTCGTGACTCGCACTACCGGTAAGGCCAATGGCAACACCCTTCGGGAGAGCCTCATCAGAAAATGGAGCTGCAAAGCAAGGCAAAAGGGAATTAGAACATTCTGACTCGAAAAAGAGCGAATTTTGTTCCAAGTCCTCCAAACAGACGACCTTCCATACAATTGTGAACCTCGCCAGGCGAAATTAACTTCGCCTGACAAGTTCCGAGTTCGCCTGATAAAGGTTAAAACCCATCTTACAAAGACTGAGTTCGCCTGACAAAGGTTGAATTCGTCTAACCAAAAGCTGAATTTGCCTGGAAAAGGCGGAATTCGCCTAACAAAAAAAAAGAAGAAAAAAAAATCGACATTCCCGTGAAAAAGGGCCCAAAGTCGGGGAAGATTGCCAGAAGTGGCAAAACCCACTGAAGGAGATGAGCAAACAATGCTCATTTCCCCAATCTCACCTCATTCATCAACACGGGGTCATTAAACAACCAATTGGACTTACCCGAGTGTGCTCCAGAGGCACTGGCGGCCGCGCCAGTAGTGACGCTATCAGAAGAACGGCTTGGGCCTTTTCCCTTCGGAGCGCATCTCTTGTTTTTCGACGCCATATCTGGGAGTCAGAGGTGAAAGCTGAGTTCTTTCTCTGGAAGGTTAAAAGAAAATCCCTGAGCACAGTAGTCTCCTAAGGAAGGAGACAAAGCCTATTTAAAGGCGAAACGCTGGCGGTTGGAAGACGTGGCCACGATCAAAATCAGCGGCTCAGAACGTTCTCGATAGTTTCGAGTTTGAAGGTTACAGATGAACCATCGAAATAGGGAACGGGTCGGGTGGATCGAACTCAAAGCCCAAACCGAGAGGTGGTTCATGACAGATTTGACGACCGAATTCGAAGGACGACTTTCGAAGACAACGACCACGATCCGTTATCGAGCGAGGCGCGTGAAAGCGATGTCACCTTGTCAACTCGCATTTAATACGTCCTGACAAACCCACGCGGCCCTAGATGGCCGGTACAACTCCACCCACAAACACGTGGCTCATCTTCCACTACTTTGGAATTCGCCTGTGATACGAATCCCGCCTGCACTACTCCGTTCGCCTGATTGGCCTGGCTCGCCCAAGCCATCAATTTCGCCTGATTAACAACCGCACGGTTTGAACTTGCCCAAAAGAGTTCGTCCCAACCAGGGGAGTCAAATTCACCTGAACCTATAAAACATCAGTCACCTTTATTCAATGTGTTCCAGACCACATTTTTAAGGTTATTTAGGTCTGAAAAGTTTGAAGGGGGTCTTGTTGTAAAACCCCAAAATTTTAAATATTTTGTGATAAATAATAATAAATATGTTACATATTTATAAATAATATATTATGATGTTTGAGTATGCTAGGAATTGGTTTGAGATCAATTCAATGTATATATGTATATATATAAGAGCAAATGCACAATTCATGTTCGATGTATAAAGATCAATTCAATGTATATATGTATATATATAAGAGCAAATGCACAATTCATGTTCGATGTATAAATCTAAAAATTTATGACTAGTGAAGAGATTTTGTATTTTTCTCATAGATATAGTTGGAATTTGGAAAAAATTAAAAGAAAAACGTTGTAGGTATCTTCAAGATATTTCCAACAAGTTTTAGATCACCTTATTCCGAGGTCGGACGTGAAAGTTATTGCCAAATTAACAAATGTCATTTTCCTAGTCAGATTAGGATTCCTGGTTCGGGTCAAACGAGTTTATTTCGGGTTTGCATATATATAAACATGAGTTTTCATGAAAATTAATATCCTCACATCACGGTTTCAAACCCTAGCAGCCCCTCTTCCTCTCTCTGAATCCCTAGCCCTAAAGTTAAGAATTTTAAGAGCTTTGTGAAGCAAATATCGACACGAGGGCGAGATCATCAACGTGTAGCAAGGGGAAAACGGCTTGGTTGTACTTCTTTTTGGTTGCTGGTTATTTCAGAGGCTTAGAACGATGTTTAAAGTAAGATTATCTTCATCCAAATCCTTCCCCATAGTTAAATAACTAGTTAGATGTTTAATATGATGTTGAATATGTGTTTTCATGCTTGAATCTTAACATGATGTGATAAAAGTTAAATTTTTGATGCTAAAACATAAACCAATGCTAGATTAGTAATTTTTTTCTTGCTATTTATGATAGTATCATGATCATGATCATTAGGCAATGCTAGATTAGTAATTTTTTTCTTGCTATTTATGATAGTATCATGATCATGATCATTAGGATTTTTTATAATTTCATTTATATATGAGAAATTTAAGAGATGTACTAAATAAATATTTTCTGTAGAAAACTGCAGCAATTGTATCAGGTTTAACTGAGATTTCGAAATAGAAAATAAACTCCAAATTTAACCAAACCAGTGCCAAATGAAAGATATATGTATTTAGTTTTTTAAAACAGAAGACTAATCTTAAAAATCGTTTGTATAGAGAAAGATATGATCTTTTTACTAACAACATATCCTGCAGAAAAACGGATGCACATATATAATGTTTAACTGGAGATTTGGGATAACAAATGAACTCCAAACTGAACCAAACTTATGTCATGTGAAAACCATTTATAAAAATAGTTTTCATAGAGAAAGATATGCTTGTTTTACTAACAAATATTTGTGAATCTAGTTTTCAAAACAGAAAACCATTTGTAAAAATAGTTTTCTTAGAGAAAGATATGCTTATTTTACTAACAGATATCACGTCTGTTTTTCCTGCTCATTTTGTGAAGCTGTGTTGCGCTGTTTTGAGGTGCGTTCGTGGAGTTTTGAGCCGCTTGATGTTACACGTTTAGTCATGAATATGTTATGTTATACATTTAAGAATTCCAAGGGGATTATGATAAATTTTGATTTGATCATATTTGAATTAGATATAGTTCATATACATGTTGGATGAATTTTGATTTGATCATATTTGAATTAGATATAGTTCATATACATGTTGGATGTCGTTGATGAGCACAGTTCAATACTATATAGGATAGTGCATCGACATACCAAATATACAAGGTTTATACATGAGCTGAATTTTTTTGATGAGCATATCTTTGTACTATATTGGATAGTGCGTCGACATACCTGAGATACAAAGATTTATATAAGGTGGATGTCATTGATGAGCTCAGTTCAGTACTACATGAGGTAGTGCGTCGATATTCCATATGTACAGGCCATTGAATCAGATTTTAGGAGACTTGATCTAGCCGTCCGTCCCGTACTAGGGTGCGATGAGGCTCGTGAGTCGTATTTCTATAATGTCTATTTGGTAGTCCGTCCCGCACTCATGTTATGAACTGAGATTGCGATGAGACTAATAAACCGTGTACAGAGTTCAGTATACCTACAGGGTAGTCCGTTGTACTGAGACAATTACTTGATAGCCTAAGTATGGTAGATGCCGATTATGAATACGACCTATCATTGAACTATATGACTGAGATATGTTACTTTTGAAAGTATACAAAATTATGTGTTAGTATTTTATTCTATCTTTCAAGTGATAGTGGAAGATATTATAAATACGATGTGTTGATATCTTATTTCTTTTATTGTCCTTTTTACTTCTTAGTTGGGATCAATGATTAGAGATTCACAAATTGAGACTTATGGTATATACATGAGGGTTTCCTTGTTTGGATTATTTCGCTTGACGTACCAGTCTCGTGTTATGGATTTCTAATTATTGGTTTCATTAGATTGTTTTTTCTTAGTTCGGTATTAATGTTTAGATATCTACAATTTGTGACTTATGGTATATACATGAGGGTTTCCTTGTTTGGATTATTTCGCTCGACGTACTACGTCTCGTGTTGTAGGTTTCTAAATGTTAATCCCACTTAGATACGGGGAAAATAAATCTAGGTAGACTATGCCTAATAGATAGAGCCTCCACTCTATCTAGCAGCCCTTCCCCTGGGGAAGGATGGAGGTAATCTTGCTGTAGCGCTCTGACGTTTTTGTTGTTGTTTTTTTTTCTTTTAAAAATACCCTTTCAGGTAGCTCGGAGTTCCGAAGAGCCGCAGGGTGACGGAGTTCTGGCATAGTCGTCGTCGCGTATTTTTACTTGTAGAGACTTCACTGTAGTTTTAAATTTTATTCAGACTTAGAGTTTATTTCCATTTTGTAAAGGCAATGAGCCTTAGTTTGACTTTCCGTTTTGAGTCATCTTGAGACATCGTATGTTAGTGCAGACTCCAAATGTATTTCAATTTATTTTTAGTTGAAACATGACATTTATTTATGAGATATCATCTTCTTTATCATGTCTATTATTATCGTTCTACTTCTTTGCCTGTTTTATACCTACATTTTTATTTGACCCCACTAGAGGATATTACTATGATTGGTGAAACTTGTTGTTGCACAGTGTGGGTGCATGGTAGGTTTAACATCTCTGGGTTCACCTTGGACTGCAGCTATGAGTGAAAACAGGGGCGTCACAGTTGGTATAAGAGCTCTTGTTCCAGTATCCTTAGGATCATCCTGTGTCGAGTCATGGAGCTAGTATAGAGTTTCCTAAGAATCATGTATAGAGTCCGCTAGGAATTCCTAGAATGAGTGAGGACGTTATATACTTATGTTCAAAAATTTACAAATTTTTTTATGACAACTATTTTATGTTGATTGAAGGTATTTTCGTAAATACTAAGTGTTATGAATTCGTATTGTGATACGTTATATATATATATTACCAATGAGTACACCACCACCACAATCAGTTGTTGATAGAGCCGCAGAGCAGGAGATTTAACTCTGAAAGGATAAGAAAAATATCAGACAGTATGAGCACCAAAATTTCAAGGCACACCAGTTTCAATTGCAACCTATAAGGAAAAGAGTATATGAAAGTTTCTTGAACATCGGCTAGGAACCAAGCAGAAGTCAAATATATATTCAGCATTGAGGACCATCGCTAGAGGATAGCAACAACATCCAGATTTTTTTTGACGAGATAGTAATTATCACCTATTTAGGAGAATTTAGGTCATTTCTTCATCAAACAATTAGCGCTAGTCTAAGTGAAGCAGGGAGATATACCCATAGTGAAGGAAGAAAACAAAATCCAGAATAGTGACAATGACAATGGCAAGAGAACCATTACGGAAATCTAGAGAAACCTAACAACGGGAGAATAATTTTATCCCAGCAACAAGGACAAGATAAGAAAGGAGCACAATATGATTAGAGAGCGTCGGAGTAGCGCAGAGATTTGGAGAAACATGTTACAATCACAACAAGGTCGAACAAATAGCAAAAGACTTGTAGCAGTTCACAGCAGGAAGCTAGCATGATAAAGGTCGCAGTCGGCAATCTCAGAGTCGTAATTTCGGCCAGCAGTGAGGAAATAGAAGTACTACTTGTTAATCCGAAGATTTAGGGGCCAGCAGGCCAGATTTGCATTATCCAGGAGATTTGCACCATCCAGCAAAGTCTATTCAGCTGTACCGCATGATCAGGGTACGAGTGGAGCTTTATTCGTGATTTTATTTTCAGTTCGGATCTAGTTTGATTTATGAAATTTGTTTATCTCTTATCCTTCGTACCTTTGTTGATGGGTGTCAGCTTGTGGCATTCCTTAGATTTTCTATTGTCAGTGCCTACCCCTCTAGGGGGGTGTCCCTTCCATCTGTAGGAGATGTGTTATCAAACTAGATGAGTCTGAGTTAGACATCGAGTTGATCGTGTTGTCGATGTCAAATTTTTGGTACGAATTAGTTATCTTCCTACCATGATAGTATTGACTGTTTTGCGTAGACGGTCAATTTGCGAACGTCCGATGGGTCCGAGATGATTGTAGCAACCTCCCAGGGCAACCGTTTTGCGGAGTCATTTCTGGCGTACATCGAGGAGGTGATGTGATGGGATCAGGGTATTGATTTATTGGATACTAGAGTTGTCTCAGAGTATCAGGATATCTTTCAGGACATACCTAGATTATCTCCTGTGTGAGAGGTTGAGTTCTGTATTGAGTTGCAGGCAGGCATAGCCCTGATATCCCGCGCACCCTATCGTATGGAACCAGCTGAGATGAGGGAGCTTCAGACCCAGTTGGGCGAGTTGTTAGCTCACGGTTTTTTTCATCAGAGTCATTCTTCGTGGGGAGTGCCAATTCTATTCGTGAAGAAGAAAGACGGCAGTATGCGTTTGTGTATTGATTATAAAGAGTTGAACAAGGTCACTATCCGGAATAGGTACCCATTACCTAGGATTTATGACTTGTTCGATCAGCTGCGCGAAGCGCATGTTTCTCGAAGGCTGATCTTCGTTTTGGGTTATTGTAGTTGCGAGTTTCTAGTCATACCATTTGGGTTGACCAATGCACCCGTTGTATTCTTGGATCAGTTCGTGATAGTTTTTATCGACGACATCCTCATTTATTCGAGATCAGAGGTAGAGCACGAGCAGCATCTCCGTTTAGCTTTACAGACTCTACAGGAGCATAATATAAGTTTTGACTTTCAAAAATCAGATTTCTCGGTCACGTCATCAGCAGAAAGGGCATAGAAATAGATCCGGCTAAGATTTTAGCAGTTCTTAATTTGGAATCCGCCGAAGACGGAGATAGAGATTCATAGCTTTTTGGGTTTAGCCGGCTAATATTGGAAGTTTATCTAGGACTTCTCAAAGATTTCAACACCACTTACACGCCTTACGAAGAAGGGTGTATAGTTTATTTGGAGCATGGAGTACCAGAAGGCCTTTGATACCTTGAAGGTTAAATTGTCTACAGCGCCAGTAACTATTCCGTGCAACGACAGGACATTTGTGGTCTACACAAATACATCATTGGCAGAGTTAGGAGACGTTTTGATGCAGACTCACAGAGTAGTAACATATGTCTCGCAGCAATTGAGAGTACATAAGCAGATCTATTTCCACTTATGACTTGGAGTTAGCAGCAGTGGTATTTACACTGAAGTCATGGAGACTTTACTTATATGAAGTACAGTTTGAATTATTCACAGACATCAGAGTCTTAAATATTTTTTCTCTCAGAAGGAACTCAACCAGAGACAAAGGAGGTGAATTGAGTTTATCAAGGACTACGAGTCCGCGATTCAATATCATCTGGGGAAGGAAAATATAGTAGCAGATGACTTGAGTAAGAAACGTCAACATCGGGTTTCGGCTTAGAGGTCCTCGTTGTGTTGAGATATTCTCACCCTTAGCCAGTGTGATTTTAGACATGAGATTGGTAGAACCAGTGCATTGTAGGGAGCTGTGTCAATGCAGCCAGTTTGGAGTGTCAGAGTTGTTAGAACTCAGTTAGAAAACTATTGAATTCAGATCCAAAAGGAGAAAATTTACAAAGAGCCTACGACTGATTGGACCGTTGGAGCAGATGGAAGTCTACAGATGAAGGACAGGTTGGTTATGCCAGCCAATGTAGAGCTTAAGAGGGAGTCGCTAGATGAAGCACATCTTACTCGGTACACAGTGCATCTAGAGACCCCTAAGATGTAAAAGGACCTAAAGAGACACTCTTGGATGGAGTGATATGCGTAGAAAGATTTCAGAGTATGTAGCTAAGTATCTTACCTGTCAGTGAGTAAAGGCAGAACATCAGAGACCGACAGGAACACATCAGCCTTTACCCATTTTGGAGTAGAAGTGGGCGGATATTTCTATGGACTTTATTGTAGGGTTATCGAAGTCGAAGAAAGAGAATGATTCGGTTTTGGGTGATAGTTGATAGACTGATAAAGTCAGCACATTTTATTCCAGTGAGGATATTTATTCAGGAGACTATTCGTGGAGTTCCAGATACGACAGTATCAAATTGAGACGGATTGTCAGACGAAAAGAGTAAATTAGATGTTGGAAAATAAGTTGCGGGCTTGTGTTATTTGACTTTCAAGGTAGCTGGGAGGATCATATTTCATTGATAGAGTTCGTTTAGAACAATAATTATCAAGTGACAATCGGTATGACCCCGTATGAAGTATCATACGGGAGGCCTTATAGATCGCCTATATGTTGGGTAGAGCCGGAGAAGAGTTTAATACTTGGGCCAGAGCTTATGAGACAGATTACTGAGGAAGTAACATTGACCAGAGATCGGATTCTAGCCGTTTAGAGTCGGCAAAAGAGCTATGCTAATAAGAGATGAAAACCCTTGGAGTTTCAGATTGGAGATTCGGTTAGGCTGAAGGTATCGCATGTGAAAGGTGTTTAGCAATTCGGGAGACAGAAAAAGTTTACGCCGAGATACATTGGACCGTATCAGATTCTGGAGAGCATTGAAGCTGTGTCATATAGACTAGATCTTCCAGCATCGATGTCTAGTATACACAATGTATTTCATGTTTTTATGCTTAGGAAGCACTTTTATGATGTAGAGCAGCAGCGAATGATGAACGCACTGAAGAT
>NC_033794.1:49833157-49899975 GCF_001876935.1 Asparagus officinalis | reverse complement strand
CCGACGGAAGTCTCGACTCCGACCAGGAGCTATCAAGAGAATGCATGAAGGGATGTCGTCAGAGGATGAGCTCTCGGACACTTATTCTGCAATCGCTTCTGATGATACAATGTCTAGCACAGGACAAATCAGATAAGTATTCACAATCACTGCTGATCAGTTCACTCAAATACTTCAGGAAGCTCTAGCCAAACAACGTGATGAAATTAGAGCTGAAGTGAAGACAGAAATAAAGTTGGCTATCCAACAAATGAGAGAACTGTTAACTCAACAGCCTCAACCTCCTGAGTCCAATCAGCAATTTGAATCCAGCCACCACACTCGGAATGTTGTAGAGGACAGTGATCCAGAGGTGGATGAAGTCAATGGCAATAACGTTGGGGGTGGTTTAACGGATCCTCCCAATAACGATATTGGGGGTGGTTCAATAGCACCTCTCACTGGGGGTGGTCCAATTATCTTTACTCGACATCATTCAGAAAGAAATGAAGACGATGACGGGAAAATGCAAAAACTTGAAGACAAAATCAATGCTTTGATGACGGCTCAAGAAGTTAAGAAGACGGGTATTCCATGTCCTTATCCGAGGGAATGGGATTCAATACCATACCCGACCAAATTCAATCTGATTAACTTCACACCGTTTGAAGGGAAGAGTTCGCCGATTCAACACTTGATTTATTTCAAGTCTCATTTGGGCATAATCTCTGGAAACGAGGCCTTAATGATCCGGTCATTCGTTGGCACCCTTCGTGGGCCCGCCTTCGATTGGTATCGACGGCTCAAGCCAGGGAGCATCAATTGCTGGGATGACATGGAAAGTTTGTTCCTCAGCAACTTCTTCGATGATGACACCGAAGTGTCAATCGGAACTCTTTTGGATGAGAAGCAAAAAGACGGAGAGTCAGTCGACGATTTTGTCAAACGCTTCCGTGGCAAAGCAATAAATTGCAGAGATCCTATTACAGAGGAGTTCATCCTGCAAACATGCCACAATAACCTCTCCATCGATGTCTTGGAAGCTCTGGGGGTCGTGCCATCCACAACTTGGAAGGAGTTAAAATCTCGGGGTGAACAAGCTGAGCACTTTCTTAAAAGAAAGAAAGCTGAGAGAGGCCAACCAATGACATCTGCAATCATTGAGAATGCGACTCTCGATCCGAGGTTTCAAAAGGAATATTCTTTCGAAGATGATGAAGCTCCAGCCATCTTGGAATACCTCCTCGCTAATGACAAAATCGAGCTACCACCTATTAAAGATCAGGATGGAGCTAAGATGATTACGGATCCAAATTACTGTGCGTACCACAGAAGGGTTCTTCATCCCACTGAGATTTGCTTTGGACTCAAAAACAAGATCCAAGCCCTAATTGACTCCGGCGTCATAACGACGAAAGAAGTCGAGTAAAGACGACCATACAACTCCAGTGGGTGCACGAGTATAAACTGTTTCCCCACACTCCAAAGAGTATATGAGTATAAACTGCTTCTCGATTATCCAACTGAGTACAATGTTAAACCCGGTTTCGCAAAGGAAGCTGGGGGTGGATAAATCATATAACGGGAAGTTCCCGGAAGAATGTTAAATGTAATATTCTTAGGGATAACCCCGATCATTATGAACAAAGTAATAAACACTAAACTCTTACTATAACTTCTGAATACTCTTTTGCTGAGATGAGATTCGATCACTTCTTTAGATCAATCTTCCCTCACAAAATTCCCATTTTGGTCAAACCTTTAAACAGTTAGGACCAAAGCCAAAATCCCCTCTCGATTCGTTCCATGAACGAGAGGTCCACAAATTGAACGATCAAACCTTTAAACAGTTAGGATCGTCTCAAATTCCCATCTTGGTCAAACCTTTAAACAGTTAGGACCAAAGCCAAAATCCCCTCTCGATTCGTTCCATGAACGAGAGGTCCACAAATTGAACGATCAAACCTTTAAACAGTTAGGATCGTCTCAAATTCCCATCTTGGTCAAACCTTTAAACAGTTAGGACCAAAGCCAAAATCCCCTCTCGATTCGTTCCATGAACGAGAGGTCCACAAATTGAACGATCAAACCTTTAAACAGTTAGGATCGTCTCAAATTCCCATCTTGGTCAAACCTTTAAACAGTTAGGACCAAAGCCAAAATCCCCTCTCGATTCGTTCCATGAACGAGAGGTCCACAAATTGAACGATCAAACCTTTAAACAGTTAGGATCGTCTCAAATTCCCATCTTGGTCAAACCTTTAAACAGTTAGGACCAAAGCCAAAATCCCCTCTCGATTCGTTCCATGAACGAGAGGTCCACAAATTGAACGATCAAACCTTTAAACAGTTAGGATCGTCTCAAATTCCCATCTTGGTCAAACCTTTAAACAGTTAGGACCAAAGCCAAAATCCCCTCTCGATTCGTTCCATGAACGAGAGGTCCACAAATTGAACGATCAAACCTTTAAACAGTTAGGATCGTCTCAAATTCCCATCTTGGTCAAACCTTTAAACAGTTAGGACCAAAGCCAAAATCCCCTCTCGATTCGTTCCATGAACGAGAGGTCCACAAATTGAACGATCAAACCTTTAAACAGTTAGGATCGTCTCAAATTCCCATCTTGGTCAAACCTTTAAACAGTTAGGACCAAAGCCAAAATCCCCTCTCGATTCGTTCCATGAACGAGAGGTCCACAAATTGAACGATCAAACCTTTAAACAGTTAGGATCGTCTCAAATTCCCATCTTGGTCAAACCTTTAAACAGTTAGGACCAAAGCCAAAATCCCCTCTCGATTCGTTCCATGAACGAGAGGTCCACAAATTGAACGATCAAACCTTTAAACAGTTAGGATCGTCTCAAATTCCCATCTTGGTCAAACCTTTAAACAGTTAGGACCAAAGCCAAAATCCCCTCTCGATTCGTTCCATGAACGAGAGGTCCACAAATTGAACGATCAAACCTTTAAACAGTTAGGATCGTCTCAAATTCCCATCTTGGTCAAACCTTTAAACAGTTAGGACCAAAGCCAAAATCCCCTCTCGATTCGTTCCATGAACGAGAGGTCCACAAATTGAACGATCAAACCTTTAAACAGTTAGGATCGTCTCAAATTCCCATCTTGGTCAAACCTTTAAACAGTTAGGACCAAAGCCAAAATCCCCTCTCGATTCGTTCCATGAACGAGAGGTCCACAAATTGAACGATCAAACCTTTAAACAGTTAGGATCGTCTCAAATTCCCATCTTGGTCAAACCTTTAAACAGTTAGGACCAAAGCCAAAATCCCCTCTCGATTCGTTCCATGAACGAGAGGTCCACAAATTGAACGATCAAACCTTTAAACAGTTAGGATCGTCTCAAATTCCCATCTTGGTCAAACCTTTAAACAGTTAGGACCAAAGCCAAAATCCCCTCTCGATTCGTTCCATGAACGAGAGGTCCACAAATTGAACGATCAAACCTTTAAACAGTTAGGATCGTCTCAAATTCCCATCTTGGTCAAACCTTTAAACAGTTAGGACCAAAGCCAAAATCCCCTCTCGATTCGTTCCATGAACGAGAGGTCCACAAATTGAACGATCAAACCTTTAAACAGTTAGGATCGTCTCAAATTCCCATCTTGGTCAAACCTTTAAACAGTTAGGACCAAAGCCAAAATCCCCTCTCGATTCGTTCCATGAACGAGAGGTCCACAAATTGAACGATCAAACCTTTAAACAGTTAGGATCGTCTCAAATTCCCATCTTGGTCAAACCTTTAAACAGTTAGGACCAAAGCCAAAATCCCCTCTCGATTCGTTCCATGAACGAGAGGTCCACAAATTGAACGATCAAACCTTTAAACAGTTAGGATCGTCTCAAATTCCCATCTTGGTCAAACCTTTAAACAGTTAGGACCAAAGCCAAAATCCCCTCTCGATTCGTTCCATGAACGAGAGGTCCACAAATTGAACGATCAAACCTTTAAACAGTTAGGATCGTCTCAAATTCCCATCTTGGTCAAACCTTTAAACAGTTAGGACCAAAGCCAAAATCCCCTCTCGATTCGTTCCATGAACGAGAGGTCCACAAATTGAACGATCAAACCTTTAAACAGTTAGGATCGTCTCAAATTCCCATCTTGGTCAAACCTTTAAACAGTTAGGACCAAAGCCAAAATCCCCTCTCGATTCGTTCCATGAACGAGAGGTCCACAAATTGAACGATCAAACCTTTAAACAGTTAGGATCGTCTCAAATTCCCATCTTGGTCAAACCTTTAAACAGTTAGGACCAAAGCCAAAATCCCCTCTCGATTCGTTCCATGAACGAGAGGTCCACAAATTGAACGATCAAACCTTTAAACAGTTAGGATCGTCTCAAATTCCCATCTTGGTCAAACCTTTAAACAGTTAGGACCAAAGCCAAAATCCCCTCTCGATTCGTTCCATGAACGAGAGGTCCACAAATTGAACGATCAAACCTTTAAACAGTTAGGATCGTCTCAAATTCCCATCTTGGTCAAACCTTTAAACAGTTAGGACCAAAGCCAAAATCCCCTCTCGATTCGTTCCATGAACGAGAGGTCCACAAATTGAACGATCAAACCTTTAAACAGTTAGGATCGTCTCAAATTCCCATCTTGGTCAAACCTTTAAACAGTTAGGACCAAAGCCAAAATCCCCTCTCGATTCGTTCCATGAACGAGAGGTCCACAAATTGAACGATCAAACCTTTAAACAGTTAGGATCGTCTCAAATTCCCATCTTGGTCAAACCTTTAAACAGTTAGGACCAAAGCCAAAATCCCCTCTCGATTCGTTCCATGAACGAGAGGTCCACAAATTGAACGATCAAACCTTTAAACAGTTAGGATCGTCTCAAATTCCCATCTTGGTCAAACCTTTAAACAGTTAGGACCAAAGCCAAAATCCCCTCTCGATTCGTTCCATGAACGAGAGGTCCACAAATTGAACGATCAAACCTTTAAACAGTTAGGATCGTCTCAAATTCCCATCTTGGTCAAACCTTTAAACAGTTAGGACCAAAGCCAAAATCCCCTCTCGATTCGTTCCATGAACGAGAGGTCCACAAATTGAACGATCAAACCTTTAAACAGTTAGGATCGTCTCAAATTCCCATCTTGGTCAAACCTTTAAACAGTTAGGACCAAAGCCAAAATCCCCTCTCGATTCGTTCCATGAACGAGAGGTCCACAAATTGAACGATCAAACCTTTAAACAGTTAGGATCGTCTCAAATTCCCATCTTGGTCAAACCTTTAAACAGTTAGGACCAAAGCCAAAATCCCCTCTCGATTCGTTCCATGAACGAGAGGTCCACAAATTGAACGATCAAACCTTTAAACAGTTAGGATCGTCTCAAATTCCCATCTTGGTCAAACCTTTAAACAGTTAGGACCAAAGCCAAAATCCCCTCTCGATTCGTTCCATGAACGAGAGGTCCACAAATTGAACGATCAAACCTTTAAACAGTTAGGATCGTCTCAAATTCCCATCTTGGTCAAACCTTTAAACAGTTAGGACCAAAGCCAAAATCCCCTCTCGATTCGTTCCATGAACGAGAGGTCCACAAATTGAACGATCAAACCTTTAAACAGTTAGGATCGTCTCAAATTCCCATCTTGGTCAAACCTTTAAACAGTTAGGACCAAAGCCAAAATCCCCTCTCGATTCGTTCCATGAACGAGAGGTCCACAAATTGAACGATCAAACCTTTAAACAGTTAGGATCGTCTCAAATTCCCATCTTGGTCAAACCTTTAAACAGTTAGGACCAAAGCCAAAATCCCCTCTCGATTCGTTCCATGAACGAGAGGTCCACAAATTGAACGATCAAACCTTTAAACAGTTAGGATCGTCTCAAATTCCCATCTTGGTCAAACCTTTAAACAGTTAGGACCAAAGCCAAAATCCCCTCTCGATTCGTTCCATGAACGAGAGGTCCACAAATTGAACGATCAAACCTTTAAACAGTTAGGATCGTCTCAAATTCCCATCTTGGTCAAACCTTTAAACAGTTAGGACCAAAGCCAAAATCCCCTCTCGATTCGTTCCATGAACGAGAGGTCCACAAATTGAACGATCAAACCTTTAAACAGTTAGGATCGTCTCAAATTCCCATCTTGGTCAAACCTTTAAACAGTTAGGACCAAAGCCAAAATCCCCTCTCGATTCGTTCCATGAACGAGAGGTCCACAAATTGAACGATCAAACCTTTAAACAGTTAGGATCGTCTCAAATTCCCATCTTGGTCAAACCTTTAAACAGTTAGGACCAAAGCCAAAATCCCCTCTCGATTCGTTCCATGAACGAGAGGTCCACAAATTGAACGATCAAACCTTTAAACAGTTAGGATCGTCTCAAATTCCCATCTTGGTCAAACCTTTAAACAGTTAGGACCAAAGCCAAAATCCCCTCTCGATTCGTTCCATGAACGAGAGGTCCACAAATTGAACGATCAAACCTTTAAACAGTTAGGATCGTCTCAAATTCCCATCTTGGTCAAACCTTTAAACAGTTAGGACCAAAGCCAAAATCCCCTCTCGATTCGTTCCATGAACGAGAGGTCCACAAATTGAACGATCAAACCTTTAAACAGTTAGGATCGTCTCAAATTCCCATCTTGGTCAAACCTTTAAACAGTTAGGACCAAAGCCAAAATCCCCTCTCGATTCGTTCCATGAACGAGAGGTCCACAAATTGAACGATCAAACCTTTAAACAGTTAGGATCGTCTCAAATTCCCATCTTGGTCAAACCTTTAAACAGTTAGGACCAAAGCCAAAATCCCCTCTCGATTCGTTCCATGAACGAGAGGTCCACAAATTGAACGATCAAACCTTTAAACAGTTAGGATCGTCTCAAATTCCCATCTTGGTCAAACCTTTAAACAGTTAGGACCAAAGCCAAAATCCCCTCTCGATTCGTTCCATGAACGAGAGGTCCACAAATTGAACGATCAAACCTTTAAACAGTTAGGATCGTCTCAAATTCCCATCTTGGTCAAACCTTTAAACAGTTAGGACCAAAGCCAAAATCCCCTCTCGATTCGTTCCATGAACGAGAGGTCCACAAATTGAACGATCAAACCTTTAAACAGTTAGGATCGTCTCAAATTCCCATCTTGGTCAAACCTTTAAACAGTTAGGACCAAAGCCAAAATCCCCTCTCGATTCGTTCCATGAACGAGAGGTCCACAAATTGAACGATCAAACCTTTAAACAGTTAGGATCGTCTCAAATTCCCATCTTGGTCAAACCTTTAAACAGTTAGGACCAAAGCCAAAATCCCCTCTCGATTCGTTCCATGAACGAGAGGTCCACAAATTGAACGATCAAACCTTTAAACAGTTAGGATCGTCTCAAATTCCCATCTTGGTCAAACCTTTAAACAGTTAGGACCAAAGCCAAAATCCCCTCTCGATTCGTTCCATGAACGAGAGGTCCACAAATTGAACGATCAAACCTTTAAACAGTTAGGATCGTCTCAAATTCCCATCTTGGTCAAACCTTTAAACAGTTAGGACCAAAGCCAAAATCCCCTCTCGATTCGTTCCATGAACGAGAGGTCCACAAATTGAACGATCAAACCTTTAAACAGTTAGGATCGTCTCAAATTCCCATCTTGGTCAAACCTTTAAACAGTTAGGACCAAAGCCAAAATCCCCTCTCGATTCGTTCCATGAACGAGAGGTCCACAAATTGAACGATCAAACCTTTAAACAGTTAGGATCGTCTCAAATTCCCATCTTGGTCAAACCTTTAAACAGTTAGGACCAAAGCCAAAATCCCCTCTCGATTCGTTCCATGAACGAGAGGTCCACAAATTGAACGATCAAACCTTTAAACAGTTAGGATCGTCTCAAATTCCCATCTTGGTCAAACCTTTAAACAGTTAGGACCAAAGCCAAAATCCCCTCTCGATTCGTTCCATGAACGAGAGGTCCACAAATTGAACGATCAAACCTTTAAACAGTTAGGATCGTCTCAAATTCCCATCTTGGTCAAACCTTTAAACAGTTAGGACCAAAGCCAAAATCCCCTCTCGATTCGTTCCATGAACGAGAGGTCCACAAATTGAACGATCAAACCTTTAAACAGTTAGGATCGTCTCAAATTCCCATCTTGGTCAAACCTTTAAACAGTTAGGACCAAAGCCAAAATCCCCTCTCGATTCGTTCCATGAACGAGAGGTCCACAAATTGAACGATCAAACCTTTAAACAGTTAGGATCGTCTCAAATTCCCATCTTGGTCAAACCTTTAAACAGTTAGGACCAAAGCCAAAATCCCCTCTCGATTCGTTCCATGAACGAGAGGTCCACAAATTGAACGATCAAACCTTTAAACAGTTAGGATCGTCTCAAATTCCCATCTTGGTCAAACCTTTAAACAGTTAGGACCAAAGCCAAAATCCCCTCTCGATTCGTTCCATGAACGAGAGGTCCACAAATTGAACGATCAAACCTTTAAACAGTTAGGATCGTCTCAAATTCCCATCTTGGTCAAACCTTTAAACAGTTAGGACCAAAGCCAAAATCCCCTCTCGATTCGTTCCATGAACGAGAGGTCCACAAATTGAACGATCAAACCTTTAAACAGTTAGGATCGTCTCAAATTCCCATCTTGGTCAAACCTTTAAACAGTTAGGACCAAAGCCAAAATCCCCTCTCGATTCGTTCCATGAACGAGAGGTCCACAAATTGAACGATCAAACCTTTAAACAGTTAGGATCGTCTCAAATTCCCATCTTGGTCAAACCTTTAAACAGTTAGGACCAAAGCCAAAATCCCCTCTCGATTCGTTCCATGAACGAGAGGTCCACAAATTGAACGATCAAACCTTTAAACAGTTAGGATCGTCTCAAATTCCCATCTTGGTCAAACCTTTAAACAGTTAGGACCAAAGCCAAAATCCCCTCTCGATTCGTTCCATGAACGAGAGGTCCACAAATTGAACGATCAAACCTTTAAACAGTTAGGATCGTCTCAAATTCCCATCTTGGTCAAACCTTTAAACAGTTAGGACCAAAGCCAAAATCCCCTCTCGATTCGTTCCATGAACGAGAGGTCCACAAATTGAACGATCAAACCTTTAAACAGTTAGGATCGTCTCAAATTCCCATCTTGGTCAAACCTTTAAACAGTTAGGACCAAAGCCAAAATCCCCTCTCGATTCGTTCCATGAACGAGAGGTCCACAAATTGAACGATCAAACCTTTAAACAGTTAGGATCGTCTCAAATTCCCATCTTGGTCAAACCTTTAAACAGTTAGGACCAAAGCCAAAATCCCCTCTCGATTCGTTCCATGAACGAGAGGTCCACAAATTGAACGATCAAACCTTTAAACAGTTAGGATCGTCTCAAATTCCCATCTTGGTCAAACCTTTAAACAGTTAGGACCAAAGCCAAAATCCCCTCTCGATTCGTTCCATGAACGAGAGGTCCACAAATTGAACGATCAAACCTTTAAACAGTTAGGATCGTCTCAAATTCCCATCTTGGTCAAACCTTTAAACAGTTAGGACCAAAGCCAAAATCCCCTCTCGATTCGTTCCATGAACGAGAGGTCCACAAATTGAACGATCAAACCTTTAAACAGTTAGGATCGTCTCAAATTCCCATCTTGGTCAAACCTTTAAACAGTTAGGACCAAAGCCAAAATCCCCTCTCGATTCGTTCCATGAACGAGAGGTCCACAAATTGAACGATCAAACCTTTAAACAGTTAGGATCGTCTCAAATTCCCATCTTGGTCAAACCTTTAAACAGTTAGGACCAAAGCCAAAATCCCCTCTCGATTCGTTCCATGAACGAGAGGTCCACAAATTGAACGATCAAACCTTTAAACAGTTAGGATCGTCTCAAATTCCCATCTTGGTCAAACCTTTAAACAGTTAGGACCAAAGCCAAAATCCCCTCTCGATTCGTTCCATGAACGAGAGGTCCACAAATTGAACGATCAAACCTTTAAACAGTTAGGATCGTCTCAAATTCCCATCTTGGTCAAACCTTTAAACAGTTAGGACCAAAGCCAAAATCCCCTCTCGATTCGTTCCATGAACGAGAGGTCCACAAATTGAACGATCAAACCTTTAAACAGTTAGGATCGTCTCAAATTCCCATCTTGGTCAAACCTTTAAACAGTTAGGACCAAAGCCAAAATCCCCTCTCGATTCGTTCCATGAACGAGAGGTCCACAAATTGAACGATCAAACCTTTAAACAGTTAGGATCGTCTCAAATTCCCATCTTGGTCAAACCTTTAAACAGTTAGGACCAAAGCCAAAATCCCCTCTCGATTCGTTCCATGAACGAGAGGTCCACAAATTGAACGATCAAACCTTTAAACAGTTAGGATCGTCTCAAATTCCCATCTTGGTCAAACCTTTAAACAGTTAGGACCAAAGCCAAAATCCCCTCTCGATTCGTTCCATGAACGAGAGGTCCACAAATTGAACGATCAAACCTTTAAACAGTTAGGATCGTCTCAAATTCCCATCTTGGTCAAACCTTTAAACAGTTAGGACCAAAGCCAAAATCCCCTCTCGATTCGTTCCATGAACGAGAGGTCCACAAATTGAACGATCAAACCTTTAAACAGTTAGGATCGTCTCAAATTCCCATCTTGGTCAAACCTTTAAACAGTTAGGACCAAAGCCAAAATCCCCTCTCGATTCGTTCCATGAACGAGAGGTCCACAAATTGAACGATCAAACCTTTAAACAGTTAGGATCGTCTCAAATTCCCATCTTGGTCAAACCTTTAAACAGTTAGGACCAAAGCCAAAATCCCCTCTCGATTCGTTCCATGAACGAGAGGTCCACAAATTGAACGATCAAACCTTTAAACAGTTAGGATCGTCTCAAATTCCCATCTTGGTCAAACCTTTAAACAGTTAGGACCAAAGCCAAAATCCCCTCTCGATTCGTTCCATGAACGAGAGGTCCACAAATTGAACGATCAAACCTTTAAACAGTTAGGATCGTCTCAAATTCCCATCTTGGTCAAACCTTTAAACAGTTAGGACCAAAGCCAAAATCCCCTCTCGATTCGTTCCATGAACGAGAGGTCCACAAATTGAACGATCAAACCTTTAAACAGTTAGGATCGTCTCAAATTCCCATCTTGGTCAAACCTTTAAACAGTTAGGACCAAAGCCAAAATCCCCTCTCGATTCGTTCCATGAACGAGAGGTCCACAAATTGAACGATCAAACCTTTAAACAGTTAGGATCGTCTCAAATTCCCATCTTGGTCAAACCTTTAAACAGTTAGGACCAAAGCCAAAATCCCCTCTCGATTCGTTCCATGAACGAGAGGTCCACAAATTGAACGATCAAACCTTTAAACAGTTAGGATCGTCTCAAATTCCCATCTTGGTCAAACCTTTAAACAGTTAGGACCAAAGCCAAAATCCCCTCTCGATTCGTTCCATGAACGAGAGGTCCACAAATTGAACGATCAAACCTTTAAACAGTTAGGATCGTCTCAAATTCCCATCTTGGTCAAACCTTTAAACAGTTAGGACCAAAGCCAAAATCCCCTCTCGATTCGTTCCATGAACGAGAGGTCCACAAATTGAACGATCAAACCTTTAAACAGTTAGGATCGTCTCAAATTCCCATCTTGGTCAAACCTTTAAACAGTTAGGACCAAAGCCAAAATCCCCTCTCGATTCGTTCCATGAACGAGAGGTCCACAAATTGAACGATCAAACCTTTAAACAGTTAGGATCGTCTCAAATTCCCATCTTGGTCAAACCTTTAAACAGTTAGGACCAAAGCCAAAATCCCCTCTCGATTCGTTCCATGAACGAGAGGTCCACAAATTGAACGATCAAACCTTTAAACAGTTAGGATCGTCTCAAATTCCCATCTTGGTCAAACCTTTAAACAGTTAGGACCAAAGCCAAAATCCCCTCTCGATTCGTTCCATGAACGAGAGGTCCACAAATTGAACGATCAAACCTTTAAACAGTTAGGATCGTCTCAAATTCCCATCTTGGTCAAACCTTTAAACAGTTAGGACCAAAGCCAAAATCCCCTCTCGATTCGTTCCATGAACGAGAGGTCCACAAATTGAACGATCAAACCTTTAAACAGTTAGGATCGTCTCAAATTCCCATCTTGGTCAAACCTTTAAACAGTTAGGACCAAAGCCAAAATCCCCTCTCGATTCGTTCCATGAACGAGAGGTCCACAAATTGAACGATCAAACCTTTAAACAGTTAGGATCGTCTCAAATTCCCATCTTGGTCAAACCTTTAAACAGTTAGGACCAAAGCCAAAATCCCCTCTCGATTCGTTCCATGAACGAGAGGTCCACAAATTGAACGATCAAACCTTTAAACAGTTAGGATCGTCTCAAATTCCCATCTTGGTCAAACCTTTAAACAGTTAGGACCAAAGCCAAAATCCCCTCTCGATTCGTTCCATGAACGAGAGGTCCACAAATTGAACGATCAAACCTTTAAACAGTTAGGATCGTCTCAAATTCCCATCTTGGTCAAACCTTTAAACAGTTAGGACCAAAGCCAAAATCCCCTCTCGATTCGTTCCATGAACGAGAGGTCCACAAATTGAACGATCAAACCTTTAAACAGTTAGGATCGTCTCAAATTCCCATCTTGGTCAAACCTTTAAACAGTTAGGACCAAAGCCAAAATCCCCTCTCGATTCGTTCCATGAACGAGAGGTCCACAAATTGAACGATCAAACCTTTAAACAGTTAGGATCGTCTCAAATTCCCATCTTGGTCAAACCTTTAAACAGTTAGGACCAAAGCCAAAATCCCCTCTCGATTCGTTCCATGAACGAGAGGTCCACAAATTGAACGATCAAACCTTTAAACAGTTAGGATCGTCTCAAATTCCCATCTTGGTCAAACCTTTAAACAGTTAGGACCAAAGCCAAAATCCCCTCTCGATTCGTTCCATGAACGAGAGGTCCACAAATTGAACGATCAAACCTTTAAACAGTTAGGATCGTCTCAAATTCCCATCTTGGTCAAACCTTTAAACAGTTAGGACCAAAGCCAAAATCCCCTCTCGATTCGTTCCATGAACGAGAGGTCCACAAATTGAACGATCAAACCTTTAAACAGTTAGGATCGTCTCAAATTCCCATCTTGGTCAAACCTTTAAACAGTTAGGACCAAAGCCAAAATCCCCTCTCGATTCGTTCCATGAACGAGAGGTCCACAAATTGAACGATCAAACCTTTAAACAGTTAGGATCGTCTCAAATTCCCATCTTGGTCAAACCTTTAAACAGTTAGGACCAAAGCCAAAATCCCCTCTCGATTCGTTCCATGAACGAGAGGTCCACAAATTGAACGATCAAACCTTTAAACAGTTAGGATCGTCTCAAATTCCCATCTTGGTCAAACCTTTAAACAGTTAGGACCAAAGCCAAAATCCCCTCTCGATTCGTTCCATGAACGAGAGGTCCACAAATTGAACGATCAAACCTTTAAACAGTTAGGATCGTCTCAAATTCCCATCTTGGTCAAACCTTTAAACAGTTAGGACCAAAGCCAAAATCCCCTCTCGATTCGTTCCATGAACGAGAGGTCCACAAATTGAACGATCAAACCTTTAAACAGTTAGGATCGTCTCAAATTCCCATCTTGGTCAAACCTTTAAACAGTTAGGACCAAAGCCAAAATCCCCTCTCGATTCGTTCCATGAACGAGAGGTCCACAAATTGAACGATCAAACCTTTAAACAGTTAGGATCGTCTCAAATTCCCATCTTGGTCAAACCTTTAAACAGTTAGGACCAAAGCCAAAATCCCCTCTCGATTCGTTCCATGAACGAGAGGTCCACAAATTGAACGATCAAACCTTTAAACAGTTAGGATCGTCTCAAATTCCCATCTTGGTCAAACCTTTAAACAGTTAGGACCAAAGCCAAAATCCCCTCTCGATTCGTTCCATGAACGAGAGGTCCACAAATTGAACGATCAAACCTTTAAACAGTTAGGATCGTCTCAAATTCCCATCTTGGTCAAACCTTTAAACAGTTAGGACCAAAGCCAAAATCCCCTCTCGATTCGTTCCATGAACGAGAGGTCCACAAATTGAACGATCAAACCTTTAAACAGTTAGGATCGTCTCAAATTCCCATCTTGGTCAAACCTTTAAACAGTTAGGACCAAAGCCAAAATCCCCTCTCGATTCGTTCCATGAACGAGAGGTCCACAAATTGAACGATCAAACCTTTAAACAGTTAGGATCGTCTCAAATTCCCATCTTGGTCAAACCTTTAAACAGTTAGGACCAAAGCCAAAATCCCCTCTCGATTCGTTCCATGAACGAGAGGTCCACAAATTGAACGATCAAACCTTTAAACAGTTAGGATCGTCTCAAATTCCCATCTTGGTCAAACCTTTAAACAGTTAGGACCAAAGCCAAAATCCCCTCTCGATTCGTTCCATGAACGAGAGGTCCACAAATTGAACGATCAAACCTTTAAACAGTTAGGATCGTCTCAAATTCCCATCTTGGTCAAACCTTTAAACAGTTAGGACCAAAGCCAAAATCCCCTCTCGATTCGTTCCATGAACGAGAGGTCCACAAATTGAACGATCAAACCTTTAAACAGTTAGGATCGTCTCAAATTCCCATCTTGGTCAAACCTTTAAACAGTTAGGACCAAAGCCAAAATCCCCTCTCGATTCGTTCCATGAACGAGAGGTCCACAAATTGAACGATCAAACCTTTAAACAGTTAGGATCGTCTCAAATTCCCATCTTGGTCAAACCTTTAAACAGTTAGGACCAAAGCCAAAATCCCCTCTCGATTCGTTCCATGAACGAGAGGTCCACAAATTGAACGATCAAACCTTTAAACAGTTAGGATCGTCTCAAATTCCCATCTTGGTCAAACCTTTAAACAGTTAGGACCAAAGCCAAAATCCCCTCTCGATTCGTTCCATGAACGAGAGGTCCACAAATTGAACGATCAAACCTTTAAACAGTTAGGATCGTCTCAAATTCCCATCTTGGTCAAACCTTTAAACAGTTAGGACCAAAGCCAAAATCCCCTCTCGATTCGTTCCATGAACGAGAGGTCCACAAATTGAACGATCAAACCTTTAAACAGTTAGGATCGTCTCAAATTCCCATCTTGGTCAAACCTTTAAACAGTTAGGACCAAAGCCAAAATCCCCTCTCGATTCGTTCCATGAACGAGAGGTCCACAAATTGAACGATCAAACCTTTAAACAGTTAGGATCGTCTCAAATTCCCATCTTGGTCAAACCTTTAAACAGTTAGGACCAAAGCCAAAATCCCCTCTCGATTCGTTCCATGAACGAGAGGTCCACAAATTGAACGATCAAACCTTTAAACAGTTAGGATCGTCTCAAATTCCCATCTTGGTCAAACCTTTAAACAGTTAGGACCAAAGCCAAAATCCCCTCTCGATTCGTTCCATGAACGAGAGGTCCACAAATTGAACGATCAAACCTTTAAACAGTTAGGATCGTCTCAAATTCCCATCTTGGTCAAACCTTTAAACAGTTAGGACCAAAGCCAAAATCCCCTCTCGATTCGTTCCATGAACGAGAGGTCCACAAATTGAACGATCAAACCTTTAAACAGTTAGGATCGTCTCAAATTCCCATCTTGGTCAAACCTTTAAACAGTTAGGACCAAAGCCAAAATCCCCTCTCGATTCGTTCCATGAACGAGAGGTCCACAAATTGAACGATCAAACCTTTAAACAGTTAGGATCGTCTCAAATTCCCATCTTGGTCAAACCTTTAAACAGTTAGGACCAAAGCCAAAATCCCCTCTCGATTCGTTCCATGAACGAGAGGTCCACAAATTGAACGATCAAACCTTTAAACAGTTAGGATCGTCTCAAATTCCCATCTTGGTCAAACCTTTAAACAGTTAGGACCAAAGCCAAAATCCCCTCTCGATTCGTTCCATGAACGAGAGGTCCACAAATTGAACGATCAAACCTTTAAACAGTTAGGATCGTCTCAAATTCCCATCTTGGTCAAACCTTTAAACAGTTAGGACCAAAGCCAAAATCCCCTCTCGATTCGTTCCATGAACGAGAGGTCCACAAATTGAACGATCAAACCTTTAAACAGTTAGGATCGTCTCAAATTCCCATCTTGGTCAAACCTTTAAACAGTTAGGACCAAAGCCAAAATCCCCTCTCGATTCGTTCCATGAACGAGAGGTCCACAAATTGAACGATCAAACCTTTAAACAGTTAGGATCGTCTCAAATTCCCATCTTGGTCAAACCTTTAAACAGTTAGGACCAAAGCCAAAATCCCCTCTCGATTCGTTCCATGAACGAGAGGTCCACAAATTGAACGATCAAACCTTTAAACAGTTAGGATCGTCTCAAATTCCCATCTTGGTCAAACCTTTAAACAGTTAGGACCAAAGCCAAAATCCCCTCTCGATTCGTTCCATGAACGAGAGGTCCACAAATTGAACGATCAAACCTTTAAACAGTTAGGATCGTCTCAAATTCCCATCTTGGTCAAACCTTTAAACAGTTAGGACCAAAGCCAAAATCCCCTCTCGATTCGTTCCATGAACGAGAGGTCCACAAATTGAACGATCAAACCTTTAAACAGTTAGGATCGTCTCAAATTCCCATCTTGGTCAAACCTTTAAACAGTTAGGACCAAAGCCAAAATCCCCTCTCGATTCGTTCCATGAACGAGAGGTCCACAAATTGAACGATCAAACCTTTAAACAGTTAGGATCGTCTCAAATTCCCATCTTGGTCAAACCTTTAAACAGTTAGGACCAAAGCCAAAATCCCCTCTCGATTCGTTCCATGAACGAGAGGTCCACAAATTGAACGATCAAACCTTTAAACAGTTAGGATCGTCTCAAATTCCCATCTTGGTCAAACCTTTAAACAGTTAGGACCAAAGCCAAAATCCCCTCTCGATTCGTTCCATGAACGAGAGGTCCACAAATTGAACGATCAAACCTTTAAACAGTTAGGATCGTCTCAAATTCCCATCTTGGTCAAACCTTTAAACAGTTAGGACCAAAGCCAAAATCCCCTCTCGATTCGTTCCATGAACGAGAGGTCCACAAATTGAACGATCAAACCTTTAAACAGTTAGGATCGTCTCAAATTCCCATCTTGGTCAAACCTTTAAACAGTTAGGACCAAAGCCAAAATCCCCTCTCGATTCGTTCCATGAACGAGAGGTCCACAAATTGAACGATCAAACCTTTAAACAGTTAGGATCGTCTCAAATTCCCATCTTGGTCAAACCTTTAAACAGTTAGGACCAAAGCCAAAATCCCCTCTCGATTCGTTCCATGAACGAGAGGTCCACAAATTGAACGATCAAACCTTTAAACAGTTAGGATCGTCTCAAATTCCCATCTTGGTCAAACCTTTAAACAGTTAGGACCAAAGCCAAAATCCCCTCTCGATTCGTTCCATGAACGAGAGGTCCACAAATTGAACGATCAAACCTTTAAACAGTTAGGATCGTCTCAAATTCCCATCTTGGTCAAACCTTTAAACAGTTAGGACCAAAGCCAAAATCCCCTCTCGATTCGTTCCATGAACGAGAGGTCCACAAATTGAACGATCAAACCTTTAAACAGTTAGGATCGTCTCAAATTCCCATCTTGGTCAAACCTTTAAACAGTTAGGACCAAAGCCAAAATCCCCTCTCGATTCGTTCCATGAACGAGAGGTCCACAAATTGAACGATCAAACCTTTAAACAGTTAGGATCGTCTCAAATTCCCATCTTGGTCAAACCTTTAAACAGTTAGGACCAAAGCCAAAATCCCCTCTCGATTCGTTCCATGAACGAGAGGTCCACGGGTGGATGAGATTGAGAGAAATGGGAGGGGGTGGCGGCTGGTAGGGGTAAAAACTGCCCTAGGAAACCTAGACGGAAATTCCGTCTAGGTTTCCTCAACCTAGACGGAATTTCCGTCTAGATTGCCTGTTCCGTCTGGGTTTGTCAAACTAGACGGAAAATTCCGTCTAGTTTGCTCCAACCTAGACGGAACAATCTAGACGGAATTTTTCCGTCTACTTTGATCCAATCTAGACGGAAAAAATTTCCGTCTAGATTGTTCCGTCTAGGTTGGTCGTTTTTCTACTAGTGTATGCACAAGTAACTCAATATTATTGCATTCTTATTCTAAAACTATACAAATCTAAAACTTGAATTTGTTATGCAAAAACCCCGGAAAAATTTAGAGATTCATAATTTTAATAATGTAACTATATGATTTTATTTTATTCTTAATTTGCATTTGAAAAGGTTGTGCTAATAACTTAATAGGTTTTGGGTCTATTTGCCAACTACTCAAATTTATGGCTATTTAAAGCTTTTTAATTGTTTGATAGGAGGGAATGTGTGAAGAGTGTTGAAAATTGTGAGAAAGAGAGAGAGAGAGTGAGTACGTATTGGAAATGTCAAATATTTTAATATTCACATGAGATAACTAATTTGCCCTCGTAGCTTTATTAGACTGAAGGACATATTCCTCCCTTAATTCAAAATTTTCTTACCCTCACAATATCTTTAATATCTAAATTAAGCAGTTTGTACATGCGGCAAATGCACGTGCTAAATATTAGAACTTATTGTACTAAATTTAATAAAAAGGAAAAATAGACAGTCATATGCTAAAATTTTAAATTAAACTTAAGGTATAATATTTAATTTGTACTTTGAGCCCATGATTTTCTATATTTGAATTTCTAATTTTTTTTAATATTTATTTGGTAACTGGACATATACTTTAGAACTTCTTTTTTATCATTATCCTCGATCGTGAAAACAATACAATGTTTAGAAAAATCTAAAACTCTGATTTGACGTGCAAACTTTCCCCTTAAAATTTGAGATTCGTGCATTTAATGATTGCAATTGTATTATTTTATCTTATTTTTAATTTGTATTTAAAATGTTTAAGTTGCGCAAAGTTCAATAGACGTAGATATCCTGATAAAATATTTAACCATTATCTTTTGTTGCTTTTGGGAGGGAGAAAGGATTTTTTTTTGGAAAAAGACCCATTTTGCTAAATAATTATCAAAACCGACCGTTTTGCTAATTTTTTAGCAAAACCGACCTCTTTTTGGCTAACAGGCCAAAAAGAAGTCGGTTTTAAAATGTTACCGTTTTGAAATATACGGGACTATTAGTCTCGTATGTTTAGTGGTAGTAATTAGGTGGTAATGTAGCCAGAAAACCCACGCGACTACTAGTCCCGTGGGTTTGATGAGGACATCACAAACGTACGGGACTAGTAGTCCCGTACATTAAGCAGAAACTTTGTTTCTAGGTGTCCAGCAAATCCACGGGACTAGTAGTCTCGTGGATTTGCTGGGCAGACACAAAACCTGCACAAAACATGCACAGACCTCTTTTGCTTCATATACATTGTATTTTGACCAAAATTTACGCAAAAATATAGCATCCACTTCGTATACATTGATATACAGTATAATATTTATAAAAGTTATAAACTTTAAGAAATAAACATTGGATAAGAACACATTTAATCTATTCACAACATCACAACACAATAGATACGTCATATACATATCAATATGACAAAATACTCTAAATAAATCTAAATGTATCAAGTCTATCCATAAGACAATATATAGTCTAAGTAGAAAAGCTAATAAACTATAACATGCAACCTAAAAGTCCGCCCCTCCCCCATTGTCTCCCTCTTCATACCCGCTCATATCGTCGGCGACCTCCTTCGACTTGAGCTTGTATGTGCTCGCTCTCCGGTTGTGTGTGGGGCTGTGACGGACCAGCTTGTTGTGACGAAACAGTTTTATTGTTATGCGTGCAAGATCTACCACGTCTTCATCGGCGTGCATATACCCTCTCCTCATGCACCATCTGCTTGCGACCTTCATGCCGATCCTCATGAGTTTTATGAAGAGCTCTACGAACCCTCCCTACTATCATATGCAATACCGATATATGTACTGAATCTCCTATGGTGGTAGCTATGCCCTCATTTGCAATCCCCTCTATCTCATCCATAGCGTCTATCTACAATTGCATAAAAATATATAATTTTATATATATAAGCAACCAAAAGCTAAGAGATTAAAAAATCTATTCTAATTTGCATAGTTTACTTACCCATTCTCTCTCATCTACACCTCTTGGTACATATCTTGCTTGTTGGGAGCGTATCTCGATTTCGTCGACTGGAGGCATGGTTTGAATGATTATCCACCCTCTGGTAATCCCTCAATACCAAGTAATATAATTGATTTCCTCCATCGGAGGATAAAACTGCTCGACAATGCTCTCATGTTGATCATTCCATCTAGCAATGTATGGATGATGCATAATCCGCCAGTCAATCTGATGCCCACCTTTCTCTCTATTTTTTGACATATTATGGAGCGTGTTGTGCGAAACCAAACTGTCTAAGCACGCGATCCGACACGTGCATCTCCATAATTTCGAAACAAATGAGAGGAACTCTGGCTCTCTATATATCGTGTCCATCCATACAAATCAGTGGTAGATGAGGTAGGTAAAGTGCGTATGGCTGCCACTCAAACTACAAAAATATTCCATATATTAATAAATCTTTAAAATATATCAGTAGCTTTACATAACTTAAATTCAAATCTGATACCTGATAAATTTTCATCCGATTGATCTCTCCTCTGAAAAAATCTAACTATCTTGCCGGGGCATCATCATATGCTTTAGTGACGTTCCATCTGCATGTATGATATGAGGTAGGTTCTAGTTCCAAAATTAAATTTTAAAATTAAATTTTAATTAAATAAATTTGAAATTTTTTACCTGCAGCCTAGTGGAATTTGTCCATCTAAATCTCACGTCTCGCATAATCTTGGTCTCAAAACTAATCTCTCACATGCCCAAACTTATAACGATGTTAAACATCCCTTGAACTCTTTATTTTGCGTAAAAACAACCTTTAATATTTCTCTATATAGGTATGCTAATTAAAACAGCACTACCCCATGATAATGTCCCACACCTGTTAAAGTCCTGGAGAAGCGGTAACTACCTATCATATGGCAAATGCGTTTAGTCATATTTTATAACAATAATGACCAAAAATCTAGCAAAAACAATCAAGATAGTGCATAATAATAATAACAAGTTGTCTTACCTCAAATGTACTTTATGTTTATTTGAATCGGGAAAAAGAAGCGTCCCGATCATGTGCAAAATATATGCACGAGTATGCTGTTGGATCATGACTTGGGATGCATCTTCTGGCAAGGGGTTTGTAGAATTTTCTTTTAGCCACTTCAATCTAATATATCCCCCAGGTAAGGACTCTAGATATATTCCTAACAAATCGTCACAGACTTGGCACCACACATGCCTATCAATCTCTGTAACATAAGGGTCATCAATGCGGAGACCAAGGATCATTGCTATGTCCTAGAGAGTAATAGTCACCTCGCTGACACATAGATGGAAAGTGTTAGTCTCTGGCCTCCAGCTATCCATCAATGCATTAAGTAGTGCCCAATCGAGCTTCATCCACCGCAATTTGGAGCATGCGAGAAAACCTGCTTGGGCTACTAGAGCAATGATACGCAGATCTTCAAGTGGTCAACGCGTATGTCCAAGGCTATCATCAATCATAACTAGCTCTGGTCCTCTCTGCACAATAATAAAAAAAATATTAGAATATAACAATGAGTAAGTAATATGTGACTATAAACTTATGACTAAAAATTTATCAATCATTACCGATGTAAATGATATAATTTCTGAACGGTGACGTGACTGATCATAAAGGACGTCATCACTAACCGGCTCGGGAAGCATAGTGTATATACCTGCGCATATGATTGTTAACTTATTAGTTTCTGCCAAATCAATAAGACTATAATAATGAAAAATAGAGATAGAAATAGAAAACATATTACCAATTAATTGCTATCTACTTGTTCTTGATGGACAACGAGACCTATTATGACCTAGTTGATTACATTGTCCACATTTAATTCGCGATTCTACTCCTTTCCAGCCTTGATCTATAGTACCTCTAATTCATACAGAACGAGGTCATCCCACTTGACTTTTGCATTGAGGTGGTAATATACATGTTCCATTATAATCCGGCCAATAACGACTATTGTCGGGAGGATGAAAACTCTCCTTATAAGCCTTTCGATAATGATTTGTTGAATACCAAGATGAGCAATACCGATCATAAGGCAATCTAGCGCCACCATCCTGATCGGAACTAGCCGTTAAAACATGTTCACATGGTAGTTTTGTAATTATGGTATATTACAAGTACAATTGCACTCCTGATCATAAAGATAGATGGTGTAAGTACCTTCACAATCTTTAACCTCTCATTCATTGTCATTGAATGGTTCAATTCTACATGTTCTTACGGGCACAATCCTTTTTTTTTGCAAAATACTCTCATTTTTTGGGGTATAACTACTCGTCCAATTTGCACCATCACCGCGTATCTTATTAAAGTATGTGTTTAATCTATAATACGTACTTGCAACCAATACTTGAATTGGCATAGCATGGGCACC
The DNA here is from genome assembly GCF_001876935.1 of Asparagus officinalis. Lineage (NCBI taxonomy): Eukaryota > Viridiplantae > Streptophyta > Magnoliopsida > Asparagales > Asparagaceae > Asparagus > Asparagus officinalis. Next base: position 49,877,452 of record NC_033794.1, on the reverse strand, counting down.
TTGAGTATGCCATTGAAACTTTTAGAGAAATTAGTTATTATCATCATACAATAGTGCACTCCACCATCTCTACATAATGCCCATCGATCTTCATATTGCGGCTTCAAGTTTTGTTCAATCTAGTTGTGTGCTTCAACTGATAGGGATTTAATTTTATCCCTACAATGCTCATACACCAGTGTGTCAGGTGCACACCTAGCTTTCCACAATAGATTTTATAACTTGACATCTCCATGTTTTTTTTAATTATCTCTTATATGCCGCAAGCAATACCGGTGATGATGTAGTGCACTCCACCCCTCGTGCAAGGCTCATGAAATTCCTTCCATCTGGTTAGAAATAAAAGTAATCGTTCTAGGACTTTGAACAGTAGGGATGTATCTGTAAATACATTGAAAAAACAACTTCCAACTTGATGTATCCTCCACCTCCACAACTACGAAAGCTATTGAAAATAGCCCACCATTTGCATCTACACTGTGTTAGACCCTAGAGGGGGTGATTAGGATCTTATGCTAATCTAATCCGATTTTATACCAATTAAAACTAATTCAATAAACTATTCTTGCAAGATAGATATACAATATGTTATGAGCAAAAATAAGCAATATGAGCAAAGGGATATATCCTAGCAAAGAGATATATGATGATTATATGCAAGGATATATAAACTAATACAATGATAAAATAAATAATCTATAAATGTGATAGGGCAATATGAAGAGTAATATACAAAGGCGATATAAGATATGAATACAAGAATAAGTACGCCAATGTAATCACAAACAAAAGATATGATCACAGAGTTCGGTCCCTATGACCTACGTCTCTGCTCCTCACCTCAAGGAGATCTCCACTATCACAACCGGGTTTTCTACGCTCACCCGAATAATGTTTACACCTCACAATATCGGTTTTTAATGCTCATAGATCAACGTTCACAATCTCACAATGTAACTACACTCCACACCCTCTAAGTGTTGGTCTCTAGCCCTGTCCTTCATCAAGTGCTCAGAATTACCACCTCTCTAGGCTTTACTACTGACCACACTCCTCTTATAAGCGACCCCGTCTCTCATCACACACTCCTCTCGGTGTACTAGTGTAATACAAAGTGAATCTCATAATAAGCACAATACAACAAATGATTGTTCTCTAATATGGATGAGAACACAATGTAAGCTTGTAGGCATCGAAAACTGCCTATAGGTCTTCACGAACAGCTCAGTGTTAGGAAATAACGATGAACGTCACCATCTGGTTCACAGAAGCTTGAGTGATGTCAGTGAATGCTTGAAGTAAACCGGCGAATTACATGAAACAACGGAACTTCGGAATGATGAAGATATGAACCGATCGGGAACCTCGTATCGTTCACAAACGGTGAAATACCCTTCGTGTCTCATTTATTCCGCGGATGATCTAATCATTGAAGCTTATAGAACTCTTCGTCGGCTTTCCAATGCACTTTGAATTGCTCAAATCCGAGTTCGGACGAAGAATTTACAGCGGAAACAATCAAAACAGGCATAAACGAGAGTCTCAGCTAAACTGAGACACCCGGAATGTCTCGGCCAAGGCGGAGACACCCTTGGGTGTCTCGGCCAAGGCCGAGACACCCTAGGGTGTCTCGGCCCAAGCTGAGACACCCAAGGGTGTCTCGGCACTGGTTGAGACACCAGAGGGTGTCTCCAACTCAGATTCGTCCCGTACCTATAAATACGGACCCCGGAGCCTCATTTTTTTAGATCTGGAGTTTTGGAGAATTAGCGAAGCCCTGCCGGACTGAAGAGTGATCGAGTTCTTCAACGCAAGAGATCGAGAGTCGTCAGATCTGCATCACCCGCATCCGATCCTTAGTATTATCCCGTTGTGATAATTCTAAGAAGAGCAATTATCTCGCTGTTGCCGAGATAAGCGCTTCTGCTTCTAGATTCCTTCGCGAATCAACGGAGTTCTGGATCTGATCTGATTGTCAGGTAGTCCACGGATATCGATGTCCCCGTCACCAGCTAAAGACCCACGCAAGCAAGAAACGACGAATGGATCTTGTGTTATTTTCGAGAGAGTTGTAACCTTTCATTTTTTTTATTCTTTTTATTGAATATTTTGAATTCTTTGTAAGCAATCCAGATTATAATGAATTCAACAACGAAGGCAACTTTTTTCGAAAACAAACTGGCGACCACAGTGGGAGTCAACAGCCTCGCTGCCGAGGCTGTCGTGACGCAACCGGCATTCAAGATCCGGGTGAATGAAGAGATCGAATACGAATTCGATCAACAAAAGTTTGAAGAGTACCTCTCTTCCTCCTCCAGATCCGCCTCTCCAAACAGGCGCAGGAAGACCTCCTCTTCCAAGAACGCTCGTGGGACCTCAGGATTGAAGATCCAAGATCCCCTCGCCGCTGCTGCACCCGTGCCCCGTAGCGTCCCTGCAGCATCCAAAGAGGTCAAAGCTGCAGATCCGGACCTCCCCTCCGCCGTGAAGGTAACTGCTGAAGGTGCTCCAGCTTTGTCGAAGAGGGCGCGCCAAAGACGACGTCAACGCCTTGCGCGACAATTGGCCAAGGCCGCAGAGTCAATGGACGGGATCCGCTATACGGAGGATCTGAAATCAAGGCAGCACCAAGAACAGCAATGGCGAACCGCCAATCTCTCCTCTAAGGCGGAGACAAACGAATGGGTCCGCGTCAGGAAGAATCGCTCCACTCTCGAGGAGCGAATCAAGAAACGCCACGCATTGCTCGCACATGCCCGAGTCCTTCTGCATAAAGCAGAAGAGATGCAGAAAGAAGAGACGGTCAAGAAGCCGCCTAGACATAAGCAGGTTTGGGTGCCAAAGACAAAACCGGCACCTAAGACAAAAGTGGACGGAGTTACCGTCCGACTTTCTTCAAATTCAGATCCCGTTTCTCCTGTCCCCGCACCTCCGGTGGAGCCAGGTAAGAACGTGGGTCCCGCAAGATCCAGAGTTCCTCTGAAAGGTCACCTCGGTCCTTTATCGGAAGATCGAGGTAAAGCACCTGTCAAGGAGCGATTAGGACCGTTGAAAGGTCCCCAAGCAACAAACCAGACTGGGGGTCAAACCAATCCCCCTAAGAAAGATAACAAAGGAAAAGCCCCTGTTACCGACCGCATTAGATTGCGGGTTGAAGTTCAAGAGCCCGTTAGGTTTTCACGCTCGCAAAAGCGTAAACTTGGACGAGCGACTTTTGAAGACGCCAATAAAGCGTCGTATCCCCAGAGGGAAACATATTCATCTGATGACGATAGTGTTATACCTAGGAAGTCGTGCCAACACTCTATGGGTTGCTCCAGTTATCAAACTGACGAGTTGTACTATAGGGCTGGGGGTACGGATAAGTCTCGAAAGAGAAACATCCGAGACACGGATTCTCGTTGTCCGTGTGCCAATATAATCAAGGCAGTGCTATCAGAATGCTGCTGTTCTAAAGCCCCAAGGAGAGTTTCTGTGTTTGAGAGAATCTCCACCAGAACATCCGAGGCCAGACCAAGACACTTCCGTAGAAGGAAACCTACTCTTCAAGAAGATGAATTTCCAGAAGTGTCCGTCAATATGACCGGAAGAGGAAAGTCAACGCGATGCTTTAGTCCGGATCAGTTCACCGAGGTGTCTCAACGTATGACTCGACTGCGATCAGGGACCAGTAGGCGAAAGAACTACCCAAGAATACAGAAGGGACTTCCTTCAGAAGATGAAACTTCGGAGGTTTGCTCGGATGCCGGCTCGTATGCTTGTTCAGCGATGGCTTCCGATGACACCGCTTCAAGAGCAGGATAGCCCTATGAGTCACTTATGATTAGCGCCGAACAGATGGCTAAGTTGCTCGAGGACGCTCTGACTAAGCAGAAGGAAAATTTCAAGTTCGAAATGGAAATGGTCATGCAGCAGATGAGAGAAATGCATGACCAGCAAATCGCGGCGCTGACAACTCATCAAGGAGAGTCTAGTCGTCGCAACAATCTGAATCAAGATGATAACGAGCGGGAGGAGGATAATGCCAACATGAACACCCCTCCCGTCAACAACAATAATAGGGGTGGCCCTTTGGATGATAACAACACAAAGGAGGATCACGTTACCTCTCCCCAAACTCACTCGAAAACAGATATGAGTGAGGACAAGAAAATGAGGGACTTGGAAAGTAAGATTAACGCATTGATGAGTGCTCAAGAGGTGAAAAGGTCTGGGATACCATGTCCATATCCAAGGGAATGGGAATCAATTCCATACCCGGCGAAATTCAACTTGATCAATTTTACGCCGTTTGATGGGAAGGGTTCCCCAACCCAACACTTGATATATTTTAAGTCCCATTTAGGAATAATCTCCGGGAATGAACCCTTAATGGTGCGGTCATTCGTTGGCACTCTTCGCGGAGTAGCCTTCGATTGGTATCGCCGCCTCAAGTCGGGGAGTATCAGTAGTTGGGATGACATGGAGGACATGTTCCTCACAAATTTCTTCGACGACGACACTGAGGTCTCGATCGGGACATTATTTGATGAGAAGCAAAAGGACAGAGAGTTGGTGGAGAATTTCATCAAACGATTCCGGAACAAAGCTATGAATTGTAGGATCCGATTAACAAAGACTTCATCCTAGAGACTTGTCACAACAATCTTTCATTGGATATTCTCGAAGCCATGGGAATGACACCGTCGAAGACCTGGAAAGATTTGAAGGTCCGAGGGGAAAGAGCCGAACGTTTCCTCAAAAGGAAAAAGGCCGAAAGAGGTCAAACGACGGCACCAGCCCCGCAACAGGATTTTGTTTCTAAGGGAAAAGGGAAAGCGCAAGTGAATGCAGTGGACGCGAACCAAACATTCGAAGTGCAATCGCAACCACAACAGCAACAGTCATGGTGGCAACAACAACCTCAGAAACAGAAGACTTTGGAACCGAAATTCCCGAAGGTCTACTCATTCAAAGAAGATGAAGTCCCCGGTATTTTCAAATACCTCGTGGAAAACAACAAGATTAAGTTGCCTCCGATCCAAGATCAGGAAGATGCCAAAAGGGTTAATGATCCGAAATACTACGCATTCCACAGAGCGGTGCACCACCCCACCAAGTCGTGTTACGCCCTAAAAGACAAGATCCAAGCTTTGATTGATGTTGGGGTCATCACTATGAAGCAACCTAAGGAAAAGAATGTGGGTGCAAATGCAGTTTCAATCAGCTTTGGGTCTGTTCCTTTGAATTGGTTTGAGCCTGAGCCCGTGATAAATATGGCAATGAAGACCGTCAACGACGATCCTTACAAGCAACGCCAGAAAGGACTTGTGCCACACACAACCCTAAATGGCGAGATTCTTTGGGTTCACCCCGGTCTGATTAGAGATGAACAGTGGACCGGATCCTCTTCTAAGAAGTCAAAGAGAAAAGGAAAGTCCTGTTGCGGAGCCTCGGCCATCCCAGAGGAAGATGACGAAGCAATCCCTACTTTCTCATTTTTTGATAATGAACATGCAACTCTAGTAACCACCGAAGAACCAGTCGTCACCACCAGAAATGGGAACGAGTATCGTTTCAAATATCCAAGTGTTTCTGATCGACTGGCTGGGGTGGAGATGATTACAACTACCCCCGCACCTGCTGAGAAGACCCAACAGGAGCCCCTGCACCAAGATGTTCAAAACCCGAGGCAGTCTCATTTCAATTGGCCAATTGGAAGAGATAAACCGGAAAATTCAAACACTTCATACCACTTCGATGTTATGACCCAATTGGCTAACATCCCAGTGAAAGTAACTCTACACGAGTTATCACGTCTTTCTAAAAACACTAGAGATGCGTTCACCATTACTCCTGACCAGCTCACTCAAATAGTTCAAGAAGCGTTAATCAAGCAGAAAGAAGAATTTGAGGGTAAGATGGAATTGGCTATGCGACAAATAAGAGAGTTGCAAGCTGAAGGGTGTAAATTTCCTAAATCTGATCATCAGGTTGGGTCTAGCTATTACGCTACACCAATCACGTCTATTCCAAATAGGACAAATAACAATAGTCTGAATCTGAATATGGTCATCAAGACTGATTCACCCTTTAATAACACTGGGGGTGGTACGACAAGATCCTTCAATGACACTGGGGGTGGCCCAATTCCTACTTCTCGACATCACTCGAAGAGAAATGAAAATGAAGACGAAAAGCAGAAAGAAGTCGAGTCTGTCACCACCTCGACTAGACGCTATCCCAAAAGAAAGAGAGTTGAGGAAAGCCAATCAGAGTTTGTACCCAGGTTCGCTGCTGATCAAACGTCACAACGACAACCATGGGAGCGATCGCCACAACAGTCGCTTCAGATGCAACGATACTCTTTCAAGGATGATGAGGTTCCAGCCATCCTCAAGTACCTCCTAAAAAACGACAAAATCAAGCTCCCACCTATTAAAAGCGAGGAGGAAGCCAACGGGAGTTCAGACCCAAAATATTGTGAATACCACAGGAGGATCCATCATCCCACCAAGACTTGTATCACTCTCAAAAACACAATACAGGCCTTAGTTGAAGCCGGCGTCTCAATGGCAGAACAAACCGAATGAGAACGACCGCCACACTCCGAAAAGTATACGAGTATAAACTGCTTCTTTCAAAGCTCCAACGGGTATATGAGTATAAACTGTTTCCTTTGTATGTATCGGGAAGTTCCCGGAAGAATACCACATGTGGTATTCTTAGGGATAACCCAATCACTGTAAAAGTGATAAATAAGAGATCCACATTTAAACTCTGAATGTCGGAATGTTTCCTCTTATTATTGTCAAATTCTCTAACTCTCATGAGTTATTGTTGTGAGACGAGATCCAATCCTTTGACAGGTTAATCTTTCCTCACCAAACCATCCGCTGATCAAATTAATCGACGGTGGATTCACCAAAATTTTTATCCGCCAGTCATTGGCAATTCTCAGACTCAACATGTTAGGTCCTAATCACCTAGCATTAAAGCCCTCCTTTGAGTGATAATACGAGTCGGCATTTTTATTGCTACCTGTATTCCACTCTCTTTGCTTTCAGGTCAAACCTATAAAAGTTAGGGCCAAAGCCAAATTCCTCTCTCGATTCCTTCCATGAACGAGAGGTCCACTTTCAACTCGAACAATCAAACCTATGAAAGTTAGGATTGTTCCCGATCTCACTTAGTCAAGCTTACGAATAGTTAGGACTAAGACCGAGTCATTCTTTTTCGATAAACGAAAATTTGCCTTTGTTCCTTTTTTCACCAAACCTTTAAAAGTTAGGGTCAAAATTGGGCTTTCTCCTCAATAAATGAGAGATTCTCTTTGGATCAAATGGCCAATCCTATAAAAGTTAGGGTCGTTTGAATCTTTCCGATTCTCGGAGTGGAGATCCCACTCTTAGTTTCATCTCTTCGGATTCTGGGGGTGGAGATCCCACCTTGAGTTTCCTTTCCTACTAAAGATAGAATATAAAATTCTCTCTCTTCAGGTACCGGGAGATAGAATATAAAATTCTTCCTCTTCCATGTTTCCAGTCCGTCTTTACTCTGAGAAAAGATACAATTCCCAACTTCCAATCCGTGTACTTTATACACGGGGAATTTTATCTCAACTCCTAAATAGAGATAAGCCTACGCCTAAAACGCGTTGTCAGTTTAGTCTTTCACCGATTAAAAAAGACACCAGAGTTTAGGTCTGGGGAAGTTTATCCCGAATCCTAAGAAGGGATAAGTCATCACCTAACACGCGTTGCTGGGTACCTTTTCCCATGAGAAATGGTGAAGTCTATGTATTCAAAATCATAGCACAAAGTCTAAGAGAAGTAATTCTTTTAGCGCAACGTTACATGTGAGACGGGTTTAAAATTCACATGCTAGCCCGGTTCAAATGGTAATCGGTAAAGGCATATCAAATCCGTTGAAGGCTGAGGGTTTGCCAAAAATCCTGTAAGCATTATGTCAATTAAGTTCACAATCAAAAAAAAAGAGAAATATCATAATGAAATCAAATACTATGTCTCTATCAATAGATCAAGTCAGAGCATACAAAAAAAAAGAAAGGCCCATCAGCCCGAAGTCAGTCGGCGTTTAAGAACACAAGATTCTAACTTAGAAAGCCTATCTGTATAACTCTGCTCAAGTTCTGCTTGCAGGTCAGCTCGGATAGATTCTTCAGAATTGCTCAAGATCTTCGCAGCTTTATTTTTCAGCTTCATCAATCTCTCCTGCGTAGGCCCTAATCTCTCAAGCATCTGTTCGCGAGACTTCTCTAGTCACGCGTTGCCGGTTTAGTCTTTCACTGATTGAAAAAGACACCAGAGTATAATTCTGGGGACTTTCATCCCGAATCCTAAGTAGGGATGAGTCAACGCCTAATACGCGTTGCCGGTTTAGTCTTTCACCGATTGAAAAAGACACCAGAGTATAATTCTGGGGACTTTTATACCGAATCCTAAGTAGGGATGAGTCAACGCCTTACACGCGTTGCCGGATGCCATATTCCCGTAAGAAATGGCGAAGTCTATGTATTCAAAATCATAGCATTAAGTCTAAGAGAAGTAATTCTCTTAGCACAACGTTACATGCGGAGCGGACTAAAACAATCCGCATGCTAGCCCAATTCAAACGGTAATCGGTAAAGGCATATCAAACCCGTTGATGGCTGAGGGTTTGCTAAAAATCCTGTAAGTTTTATGACCATTGGGTTCACAATCAACAGAGAAACATCATGACAAAAGGAGGAGTGCGCTAAGGAAAAGACTTTATTTCATTAGTAAAATTAGGCCAAATGGAGATACAAGAAGATGTCTCAAATCAGATTTAACAAACTGAAGGAAGCAATTTTAGCCTTAACAGCAGCAAGCTTCTTTGCCTGTTCCGCTCGAACTTTCTTCCCTTCTTTCTTCTGAAGCTTGGCATTAGTAAGAACGGTGGCAGCGTCGGCAGCCACGTCTTCTCGATACAGTGCGTGTAGGGCCTCCAATTCTCTTTTATAAACATTTTGAACTCTGGTGATCTCGAGCTCAAAATCTTTTAAAGTCCTCTCCCCTTGGACGGTCCTAATCCTCGTACTATCAGCAATGTTGTTATAAGCATCTATCTTAGTTCGCAGATGACGTTGCCGTTCGTACAAGTTCGCAATGATGATTTCTTGCCCTGATATGCGTCTCGCTCGGGCCTTATGCTCGTGCATCCTCTGAATCCGAGCATCGATCATGAGCGGCGTGGCCTCATCATGTGGGTGGGAGTATACTAGCTCTTCCAAGCGATACATGAGTTCCTCTAAGCAAGTCAACTTTAAATTACATCGTCTAGCTAGCTGGATACCACCTACACGCCGAATATCTTTAAGACTATCTGCTATGAAAGGGAGCAAATCATAAAATCTTCCCCGCCCAAAACTAATGGCGGGGGGCGGTTGTTGCATAGCTTTCTCTAATTTTTGGAGGATGCCCTGCACGGATTCGGAGACCGGGAGGGCAGATTCTTGGCCAGGCATAATTGTAGCAATGGGATCCTCTTCCCCCTCATCGTCGGATATTATGATGATTTCGGGTTTCACCATCCTCCTATCGTAGGAATTCAACTAAAGAGTCGGGCCAATGGCTTGCCTATCAGCAACAGAAGAGAAAACCTCCCCACTACAACCGGTAGTAGCATGAGGAGAGAGACTGCCCGTGGGGAACTCGACTGCAACAAAACGAGGATAGAGTCAGAAAATTATCCATGAATTAAATCCATCTCATAAAAAAAAGCGAGATAAGATCATCCACGGGGTAATCGGAGAGACGATTTTGAGTGTCTTACACTGGAAGAACGGTATGCATCATCACGTAAATAACGTGGTAACATACACCGACCTACAAAGTATAAGATGACACAAAATCGCCCCAATATACCGGAAGACTTGAATTGGCCAAGCAAAACAAGTCCGAAACCTCGACCCCCGCGAAGGAGGGTGTCGGTCCTTCCCGAATGACCCGTGAAGGGGCCAAACGAGGGTATACTGGAACCACGAATATCCTGAAACCTCGATCCCCGTGAAGGAGGATGTCAGTTCTTCCTGAATGACCCGCGAAGGGATCAATCAGGGATATAGAAAGTATAAATGCTCACCCCCGAAAAAGAATGCCGTTGGAGAGGATGCCGTAGGAACCTCTCCCTCGCTATGTTGCGAAAGGGAGCGACTCCTATGAAGTCGAGGTCGACGCGGAGACATCGAGAATCTGCAATGAAAGTCAACGGGTCAGGTACAATTATAAATCTGAATACACGAAATTTAAAAGGAAAATTAAGAACTTGAACTAAAGTCCTATAAAATAAGTAGGATTTTACAGTTGAGGTCTAATTAAACCTACAAATTTCGTGCATACAAAACGATGAGCTCATATTGCAGTATAAACTCTCATGATAATTCTTGGGTGAAATACCCAAAATACCCCTCGTATTCAAGGCTAAATTATAGTCAAGGATACACTCGAGTCGGGTCATGATCATCATATTTGTCCATATAACACCACCAATATCCCACAATGTTGGTTAATTTTACAAATAAACCCTTTTGTAAAATTTAGCCAATTTTGCAAATAAACCCCTCCACAAATTTCGGTTTAGTTTTCGCATACCTTTCTCAAAACTTTAGTCATGGGTTTGTGGTCTAAACTTTTGGAATTTCAGCCCTAAAATTTCAGACCTTTTGCAAATAAACCCCTCTACATTTTTTGGGTTGATTTTTGCAAATAAACCCCTCAAACAATATTGATTCTTTCGCATGAAAACACTCCTCAAAGTTCGGCCAAATGGGGATAAAATTTCAGTCCTATATGTTAGCCCACTTTGCATAAAAACCCTCAAATTTCAGTCCACTTTTGCATAAAAGCCCCTCAAATTCGGCCATAGTGTTGATTTTACATAAAACCCCCCCAAATCTTTATGCATACACAACCCATCATCAAAGAGTCTATCTTCTAACTCATGAGAACAAAAAGCTATGATCTTTGCATACAAATTCGTGGCATACCCTCATTTACAAGCATAAAGCTTCAATCTTCATCAAAAAAATGGGAGAGTTTTAAAAGGAAACTTACCCAAATCAAGAGGTGTCCCTTGAGCTTGAGGATGAAGAAGGAACCCTAGTTTGAGAGGAGAGGAATTTCGGCCAAGAAAGGAGCACCAAAATCCAAAATTGATCTTGGGTTGAGGGGTTTTAAAGAAGAGAAGTTAATGGGTTTTGGAGTTCTTAAAGAAAGAAAATCATGGTGTTTGGATAAGGAGAGGAAGAAGATAGGTTTTTGGAGAGGGAATAGGGCTCTTTTTTAAAATTTTGGAAAGAGGGGGAAAACAAAAAAAAGGAAACAAACAAAACAACAAAAAAGGAAAAGAGAGAAAAGGGGGGAAGTCTCGGTTTTGGCCGAGACACCCTAGGGTGTCTCGGCCAAGGTTGAGACACCCAAGGGCGTCTCAACCCAGTTCGAGCCCCCCGGATCCTTTTTGAAGTCCGATTTTGCCCGTTTTCGTCGGTTGTTTGGATGTTTCAACAAGATCAACACTAATCAACACCGGACGGTTCGAAACCCTAGGGTCAATGCCGGTCAACGAGTAACCCTAGGGTCAACGCCGGTCAACGTGTAACCCTAGGTCAACGCCAGTCAACGCGTTGTGATCAAAAGTCAACGTATGACGGTTCAAAACCCTAAGGTCAACGCCGGTCAACGCGTAACCCTAGGTCAACGCAGTCAACGCGGTGCGATCAAAAAGTCAACGCACGACGGTTCAAAACCCTAAGGTCAACGCCGGTCAACGCGTAACCCTAGGTCAACGCAAGTCAACGCGTTGCGATCAAAAGTCAACATACGACGTTCGAAACCCTAGGGTCAACGCCGGTCAATGCGTTGCGATCAAAAAGTCAACGTACGATGTTCGAAACCCTAGGGTCAATGCCGGTCAATGCGTAACCCTAGGTCAACGCCAGTCAACGCGTAACCCTAGGTCAACGCCAGTCAACGCGTTGCGATCAAAAAGTCAACGTACGAGGTTCAAAACCCTATGGTCAACGCCGGTCAACGTGTAACCCTAGGTCAACGCTAGTCAACGCGTTGCGATCAAAAAGTCAACGTACGACGTTCGAAACCCTAGGGTCAACGCCGGTCAACGCGTAACCCTAGGTCAACGTCAGTCAACGCGTTGCGATCAAAAGGTCAACTCAATGACACGAGCCAAACTCAACTCATCAGTTGTAGATTTGAGACTTCGACGACGGCCAGACGATAAACGCAGCGCCGGAAGGATTTCAGCTATTCATCAAAGCGTCGAGTAGACTGAAAATCGAAGGAGTCAAGAATCGAAGCTAACTACAGGTCCTTTACGCCGACTGAAGGCTGGACCAATCACATCCAAAGTATTCCAGCCTCTTCTATAAAAGAAACGAGTCTGGAACGCTTTGGAGGGGGTATCTGTAGGCATCGAAAACTGCCTATAGGTCTCCACGAACAGCTCAGTGTTAGGAAATGACGATGAACATCACCATCTGGTTCACAGAAGCTTGAGTGATGTCGGTGAATGCTTGAAGTAAACCGGCGAATTACATGAAACAACGGAACTTCGGAATGATGAAGATATGAACCGATCGGGAACCTCGTATCGTTCACAAACGGTGAAATACCCTTCGTGTCTCATTTATTCTGTGGATGATCTAATTATTGAAGCTTATAGAACTCTTCATCGGCTTTCCAATGCACTTTGAATCGCTCAAATCCGAGTTCAGACGAAGAATTTACAGCGGAAACAATCAAAACATGCATAAACGAGAGTCTCAGCTAAACTGAGACACCCGGAGTGTCTCGGCCAAGGCGGAGACACCCTTGGGTGTCTCGGCCAAGGCTGAGACACCCTAGGGTGTCTCGGCACTGGTTGGGACACCAGAGGGTGTCTCCAACTCAGATTCGTCCCGTGCCTATAAATACGGACCCCAAAGCCTCATTTTTTCAGATCTGGAGTTTTGGAGAATTGGCGAAGCCCTGCCGGACTGAAGAGTGATCGAGTTCTTCAACGCAAGAGATCGAGAGTCGTCAGATCTGCATCACCCGCATCCGATCCTTAGTATTATCCCGTTGTGGTAATTCTAAGAAGAGCAATTATCTCGCTGTTGTCAAGAGAAGCGCTTCTGCTTCTAGATTCCTTCGCGGATCGACAGAGTTCTGAACCTGATCTGATTGCCAGGTAGTCCACGGATATCGACGTCCCCGTCACCGGCTAAAGACCCACGCAAGCAAGAAACGACGAACGGATCTTGCGTTATTTTCGAAAAGTTGTAATCTTTCATTTTCGTTATTCTTTTTATTGAATGTTTTGAATTCTTTGTAAGCAATCCAGATTATAATGAATTCAACAACGAAGGCAACTTTTTCCGAAAACAAAGCTCACACTCAATAATACACTCCCCACAACCCAAATTATACTATGTATGAAAATACTAGAAGCTCAATGGTTGTGTGTGTAAGCAATGAGTAAATCAAAACTAAACTCAATTATGAAAAACTAGCTTGTAGAAATGATAATCAATAAACAATTATAAATGAAAGCTAGGAGAGAGAGAGAGAGAGAGAGAGAGATGAATTGAAGCTCAACCACCAATGAATTGATCTCCACTTCTTCATCTAAGCTTAACCACCAATGAATTGATCTCCACTTCCTCTTGTGAAAGTATCTTCACAAACCAAACTTGAAACAAAACTAAACGAAACTTAAACCCTTGTTAAACTTTCTTAAAACATTCACTTGAGTATTTAGAACTGAGGATATGTGGGGGTATTTATAGGAACCCCAAAGCCAAGAGAAAACAAGGCAAAAAGACAAAAAACCCAAAACAAAACAAGGCTGGAAAATAACCATTACTGTGCAACAAACACTTTATGGGTCGACTCATAAAAATTATGGGTCGACTCATAACCTAGATGTTATAGGCTAAAAATATCTTATGGGTCGACTCATAAAATTCATGAGTCGACTCATCATGCATGGGTCGACTCATGAAGTCATGGGTCGACTCATCAGAAACAAAACACACTTTCCAGCACAGTTTATGAGTCGACTTATGACAGACATGAGTCAACTCAACCTGTCTGGGTCAACTCATGATGTTATGAGTCGACTCATCAGAAATAAAATATAAACTACACAACAGTTTATGAGTCGACTCAACACTGTTCATGAGTCGACTCAAGACATGCACACATCCTATTTTAAACGGTACATGTCAACTTAAAACAGTGTTTAAAAATATTAAATAAATTCCAAAATATATAAAACTTTGAAAAATAATTATAGACATGATGATAAACATGCTACAAAAACTGGTTTTCAAAAAGCATTCCTCATTTGTGAAAACTCATCATTTTTTAAAATAGTCCAAAACATGAAAATACAAAACACATGTTTTTGATATTTTAGCTAAACCATATTTTGAAACTTTATAAAATAATTTTATAGACTTAAAGAAAGATCTAAACTATTGTTATGAAGTCTATAAATAAATTACTCAATATTTTTACAAATTCATATTTATATAAACATGAAAACGAAAAACCAAAACGTGTATATATATAATTGTATATATATATAAGAAACCAAAACTTATATGTGTGTAAGTGATTGAGCTTAAAGTATCAACACACATAACATAAACCTAAACTAAATATACCCAAGCTATGATCTTGATCTTCAATAAGCTCTTCTTGGTAAACTTGCGGATGAAGCTTGAACTTGGATCTTCAATAAGCTCTTCTTGGTAAACTTCCGGATGAAGCTTAAACTTGGATCTTCAACTTAAATTGCATTGCTTTACTCCACTATTCCGCCAACCTCCATTGGATATGATCGTGAAAGCTTGATTCCATCCATCCTCCAATATATTGTTTGTCTATAATAAATAGAAAACCACAAACACTAGACAAACAACATTAGTCGTAAAGTATTTGTTAAACATCATCAAAACAAAGAGGCTAATACACCGGTCACAACCAAGAGCACTTCTTTGTATTTACCATACAAATGTATGTCATCGATGCTCAAGAGTGGACGACAAAAATAGAACCATTTGATAGCGGGTCCAAATGCCCAAAATACTCGCATGAACCTCTCCACTCCTGGCACGATCACTTTAGACAATATTTCTTATTCGGTACTCGGGTTTTTCCTCTTAATTGCTTTAAGATATTGCTGAAGTAATTTGTAAGATTTCTCTCAATCGCCAAAGATTTTAGTCAACGCCTTCCTCCATGCATCATATGCTTTATACTTGGATATAGTTATTTTTCTCATATCATATACCCTTGTAATTATCTGACTTAGAGTAAGATCAAGTTATCGCCTAACTTCAGGCATAATTACCTTTACGATATAAGAGGAAGTTGTTGCCATATGATCGGCATCGACAGTCGGATTGCAACATGTATGAAGTCCGCAATAACTAGAGATCATAAATTGCCTATTAGATTTTTTTTCCTAACAGCTGCATTAAGATTCCATGAACACTTTGAATTTCTCTCGTCTTGAGCACTTGTATACTCTCCTTGAGCTTTCTCGTTGAAGTAGCACTTTACATGGTAGTTAGTTATATTGGTTTTCACCGGCTTGAATTTGACCCGATTCTTGATTGCCCATTCACGTATAGCGAAAACAAAGATTTCCTTATTCTCGAAAAGATCTCCTTTTTTAAAAGTGAAGTCTTTGGGTCGATCGAAATTAGAACCAAGCTCAACGAACTCAGCTTGTGAGGCATTTATCCACTCCTTATTTTGAAACTCTTCTGGCAACGGTTCTTCAGACTCCACATAATCGTTGTTTACACAACATTCATCCATCCAACAGGTGTCATCATCGGCTCCTTCAATTGCACAATGCATACTATCAAGACGTTCCTCCTCTTCAGCATCTTCATAATCATCATATGCATCTGCATCCTCATCCTCTTCTATAATAGAACCAACCGGTAAATTAACTAAAATATAACCTGACGCATTTTGAAACACGTCACTTGACATTGCACCCAAGTCATTTTCTAAGTGCAAGCACTTTGAGAGAATGAGATTTGATTTTCAAGCATGCGGGATAACTCTCCGTGAGCATATGAAACTTCGGCAACACCAGATATTAGAATATTTTAAATGAACAACTCGATTGAGATTTTCTTTTCCACAAATTGTATCATGTCACTCAATTCTTGATTATTAGTGATCTCTACAACAATTGTTCTTTTTTCATTTATCAGATAATTATAGAAGACCTTAGTGTCATTTTCTGCCTAATTAATTCTAGTAACTCTGTATATTTGCTCCATCATTCCATCGAAATTGTAATTTCTAAATAACATGAATATTTTTCTAGATCCTCTTTCGTATATAGGCATATTATTCATTCCAGCACTTAGTTTTCCATTGAATAAGCAAATAACCGGTATTCCATTCACCATTTTAACTGAAGAATAAAATTCATCATATGCAAATTAGATTTTTTTCATATTGATTATCATAATTAAAATATTTATTCTAAATATACAATTACTTCCAAACAACAATATTAACTAAATAATAGAGAGAAAATTATGAAAAAAATAAGAAATTTATACCTTGATGAAGTTTCGAATTTCGTCCACGTCGGAGAGACTAAACAGCGTCGGATTTCAACAACGCCGGAGTGATCTTTGGGGAAGATCTCAATTAGGGTTTGGAGAGAATGTGTTTGGAGAGGATAAGAGAGAGAAATTTGAGGGAGGAATAGGTGAGTTGGGAGAGAGTCAATAGAATGAGGGAGAGAGATTGGGTTTGAGAGAGATCGGCTTTGGGGGGGGGTTCGGCTGGGAAATAGAAAGAGAGAACGAGAGAGATTGCTGTCCCCTAATTTTTGGGGCACAACTGGGCCTTATATAGCCTGAAAAATCCACGGGACTACTAGCCCCGTGGATTTGCTAGGCACCCAGAAATAAAGTTTCTCCTTAACGTACGGGACTACTAGTCATGTACGTTTAGTGAAGTCCTCATCAAAACCCACGGGACTAGTAATCCCGTAGGTTTTCTGGCTTAGCATTAGCGCCTAATTACTGCCACTAAACATACGGGACTAACCCGTATGTTTCAAAGCAGCAACATTTCAAAACCAACCTCTTTTTGGCCTGTTGGCCAAAAAGAGGTCGGTTTTGCTAAATAATTAGCAAAACAGTCGGTTTTGCTAATTATTTAGAAAAAATGATCTTTTTAAAAAAATTCCTAGGGAGAAAATGTGCTAAGTGTTTTGAACTAATTGTGTATAAGAGAAATAGTGCATAGGGAATTGTGAAGCGTTTAATATTCATGTAGATACAAAATTGTCCTATATATTTTGTCGAATGGAGGACACTTTCCTCCTTTCATTCAGAATTTTTTAACCCCACAAAGTTTTTAATATTGTGTGTGTGTTTTTTTCAAAAAAATTTAACTCCACAAAGTTTTTAATATTGTGTGTGTAGACATTTATTAAAAATCTTTGTGAGGGTAGGCAAAAGTGAAGGAATGAGCCATTATGCCTTCAATTTAATAAAAAATAGGGGTTCATTTTGGTGAAGATAGGGGTGAATTGGTCATTTACATCATCATTTATTGCCATGAGTATCATCTCTTTNCTATGTAAACATTTCATATATAACTCTTTTAAAAGTAATATGATTAAAAACATATGTAACTCTACATCTTCAATTTTCTAAGTAGTTTGGCAAATCAGTTTTCAAATGTTATTTTACTTCTATTTTCACGTGGAAATCATGAAAAATATACATATTTTTTTATTGTTCTGTACACATTCATTTTTTAATCTGAATATCCTTCAAATAAACATTAAATGATCATAATAAAATTACCTCGTTTAATTAAGAATTATTCACATAGAAATTTGTTGTTACTTGCACGTGCCAATATGCTAGTACAGTTTAGATATAGATAGGTACATGATAAATAATCAACTAACAACTTAATTGATTTGAAGGATCAGTTTCAAAGAACTCACATTTCGAGTAATATAAGAAATATGACATTTTTGGTGATGGATGCACTTAACTGTGATGTAGCATTTTCTCCTTGTATTAACATATATATAAGGACTTATTTAATTTTGTCAGTATCCTACTTTGGTCAATTTATCTTCATTCTTTCTGTTTATTTGTGGAGTTAAAATGTTGCAGGATTAAGTTACACTGATGGAGAAGTAGAAGATAAGAGAATAGTGCATAGAGGACAGATTCATATACATCTCTGTTGTGCAATTTGTCACCTTTTTTAATCTCCTTTTAGGTCGGGGAATAGACTGGCCGTCGCATTTTGGGGTCAGGAGCTGTGAAGTTTACATTATGGTATCATTTTTTTTTTTGGAGTTGTGAAGTTTTACATCATTATTTGATTTTTTTTTTATTTTTATTTCCAGAGCTGTGAAGCTGTTTTCAGTCAAACAATTGTATTTAAAATTCCCCGGGAAAGGATAAAAGAATAAGTGATATTGTCTGCCTTGCCGTTACTTATGTGCCCAAGGAACTGTGTTTACTGAAACTCTTTTGTCTGATATGGTCAATTTACTAAAAATCATAATCAGAAAAATACCTGGATTTTAAAATATGATCCAAGACTTTCCATTTCTGGCTGGCTTTAAGGTAAAGCCCAAGCATGGTGTACTCTAAACAGGACAAGAACCTAGCTTGCACATTACAAGGAGGTTCCACCGTTTTCCTACAGAGATACTTGCAATTCTATATGAAATGACCAAAAAAGATGCCATAGAACTTGCATTCTACAATAATCAAGATGCAGAGAAACAAGCAGTTTTTGTCAGTTCAGACCTTTGAACTCTATAACACGCATTGGCCAAAAAGCTCACCAAACATAGCATTTGAAGAACCACGTAAGGTAAATCAAATCCCACAACATGTATGTAGAAGGTACAAATTAAATAGTACAGAATGGTGTATAACCAAAGTAGCTATACGATTTTCCTAGCCTTCACTGTATTGGAGAAGAAGTCCCTGCTGACCTTTGTGCAGGTTGCGGCATCAATCCACTCAACTCTGGTGACCTGCCCTCTGTCGAAGGACGGTTTCCTGTATCAAATCTTTTAACATCTTCAATCATTCTCACCACTTCTGCCATCTTTGGTCTTTGTTCAGGCATTCTCACTACACAGGCCATTCCAATCTGAAGCATCTCAACCAATTCCTCCTCTATGTTTGGATACCTCATTAGCTCCACATCAAACACCTCAGCTGTCCACTCTTCTCGGACTACCGACTGGACCCACCGGACGAGGTGGACAACCTCATCCCCACCGCCAGTTATCTGGATGGGTGACTTGCCTGTGAGCAGCTCAAGCACTAGCACACCAAAACTGTAGACATCAGAGGCCTGTGTTGAACGACGCACATCAACAACCTCAGGAGCACGGTATCCAGCAGTCCGAGAAACACGAGGGATGATGGGATTTGTTGAGAGGGATGAGAGGCCAAGGTCAGATACACAACCAAAGCTTTGAGGATTGAGGAAGACGTTTGAGGACTTAATGTTGCCATGGACGAATTTTCCGCTGTTCTCAGTGTGGATGCATGCAATGCCTCTTGCTGTGCCAATAGCTATTTTCAGTCTGGTATCCCAGTCTAGGGGAGTCCTGTCTTCCCCTCTCTGTCCTGCAAGAAGAGAACGAGGGAGAATAAGCAACGAATGAGGTGAAAAGCAGAAGTGTAATTTGACATGGTGAATACACAAAAACAGATATGGCTGGCATGAGATGAGAGAGGTATATATAATCTATGAATGTGCAATAGAAATGTCAAATATAGCTGCATCATTCATCCAGACCAAATACTGTTTTGTATATGTTTCAACATGGTGCCCATGCTTTCCTAGATAATATTAATACAAATGATGTTTAGTCTAAACATCAAGATGTGGTCTGTTCCATATGCCGGAGTCTAGATTCAGTGACAAATATTTTAGAAGCTACCCATGCTTAAATAGGTCCAGTACATGATTTCAGCCCTATGTCCATAATTTTGCACAAGGTGTTTAAAAAGTATACAAATCCTGAATGAACTATTGATTGTAATCTAGCTGAAATCTGTACTGTAGTTTTGTAGGTTGAACCAAAATACGAAACCCTGAAGTTGTTAGGATCCAGTTACAAAGCTTGAAATCATGTTGGTTAGTAACTTAGTAAATAGTCCCAATACTAATACACATGTTCTTTTCATCAATATTTACTTCTCGAAATCGGTTTCAAATGACTGACGTATTAAATCATGTTTGCTAGTAGAAAACAAACTTAATGAATAATGGATGTGAAGAAATGCAGGAAACAGCAGAAGAATCAGCCAGGCAGACTGGTGGTCGATCGCCGCGGTCGACCGCGAACGTGCACGAAGGCCAGTGGGATTCGGAGCTGATGGCGGTCGACCGCCGCGGTCGAGGTGGATGACTGGTTCGGTCGCCCGCCGCGGTCGACCGCGAAATCTGCACGGTCGACCGCAATCTGTATTGGGCTGGGCTTTTGGTTTTTGACCCGGTTTGTTTCTGAGTTGATATATAACCCTAAACCTGATTAATTAGGGTTAAGCAAGGACGATTTTGAGCAGTCTTTAAGAGAGGATTGTTGCATCCAATTGTGGGAGAGTTGTGAGAGATCTAGAGCTTTGTTTTAGGGTTTGATCGGTGAGATTTGAAACTCTACTTGTATTCTCTGATTTCTAATAGTAAGAACTCCCCTCCCTCCTTACCCCGTGGACGTAGGCAACTTGCCGAACCACGTAAATCGTTTGTTCTTGCTGTGGTTGTGTTTTGCTTATTGGTTGTGGTTTATCTCGAGTTATTGTTCGTGTTGCATAAGAAGCTTCCGCCGCGCACAACAATTGGTATCAGAGCTAGATTGACAACATGGGAAAGCAAACACATCAGGTTCGTCTCTTACAAAGGCGATACAGAGTCTGAGCATCAATAACACGAAGATTGATGTTCCGAAGTTCAACAAGATCAATTTCGGATTATGGAGGTGTCAGGTGATGGATGCCTTGGATGCACAGAATATGGAGGAGACTCTTGAGTTAAAAGAGAAACCCGCAGATATGAAGAATAAGGTTTGGAGGAAGATGAACAGTAGAGCTTGTGGTGTTATTAGGTCATGCTTGACGCCGGATCTTATTTATGATGTTATGAACGAGACGTTGGCGAAGAAGATGTGGGAAACACTCAATGAGAAATATCTTTCGAAGAACATTGAGAATCGGCTTCACTTAAAGAAGAGATTTTACCAGTTCAAGATGAAGAGGGAAGTTTCCATCAGGGAGCATGTCAACAACTTCACTAAGCTACTTTCAGATATGGCCAATATGAACGTTATAGTTGAGGATGAAGACAAGTCGATACTACTTCTGTGCTCGTTGCCCGAAGATGATTATGGTACGTTCATTCTCACTATGATCAATGGAAGAACTACAGTCAGCTACAAGAAGGTGACATCAGCTTTGGTGAACTATGAATTAAGGAAGAGTGATGATGAAACTTCCGAGAAGGCATCGGGAGATGTATTAGCAGTTCGAGGCCGAGATCCAAACCGTCGCCAGTTCAACCGCTCAAAGCCAAAGAATAGGAGTGCCTATAAGAGTGTTGGTAGAAATCAATGTCGGTATTGTAAAGAAGGACATTGGAAGATTGACTGACCAAAGTGAAAAGAAAAAGCCGGGAAGAATAAGAGAAAAGCTGGACAAGCTTCAGAAGTGAATGTTACAAAAGCTATTGGTGAGCATTCAGATTCAGATTCTTCAGGCTATTCATGCACTGCATTACCGTCGGTTTGCTATACGGATTCCACGGAGTGGATGATGGATTCGGGAGCTACATATCACATCTGTCCTAAGAGGGAGTGGTTCTCTAGCTTTGAGTTGCTGGAAATAGGGGATGTCGTACTTATGGGTAATGATCACGTATATCCTATTGGTGGTATTGGTTCAGTCCGGATTAGGATGCATGATGGTGTAGTGAGGGAGTTGAAGAAAGTGAGGTTCGTACCGCAGTTGACGAAGAACATCATTTCTCTTGGGATTTTGGAGGCAGCTGGATATCGAGTGATCTTAGAGGATGCTACAGTGAAGGTCACAAAGGGTTCTATGGTGGTGATGCGAGGTGTCAGGGAAAACAACCTATACTACTTGAAGGGCAAGACAGTTACAGGGGGTCTGACAGCTTCTATTACTACAAAGGAGGACACTACCACCTTATGACACATGAGACTTGGACACACAGGTGATAAGTCCCTACAGTCATTGGCAAAACAAGAGCTATTGAAAGGTACTAAGACCTGCAAGATGGAGCTGTGTGAGCACTGTGTACTCGGGAAGAAGACTAGAGTGAAGTTTGACACCGCTGTTCACAACACCCGAGGTACATTGGATTACATTCACACAGACATTTAGGGTCCTTCCAAGAACACATCTCTTGGTGGGGCCAACTAGTTTGTCACTTTCATTGATGACTATTCCAGAATGAATTGGGTATATACCCTATGAAGCATAAACATCAGGTCCTGGATATTTTTATGGAATGGAAGAAGAAAATGGAGCTGCAGACAGGTAGAAAGATAAAGACACTACGTTCAGATAACGGTGAAGAATAGAGTAATCCGTTTCTGCAGTTTTGCCGGGATCACGGCATTAGAAGATACTTCACAGTTCGAGAGACACGGCAACAGAACGGGATGGCTGAGAGATTGAACCGTACCTTGCTGGAGAAGGTGCAGTGTATGATGACACAGAGTGGATTGCCTAGATCCTTTTGGGCCGAAGCATTAGTTTATGCGAGTCATCTTGTGAACAGGTTGTCGTTCACTACGATAGACGAGAAGACTCCTTTGGAACGTTGTTTGGTTCGGTGACTAGTAACTAAGAGTCGCTTCAGATATTCAGGTGTCCAGCTTATTATCATGTCAGTGATGATAAATTAAGGCGGGATCACGGCATTAGAAGATACTTCACAGTTCGAGAGACACGGCAACAGAACGGGATGGCTGAGAGATTGAACCGTACCTTGCTGGAGAAGGTGCAGTGTATGATGACACAGAGTGGATTGCCTAGATCCTTTTGGGCCGAAGCATTAGTTTATGCGAGTCATCTTGTGAACAGGTTGTCGTTCACTACGATAGACGAGAAGACTCCTTTGGAACGTTGTTTGGTTCGGTGACTAGTAACTAAGAGTCGCTTCAGATATTCAGGTGTCCAGCTTATTATCATGTCAGTGATGATAAATTAAATCCGAGAGCGAGGAAAATAGTTTTTGTGGGATTTAGAGATGGAATCAAAGGCTTCAAGTTATGGGATCTACAAGACAAGAAGATAGTTATTAGCAGAGATGTCATATTTGACGAGGCGTACATGATGAGGCCTCGAGCCCCTCAGCAAGTGGAGGGAGACCAGACAGGAGATATATCGTAGCAGGTAGAGGATGATGTGACTCCACTCACTCCAGAGAACACTGTATCCATTGAGGCTCCTACAGAGGTGACACTGAGAGGATATGAGATGACAGCCGGGCAGATAGAGGATACAGTGGATTATAAGACTCAGGAACAAGGTCATGTTCAGGGATCCATTACAGCAGATAGACCGAGGAGAGAGATTCGTCGGCCAGCTAGGTATAATGATGTCATAGTCACATATGCATTATCAGTGAAGGTCGTTGATGATATGATTCCAGCCACATTCAGGAAGGCAGAGTCTAGCCCCGATTCGATCAGGTGGAGGGAAGCTATGGAGGAGGAGATGCGGTCTCTTCAAAAGAACGACACTTGGATACTTACACATCTACTTAAGGGTAAGAAAGCTATTGGTTGCAAGTGGGTATATACGAAGGAGGGATCTTCTATTGGGAACATTCGGTTCAAAGCCAGATTGGTTGCCAAGGGATATGCACAGGTTGAGGGCATTGATTACAACGAGGTATTTTCACCCGTTGTGAAACATTCATCGATACGGATTTTATTGGCGTTGATGGCACAGTTGGATTTGGATTTGGTCCAGATGGATGTGAAGACAGCCTTTCTATACGGTGATTTAGATGAGGAGATCTACATGACATAACCCCTAGGATTCAAAGCTGTAGGAAAGGAAGATTTAGTTTGTAAGATGAAGAAATCTCTTTATGGTTTGAAGCAGTCACCAAGACAGTGGTATGAGAGATTCGACGGTTTTATGATTGGCTAAGGGTACACAAGGAGCCCATATGACCCATGTGTTTATATGCACAAGCTACATGATGGTGAGCACATATATCCATATGACCCATGTGTTTATATGCACAAGCTACATGATGGTGAGCACATATATTTGCTTTTATATATTGACGATATGCTTATTGCTTCCATTGCACAAGCTACATGATGGTGAGCACATATATTTGCTTTTATATATTGACGATATGCTTATTGCTTCCATGAATTCTTCGGCTATTCGAAAGTTAAAAAATGAGCTTTCATCCGAGTTTGAGATGAAGGATCTTGGAGAAGCAAAAAAAATATTGGGTATGGAGATCAAGAGAGACAGGGTGAAAGGGAGTTTGAAACTTACACAGAAGAGCTACTTGCAGAAGATGTTAAAGAAATTCAGTTTTGACGGTAATGCAAAAGTAGTTAGCACACCATTGGCTCCCCACTTCAAGCTTTCAGCGTTGATGTCACATGTTTCAGTTGAGGACGGAGATTATATGTCGAATGTCTCATATGTCAGTACAGTAGGTAGCTTGATGTATGTGATGGTGTGTACGAGGCCAGATTTGTCACAGACCGTGAACATGGTATCGAGATACATGCACGACTCCGGAAGGGTCATTGGAAGGCTGTGAAGTGGATTCTACGGTATGTTCGAGGCACCGTGGATGTTAGTTTAGTATTCCAAAAGGATGAGAAGAATAAGCAGGATTGTATTGGATATGTGGATTCAAATTATGCTAGAGATCTTGACAAACGTCGGTCTAATTCAGGTTATGCTTTTACATTGGCAGGTGCACCTGTATGTTGGCGATGCACGCTGCAGTCCACAGTGGCTCTCTCTACTACGGAGGCAGAGTATATGACAGTAACTGAAGCTATTAAGAAGGCTTTATGGTTGCGTGGTTTATTGTAGGACTTGGGGATCGCTCAGGAGACCATTCGGCTATATTGTGATAGCATGTCGGCTATCTATTTAGCGAAGAACCAGGTTTATCATGCGCGCACGAAGCACAACGACGTCAGATTCCACTTTGTACGTGACGTTTTGGATGATGGAGACGTCATATTGGAGAAGGTCCACACGAATGACAACCCTACAGATATGTTGACTAAAGTTGTTTCAGGAGTGAATTTTGATCATTGTTTGAAGCTTTTGAACATCCTTCAGTGCTGAGGTCTTTGGAGGCCATTTTGGTAAACTACGTTCGGCTTGATTCCTTGGGCAAGAGGATACGTAAGCAATCTTTCAGATGCAACCGGTTTGATCTTTTGATTCAGATGGGGGGAGATCGCGTTTCAGCTCTAGTTTGATTCCCTGACTTGTTAAGGGTCTATTGGATGATTTGGTGTCGGCTTAGTTTTGGTGGAAACATTCGCCGAGGTGGAGAATTGAAAAAATGCAGGAAACAACAGAAGAATCAGCCACGCAGACTGGCGGTCGACCGCGAACATGCACGAAGGCCAGTGGGATTCGGAGCTGATGGCAGTCGACCGCCACGGTCGACCGCGGATGACTGTAATCGATTTAAGTCTCGGATTTATGGTTCGGTCGACCACCGCGATCGATCGTGAAACCTGCGCGGTCGACCGCAATCTGTATTGGGCTGGGTTTTTGGTTTTTGACCCGATTCGTTTCTGAGTTGATATATAACCCTAAACCTAATTAATTAGGGTTAAGCAAGGACGATTTTGGGCAGTCTTTGAAAGATGATTGTTGCATCCAATTGTGGGAGAGTTGTGAGAGATCTAGAGCTTTGTTTTAGGGTTTGATCGATGAGATTTGAAACTCTACTTGTATTCTTTGATTTCTAATAGTAAGAACTCCCCTCCCTCCTTGCCCCGTGGACGTAGGCAACTTGCCGAACCACGTAAATCGTTTGTTCTTTCTGTGGTTGTGTTTTGCTTATTGGTTGTGATTTATCTCGAGTTATTGTTCGTGTTGCACAAGAAGCTTCCGCCGCGCACAACAGGATGATGTACCAATGCAGTCACCAAACAGACACCCCCTTCATTTACTTTTTGTCAGTTAAATACTTTGAGTTTATGTTCTTGTCATCAATTGCCAAGCATTCTCCCCAAAGATATTCCATGTTGTTCCCTAGGAACGTATCCAGCCATCAAATAAGCGTCATAATTTTGTATGTTAAACACTTATCATTGACACTATGATCAGTTGCTGAAGTTCTCGGAAACACTTTTCTGGGGCCTGAGTTTGGACACAAACTAATCTGAAGTCAAGTGGCCTTCCCTATGCCTTAGAGGTTGATATTTCGACATAAGAGAGGAATACAAGTGTTGTTTACTAAACTAGTCTCTTCACACAAATTGAATTTGGTCAAGATACAAACATAAGCGATAAGAAGCACCCGCAGAGAGTTCTCTGCTTCATCAATGCCCAATCACTTAAACAAGAAAGAGAACAACCTGACTCAGATTTCCGATTGAAATTAGTCCAACATAAGATTGAAATTTGAACTAGTTAGCATCAGAACATAATAACATGCACAAGCTTTAGTCAAACAAGGAAGCTAACACAATCGCCTTTACTCCAGAGATTATAACTAACATTTAACTTTTGTCAACACGGCAACAAAACCATCAGGTCATAATTATGAAGAAGACCAACGGCAGTCAGTGGAACAAGTAAAATAAAGGGAAAAGGGAATCATACCGTGAAGCAAGGAAGAAACACTCCCCTGGCTGTAGTAATCATAGACCATGAGCTTCTCGTCTTTGGAATAGTAATAAGCCCTCAATTCCAACACGTTCTCATGCTTTATTCTCCCAACCACCTCCATCTGCTGCTCAAACTCCTTCTTCCCAACCCCAACCTCCTTCAACCTCTTCACAACCACCATCGCCGCGTCCTCAAGCACTGCCTTATAAGCTGTCCCAAACGTACCCTTTCCCAATACCTCAGCCGAGGCCCTCAACAGGTCCTCTAAGTCAAACGCAAAATTACACCCTTCGAAGAACACCAGCCTGTTGTTCTCGTCCTGATTCCCACTCACAGCCTTCTCCGGCGACCTATCCCCTTTCGAAAGCTTTCCAGATACAGCTCCTCCCCTTCTCTTTCCCGACCAAAGCATTACCATCAGGATAGCCAATGCCAGGAAAATTATAGCAAATCCTCCTACAGCAATGCCCAGAATCTCTGATTCCGTTAGCTTTCTACCACTTTTTGTTGCCAGGAAAGGGGAAGCAGAAGGGGAAGACGGAATGTTGGGGGGCAGCGGAGGGGGCATTACAGGAAGAATCGGCATGAAATCATTGCCAGAAAACGAGGAATTGGGGAACTTCAGAAGAGAAGTCGGAATGGTTCCGTTGAGATGATTGTTGGAGAGATTTAGAAACTGGAGGCTAGGCAGCGCAAGGTCTGGGATTTCACCGGTAAGCGAATTGTTGGACAAATTCAAAGCAGCTAGGTGAGTTAAGTTAGAAATCGAAGTGGGAACTTCACCATTAAACTCATTGTAGGAAAGATCCAAAATAGTGAGATTCTTCCATGTTGAGAAATGGGAGGGTAAATCCCCAGAAAAGGTATTGAATTGCAAGTGAAGGCCAGTTAGGGTTGTGATGTTGAAGAGATCAGAGGGGAAAGGGCCAGTGAAACCATTGGATCTGAGGCTCAAGATCTGGAGAGCAGAGAGGCGACTGAGAGTGTTAAAGGGGATCTGACCGTTGATTCCGATAGCGGGAAGACGAAGAGCGATGACTCGAGAGTTTTCCTGATTGCAAGTAATTCCCGTCCAGTTAGAACAAACTGAAGTGTCGTTCCTCCAGTTGAGGTCGCGGCTTTTGTGGATTCTGCTGAGGAAATCGAGCAGAGCTCGCTTGTCCTCCGCTAGGTCGGCGTTTGCGAGCAGAAAAATCGCGGAAAATAGCAAGAAAATGAGTTTCGGTTTCATCTTCAGAGCACTACAAGAGCTCTCTCAGATGATTTCAATGTTTTCTCTCTTTCCCCCTGCTTAGTGAAAAGAGTGTTCAGGTGCTAAAGATTCGAGATTTGAATGCATTTTTGAAGCTGAAACTATCGGGATACCTGCTTGCAGATCCGAGCACGGAAGTGGAAAGGGTTTAGTTTTCAAATTCTAATATAACTGAAAAGTCAAAAAGAAGAAGAAAAGGAGCATTAATTTTAAAAACAAAAAAATTAAAATCATTTGGGATAGAGCGAGGAGGGATGTCAGCAGTAAAAGCAAAAAGAGCCAAGTTCAAACTTGAGAAAGAAGGGTAATGGTTTTATCTTTCAGCAGGTCCTGAGATGGGTGGGGAGAGAGAGAGAGAGAGAGAGAGAGAGAGAGGAGACATTGAGTTGCGAAGACGCATCCTCTACAGTTGTAGAGAGAGAAGAGCATTGAATGCAACCATTCATTTGTTAGAGATCTCAACATCAGGGACTGAAGAGTTAATCAAACTATGGGGATAAGGAGAAAGAGATAAATATATTTTAATTGATTTATTTATTTATTTTTATATAAACTCACCATGTGAAGTTGTGTTTATGAGCTTGCTTGCAAAAGTCGCCGGCAGAGGGGGAGAGCTTCACCTTCGAGGCGATATTTGACTGAGAGTGGCTAAACTTGCGAGGAGAACAAAGACAGCAGTGGACTTTGGATTATTTATTTATTTATTTATTTATTTATTTATTTAACAATTATTAGGATTGGGTTTAACCTAGCTGCACTAACTAGCTGCCCTCTCTCTCTGTCCTTTGTCTGCGACGGTAAAAGTAAAATTGTTGAAACAAAGGTTGGAATGGATTAGCAACCAGAGAGAGAGGCGGGAGAAGTGGAATAAAAGGTAAGAGAGCGGGTGATGAATTGATGTTGGTTTGCAGTTTTGTTTGAATTTTGAAAACTGCTTTTTAATAAGAGCTTTGCTTCAATGCTCCGATAAATAGGTTTTTATTTAATTTTATTTTAAAGGGTAATATTGTCATTGTGTCTCATATCTTCTTGTCCGTCACTTTAACCCAATCCTTGTTATATCCGCAGCTAACCTCACCGTGTTTGTCTGCAAAACTTTCTACATGTCATACAAATCCATAAACACTTGTTGATCATCAATTGTAGGTAATGTTCTGATTACCAAATTAATGGGTAGTTTGAAGTAATTTAGGGGTCTAAGGAAAAATTAAAATAAAAAATTTAAGTAATGGCCAACGAGAAGGACATCGATCTTGAGTTAAGGCGACCTCTTACGAGGAAATTTTGAATCAGAATCCATTTCCTCCATCTCCAAATTCATCGAGTCCATTGAAATCATGTCCTATCATTATTGGGCCAAGAAGTAAAATTGAAAATATTCATTAGAAAAGAAACAGAGAAATGACATGGTTTTAGCAACATAAAGGAAGAAGAGAATTTGATGATGGCTTTAGCAATGATTTTGCCCAAAAGTAACAATGAAATTGGTGACAGCTCGTGAATAACGTGTTGCTCAAAGATTGATTCAGGGCGGACGAAGAGACAAGTAAAACCGAAATAACAATTGCCCTTGAAGAAGGAAATAATTAGAAAAGCAATGTGGAACTCAATTTTTCGGTGGCAACTATTTTTTCGTGAGTAAGAGAAGGGAATTAAAAGATCTTAATTACAACTTCTGTCAGCCGTATTGGAAAAATAAATATTATTTTTTGGAGCAACAAAGCGGTTGGCAATTGTATTTCCTAAAATAACCTTTAAAATTATAGTTAATTACAATTTTGGGTGTGGAACACATTCTAACCACCAAATCTATCTATCTAAAGATGTGAGAGCTATTTTTAAGGAATTTATTTACAGATATGCCATCGGGTGCTCCAACAAATCTTCATGGAGCACCGAAGCTGTAGGCTTTTAATAAAGAGAAATGACGTGGAAAGACGTACGGCTCAGGCCAATTTTAGAAAAAGAAGTTCGTTCTGTGTTTTTTTTTAAAATTATTCTGTTGTTGTTGTCGTAAGTTTGGGGGAATTTCGAAAAGAGAAGATTGCTTGAGAGATGAGGAGTTGGGTTAACAGCGTGGAAATAATCATTCATCCGTTGTGGAGAAGTGCGGTTACATCTAGGGGTGTTAAACTGTATTGTTTGGGTTGAAAGTTGATTTCATTGATGAGTCCATTACAACTTCAAACGTTTACAATAAACTCAAACAAATAGCTTTTTTATAAGACTTTAAATTAAAAAAATTTACAACTTTCTTTCAAATTACACGTAATAGTAGTTCTAACTCCTATTGCTTGTGCGGGATCGTTGTCGGTGCCGGGGTTTATCCGTGGACTACCTACGGATCAGATCTGGTTAGCAGAAGATTGATAATCAATGCTCTTACTTCACGAAGGAAATAATCACAGCATCGATAATCTAGACCAAGCGAGATTACGGCTCTTCTCGAGATTAAGACTAAGCTTAAATCCGAAGGAATATGGGGAAAACAAGTCTCAGATCTTTCGAACTCTCTTTTTGTTGAGGAACACCGCTAAGATCTACTAACTCTTCTGAAATCCGTGCTCCACTCTCCAATTTGACAGCACTTCGCCCTCTTGATTTCCAGATCTGTAGAATGGAGGCCTTAGGCTTATATTTATAGGCCTCGGATGCAGGTATTTGGATGAGAATGATCAATTTGGCCTTATCTTCAGTCAATAACAGCCTAACCACGTTTGTAGCTGATATCAAGTCAGTTGGGAACCCATGGAAAAGATAAATCCTGCAAAAACCGTTTAAAAAACGTCAAAAACGCATCTAGGGGTCAAATCTGCGCGTCGGGTACTGGTGACTTGTGTGGGCGCAAGTCACCCACGGGTGACCCGCGCGAGCACGGGTCACTTGTGGGGGACCAGCGAGAGCGCGGGTTCCGAGGCTTTTTCGCTCTCTCTTCTCGCTTTTTGGTGTTTCCCGACTTTCCCGGTCCTGTATTCTCCATCGTTTTGCGTATTTGGTCGACTGGTTGGCTTGTACGCTTCGCTGAGGGGCTGACTGACGAACGCGTCAGTCACTTGGGACTGCCTGACAAGCACGTTGACTGACGTGCGCACGCTAACTGACGTGCGCGTGTTGACTGACGCGCGGAGCTTGAATACGTGCGCGCGTTGACATGACGTGGGCAGGCGTTGACTGCAGGCCGCTAACTGATGTGGGGGCGCGTGTTGACTAACGCGCGAGCTGATGACGTGGCGCATCGGTGACTGACACCGTGAGCTGATTAACGTGCGCGGCTACCCACACCGCAGCTGATTGACGTGCGGCGGTTGACTGACCCGGTGCGCTGAGCTGATTGACGTGCGGCGGGCTGTGCCGACCGCGCGAGTGATTTGACGTGCTGGGCTGACCGAGCCCGCGGCGAGCCGATTGACGTGGGCACAGTTGACTGACACGCGTGTGAGCTGATTAAACGTACGGGCGGGCTGACTGACGCGCGGCAGAGCTGATGTGACGTGCGCAGGTTTAGCTGAACGCGCGCGAGGCAGAATAACGTATGCGGGCTGACCAACGCGCGCAAGCGATTTACTGTGCGCGGTTGACTGACGGCGCCACTGAGCTGATTGGACGTGCACGAGGCTGACCCCGACGCGCGTGAGCCGATATGACGTCGTGCGTTGACTGACGCGCAGCGGGCTGATTGACGTACGCGGCTGACGACTCAGGCGCGAGCTGATTAACGTACGCGCATTGGCTGACGGGCCGGCTGAGTTGACGTGCGCGGTGATCTGACGTAGCAGGTTGCCGTACGCGCGCGGGCCTGACGACGTGCGCGGCTGACCGACGTGCGCGGGCTGACCGACGCGCGGGCTGACCGACGTGCACAAACTGATTGACGTGCGCGGGCTGACTGACGCGCGCGGACTGACCAACGTATGCGTTGACTAATGCGCACAGCGGCCAATTGGATAATCCTTCTTGACGCGTCCACTCATTATTTCGAGCTGCGTGTGAGACCTCATAGGCAATTTTAGACTCCTACAAATATCCCCTCCAAAGTGTTTGTCACGTCCTAATTCCAAAATGTAATAGTTTGGAACGTGACTCGGCCGGCAATGCAACCATACGGTCGCATTCACACCTCTAGATCATCATGTATACAGATATAAAGCCAAAACTATACCAAAGAGCATGTACCCAAGATAATAAAAGAAAACGGATAGATAAAGAAATATCTAAAATTTCAGAGGTCTATGAAAAGTCCACAACTATCCAAAACGGAAGAAAAGAAAACATTCATAGTTTAAAATTTCAGAGGTCTATGAAAAGTCCACAACTATCCAAAACGGAAGAAAAGAAAACATTCATAGTCTGAAGATCCACACGAGATTTCAGGAAAGTCTCAATCAAAAAACTACCTAAAACAAGTGAAATGGAGAACTGAAAGGACTAAACGGCGATCATTGCCGATGAGCCTGCCCCTCGAAATATTCTTGATCCTGCGAAGAAAGAACAGTCCCCGAGTCTGGGGAATACAAACCCCATGGGAGTCAGAAAACTCCCAACAAGCATATAAAATGAAGGAAATGTGCGTGTGTAAGTGTAATGTGGCATGGATAAAGAAAAAAAATAAGAACTCAATTAAAGATGATAAAAAATGTTAATAATAGATATCAAATAAGGTCAAATCATAAAACACACAAGCACATTATTATTGTTTTAAACGTTATTTGAATTAGAATATCAAATAAGGTCAAATCATAAAACACACAAGCACATTATTATTGTTTTAAACGTTATTTGAATTAGAGAAGAATATTTTCATGTATATAAATCGGTTTCCCATAAACCGTCCCAGAAACACGGCTTTAAGTCAGGATGGGTCCTTATCAGGATATCGATATCGAGCGCATAGTCATGCTATGAAAACACGCTTATAAATCATATTTTTGACGGAAGTCGTCTTCATGCATAGTCTCTCCTATTGAAGACAACTAGGTGATCAAGCAATAATTTTTTTTCATAAAGTCAGGCATGTCAAACATGGTATGGTATAAAGAAAGAATGAAATCTAAAACAACTAAACATAGAGGAAATTATCATAGATAATTATTTCGATGCTAAAAAAAATTTTATGGACTAACTAAAAACAAAATAGTTAAATATCTACCTCAGACTAGTGTAAGGTAGGTTTTTATATAAAAGCATTTACTTGTTAGATAATTGAAATAATTAAAGTTGTTAAAACATCTTGTATTACATATTGTTATATAAACTGTTTATATAATATACTAAAAACTCTGTTCATATCACAAAGATATTATTGAAAATTTTTGTTACAAAAACTATTTTACAGGTATATGGTGTTAGACCCTAGAGGGGGGTTGATTAGGGTCTTATGCTAATCTAATCCGATTTTATGTCAATTAAAACTAATTAACAAGTTATCCTAGCAAGTATAAAATACAACAAGATACATGAGCTAGGATAGGCACTATGAACTAATGAATATATCCTAGCAATGAGATATTACAAATATATGAGCAAGGATATATAAACTAACACAATGGTAAAATAAACAATCTACAAAAGAGATAGGGTAATATAATCAACAAGCAATATACAAAGGCGATATAAGATATGAACATAAAAATAATTACGCCAATGCAATCACAAACAAATGATATGATTACGGAGTTCGGTCCCCATGACCTACGTCTCCGCTCCTCACCTCGAGGAGATCTCCACTATCACAACCGGGTTTTCTACGTTCATCCGAATAACGTTTACACCTCACACTATGGTTTTCTAGTTAACCAAAAACTTTACAATCAACACTCTTGCAATCGCACTCTACACCCTCTCAAGTGTTGAACTAGACGTGTCTCCCTCAAGTGCTCGGATACAACCTCTCCCTAGGTTCGTCAACTGACGCCACTCCTCTTGGGACGATCCCCGACTCTCGCCACACACTTCTCTATGTGTACAAGTGTATTACAAAGTGATCTCACAATAATCACAAATACAATAAATGATTGTTTTCTAATATGGATGAGAACACAATAAAAGCTCACACTCAATTGTTACAACTCTCACCAACCCAAGTATACAATATATGCAAATACAATAAGCTCAAGTGGGTGTGTGTAAACAATGAGTGAAATCAAATCAACTAAACTCAATTGAAAATACTAAGTTAATAAAAATGATAAACAACAAAGAATTAATACAAAGCTAGTATTGAGTTTAGAAATTCTTCTCTGAAAAACAAGATGGAGAGATGGATTAAAATGAAGCCCAAGGAATGCAGATGATCTCCTCCACTTGTGTAAAACTTCTTCACAAACAAAACTCTTTTAAACAAAAACTAAACAAACTTAAACCCTTGTTGAACTCTTGTTTAAAAACTTCTTGGATTGCTTGTGAGAACTGAGGTATAAGGGGGTATTTATATGAAACCCCAAAGCCAAGAGAAAGCTAAGAAAAGACCAAAAAACTAGCTCAACAACGGCTCTAGAAACTAGCCGTTGGAGCAGATTTGACAGTGAGACGGTCGACCGCGACAGTCGACCGCGAAGGTCATCAAAGTAGAGAAAACTTCCAGAGAGTTCGACGGTCAACCGTGATGATCGACCGTGGGAATTTTCAGCTTGACGATCGACCGTCACGGTCGACCGTCACGGTCGACCGTGAAAGTTTCTGCTGCCCACTCAGAGAAAAACATAGGCGCGGTCGACCGTGACGGTCGACCGCAAACTGATACAAAACATTTCAAGTTTGAAAGTAAAATGCTGATTTTAAAATCCTGTTTAAAAATATCAAATAAATTCTAAAAATTATAAAACTTTGGGAAATGATTATAGGCATGATAATAAACATGTTACAAAAACTGGTTTTCAAAAAGGACTTCCGAAATAAAAAATATCATTATTTTGCAAAATAGTCCAAAACATGAAAATGTGAACACATGAGTTTTGATATTTTATCTTAACCATGTTTTGAATCATTACAAAATAATTTTAAAGACTTAATAAAAGATGTATATAATTATTGTTAAGTCTATAAACTAAGAAAATAATATTTTCACAAATACAATAGAAAATGAAACATATGAGTATGTATATGAAAATATATTTGTTTCATATCTAAGTAGTTAAACCAAATCACAAAAATGAATATGAAATATGTAATTTCATATTTATAAACATGAAAGCCGAAACTTGTGTTGTATATATATGACTACATATATATACAAAGAAACCAATAAAATATGTGTGTATATGATATTAAGCTTAACGTACTTAACACACATAATATAACACCGAAACTAAATTACCCAAGCTTGATCTTGATCTTCATTGTAGCTCAACTTGGTAATCTTACGGATGAAGCTTGAACTTTGATCTTCAATTTGAATTGCATAGGCTTCACTCCACAATTCCGCCAACATCCATTTGATATAATCGTGAATGCTCAATTCCATCCATCCACCAACTTGTTGTTTGCCTAGAATAAATACGAAAACAAAAACACTAGACAAACAACATTAGAAGTAAATTGTTTGTTAAAACAAAAACACTAGACAAACAACATTAGAAGTAAATTGTTTGTTAAACATCATCAAAACAAGAAGGCTAATATAAGGGACCTTACAAATCAGAATCAGAAGTAAATTGTTTGTTAAACATCATCAAAACAAGAAGGCTAATATAAGGGACCTTACAAATCAGAATGAATATAATCTAAAGTGCCTTTAGTTTTATGCATAGCTGTACTGAAACAGATACACTTTTGCTTGTGAAAAGATATCCAAAACTTAGTAGAAGTTAGAGATCAAAAGAAAAAAGAACGACTAAGATAAATCATCAAAACTGCAATCACCATTGTAACCATCGATGGTCAAACATTACCATCAATGATCTCCTACAGTCCATCGATGGTTCTCTGTAGTCTATCGATGATTCAAAGTCCTATTTTTGTTTCTCTCTGATTGTTCACTGCAAACCATCGACGGTGTACTCTTGACCATCGACGATCCATTGGCTGAATTGAACAATTAGAGAGTTTTAATGGTACTACACTCTTTATTTTAATGACCATATTTACCATTTGAATTGGGAGTACTAGGTAATCTTTGTTATTGTACTTATTTACAATCAGTTATTATGAGGATCGATATTTAAGTCTAGTTTATTGACTGGATGTCTACGCCAATGGTAACATGTATTAATATATGAGTTTAGATACCACGCTAATGAAGATACAATCATGTTTTCTTTTCTCTAGAATATTGTTAAAGAAAAGGATTAGATTCTCTTCATTACCAAAAAGCAAAACAAATGCCAATTTCTTTATCGGCTGATTATGATTTGTCTTACATGAAAATTAGAAACGAGTGCAATTCAAGGAAAAATGCTTCCAGCCCCCAAAATAAAAGAAAACATGCTCCTCCATACTTTTTCAACCGGTGCTTTGGTCCCAAAATGTGCCGCGATTTTCTTCCATCCCCCAAAACGAATCCTCAGGCAAAAGAACATTTAAACCCCTCACGAAATACCCAAAATAACCTTCGATTTAAATTGCCCCGTTATGAGTTACCTCATTGTTTGTACCTTGTCATCTCTCTTTTTTCCAAGCGAACCGACTACAGAAACCCATTTCAAAACCCTAGTCCTAAATCAACTGACTCCAAAACGCATACCGAATCAAAGCAAAGGGATTAAAAATGGCCAGTGATTCAACCCCCAAAGCAAGCCTCCATGCCGACCATAGCGAAGGCGATGACGTCCAGCGGTTTGAAATCTAAAAAAGAGCCCAGACAACAGCAGTGTGTACTGAATTTGATGTTGAAGTTGTGATTGCTAATGTTCTAGAGGACATCACAACCAACCATTCTCAACCCAAAAGTCCATCTTAAAATTTAAGTCTAGACCCCCGCCCAGATCTAGAGGGCGGCACCGGCACTACCGCCGTGTCCAACGATGTCACTAGAGCGCTCCTTGATCTATAGAGAGGAGAAAAAGAGAAGCTCGTAGTAGCAAAAAAAGTAATTTTTACCACAAATTTTATGTTGTTAAGGTTATGGTTCAATTAATAATGTTCCTAGTCTGTTGTGAAGGTCCAAAATTACGGGTGTCTGTTAGTTATTGAGGTTACTATTAACCTGCAAGGTTCATGTTTTTATTGTTGAGGTTGTTGTTTGGTTGTTGAGCTTAGGCTTTGGTTGTCAAGGTTACGGGGTTGTTGTTCATGTCTTGTGTTTTTGTTATGTAGAAAAAGGGTAAAGCCAACTATTACGTTACGGTCCACCGCCAACTTCAATGCCTATCATGAGTTCATGTGGAATTTGGTACACCGTATAGAGCCAAGGCACTTTGCGGCCTATGAAGATAATGTATTCAGACACTACGTCCATTTTGGCCCACCTGGTGTCGATCTTCCCATCTTTGAGCATATTCTGAGTCAGTGGGATGAGAAAAGGAAGAAATTCGTCTTCACCTATAGGAATGCTAGAGAAGAGATCGCATGCTCATTCAACCTTGAGTGGGTAATGGAACATACATGGTTATCTAATGAGCAGAATCTTGTTGACCATAACCAAGATAGGAAAAATAGGACTTGGTCTAGGTTTTTTAACAAACCCGAGGGCAAGGGTGACAGCAGTATAGCTCCCCCCCAAAGGAGGCCTTACCAGACGCAATGTGGAGCAACTGCTCCTAAAACTGGTACTATCGACTGATCATCGAGATGCGAAGAACTTTGTCTTGCTACAGATCCTCTATCAGTTGAGCATGATTTGGTGTCCAAGCAGTGTTCCTGGTGTTTCTAGGCATTTATTCAAGTACGTCGATAGCATCTAATAGGTCAATAACACTGCTTGGGGACCTACATATTCAGTGAGGCATATGACGTGATAGAGAGGGAACTGAAGGGTCCTTAGCCAGGAAAGACGACTTTATATCTGCAAGGGTATACCCCGCTAGTTTGTGTAAGTAATCATGTCTTTTATTACTGATTGTGAAGGTTAGGGTTTAGTTGTTAATGTTATAGTTTGGTGGTCAAGGTTACGTGTTTGGTTGTTAAGGTTGCGGTTTGGTTGTTAAGATTATGTTTTTATTATTAGGGATACTTATTAATTGTTAAGGATAAATGTGTTTGTTAAGTTTTTATCTCTAATGTACAGCTGTGGTACTATGAACTTACTGGCATTAAGAAGCCAGCAGTTGGATGTACTGTGAGGCCTCCCCTCACAAATTAGGTGAGACTAGGAGAAGTTGCTGGTTCTTTAAGATTGGCCACTGTTATAGCTAAAGCAAGCAAAGCTACAATAAAGCTTCCACAGCAACATGGCCAATCTCAAAGAATTGAGGGAGGTTTGTGGGTGAAGGAGTAGGGGAAGGAGAAAGAGAAGATGAGAGAAAGAGAGAGAGAGAGAGAGAGAGAGAGAGAGAGAGAGAGAGAGAGAGAGAGAGAGAGAGGGAAAGAAAAACTTGAAGGAACCAACTGCAGTAAATGTCGGCAGGGCGCGTGGTCCAAGACACCCTCTCCACAAGAAGAAGATGGGAGAAGAAGACGAGCTCCCAATTGATGCAGTTGTAAGAATTTACCATTTGTAAATTTCATTTGTTTTTTAATTAATTATTATTTTTAATAATACTCTATCTGTTCATTGCATAGGTGATGTCATAAGATGCTGATGAAGACGTCGAGCAACCAAATGAGGTAGTTAAGAAAATGAAATGGCCTCAGTAAGTGATCTACTATAAGAGCATCGCGTCAATGAACTAAGCATTACGACGTGATAACGAGAATAAATTCAAGGATCTGATTGCTGCCGATCGTGTAAAGATAAGTGATCTTTCTATAAAAGTGGCTAAGCTATCTGCCCAAAATAGGAGGTTGAGAGAGGGAGTCAGCGAAGCACGATCCAGCGAAGCAATTACGTTTGAGTGTTATGGTTAAAGATTGATTGTTAAGTATATGGATTGTTTGTTAAGGTTACGAATTTATTATTTAAGTTTACGGATTTAATGTTAAGGTTACGGATTGATTGCCAAGGTTAGAGATTGATTGTTAAGTATCTGGGTTAGTTGTTAAGGTTATATAACGGATGCTAAGTTTATTTGACAATAAAGTACCTAAGCTCATTTGTTTATTTTTTGAATCAGTCACTCCACGCATTGTGGGTGGCATTGATATACAGTACAGGGGGAAGTTAATCAATCATTCTTTGTTGAAGCTAATAAGCAGAGCAAAGGCCCTCCAATAGGGAGAACCCCTCTACCACCATTTTTTCTGATATCAATAAGGAGAGTGAAGATGCTCCGCCAGGGAAAGTACCTCCACCAGATAACACCTGCATTGATACGGCTTTTGAAGAAGAAATAAACAAGGGAGAGAAGGTGTCCAATCTAGCAAAGGAGTTGCTAACTTGTACAGGTTAGCTCGCTTTTTCACTATATGTTAGAGATTAGTTATTATTGTTTGTGGAAAAATTCGATGTAAAAGAAATGAAAGAAAAATTGATCTGTATTCTCTCAAAATCGATTACAATTGGATTCCGATTACAAAAGAGAGGAGAATGAATTTGATTCTCCTCTTTGTTTAAAACTGGGTTCTTCAAGAGAGGAGAATGAATTTGATTCTCCTCTTTGTTTAAAACTGGGTTCTTCAAGGTAGCGATGGAGTGCCTTCTTCGATTGTTCGCGTCGAATTTGCTCTCCGTTGATGATCCGACCGTCTTTTATCTCATGGGAACGATGAACTTCTGTGGAAAGTTTGATGGGTAACTCTTTAACGAGTTTAAGAACTCTGAACGAGTTAGAACTCTGTGAATAGTGTTGTTAGAACCGAAGATTCGGTTAATGACCAAGCATATATTCTGTTGTTGAAGAATCCTTTCAGATTTGATCTTCTGAACTCGATTCAAAAATCCTCTCTCCAAGGATTTCGTCTCTCCTGCCTCTCTGTGCGGTTGAGATCCTGAAGAACCTCCAAACCCGTGCGGTTTAGATGCTGAAAATCCAACCCTTTACTCCGTTTTTGTTGAATTTTTATAGGAGGATAAGAGGTTGTAACTGCCCTCTAAATCCGCTCCTAAGTGGGCGTGATTTCCTCAGATCGTGGGGAAAACAGTTCTGAAACCGTTCGACTCATGTTTGAACGAGTCAAATGCCCAATCTGGCGTTCAGAACCCCAACTTCGCGTCTTAGAATTGAGACGCGAGGTTGGGTGTTGACTGAACATCAATGAACGCGAGGGTCGCTCGTATTTTGCTTGTTGTAGCTTGGAAACGCTAGGGTCGGGTGTTGGTTGAACCTCAAGAACGCGAGGATCGTTCGCATTTGACTTGTTGTAGCTTGGAAACGCGGGGGTCGCCTGCACTTCCAGAATTGTAACGCGGGGATGACTTTTGACTTGTTGTAGCTTGGAAACGCGGGGGTCGCCTGCACTTCCAGAATTGTAACGCGGGGATGACTTTTGCGTTTTAAAAGGGGTTAGTTGATCTGTAACCTCTTCTACAGAGCGTTGTAAGGACCATTGTTCAGTAATCCTAGCTTTAGCTATTGTAGAGTGTGAAAGTCGTCAGATTGTAACTTTCACTGTAGATTGTGAAAACTGCTGAATAGAGTTTTCATCAGTTGTCGGAAGTATCGTTGAATTGTAACTCTTCTCGATCTATGTGAAAAGTCCTCCGTTTGCAGCTTTCGTTTGTTGGCATGAAAGCTATCTGATTGTAGCTTGCATTGTTGGAACTTGATGGGGATCAATTATCCATTGTGATATTTAGATAAATATTTACCCACGGCTCTCTACCAAGCAACTCACCAACTAAGTCCAACATTTTATTTCTGAAATCATCATACTGCTCATCAGCATCTCTAATAGTTGCTAATATAATATTAGTCATGTTATTGTCGCAGCCATCAAGATTAATCATCTCAAATATGAGGCCGTATTTGTAGCGACTGTAGAGTTGCGGATGCAGTGATTAGAAAGTCATCTGATTGTAACTTTCATTATCGGGGCTTGATGGGGATCAGCTATCCATTATAATTTTTACACAGCCTACAGAACCCCCTCCAAAGTTTTTGAAAGTTCGCGGTTGACTGGGACGAATTTTTGGAATACTTTGGATCCTAAAATTTAGTGGACAGATTGTTCACTCTGTCTGATCGAGCCAGATGATTTCAATGTTGTTGATTGTAATCTATCTGTACTCCTCCAATAGACTGCCCAGAGGAGTCATTTGTTTCCTTTCTATTTGAGGCATCGGCGTATCTCCTGTTGATCATAACGCGTGGGTGAACTCTGCGCTTAAGAGTTTGAACGCGTAGGTGAGCCTCGCGTTTGGAATTTCAACCAACTCGAACGCTAGGATCGAGTTTGGGCGGGATTCTGGCCTAGAATCCCATCCGTTTCGATTTGACAGCTCATAGTTGTCTATAAATAGACCGCTGGAGGTCAAATCAAGAGTCATTCGACTTTTCTTGAAACTTTAACGAAAATTTTCGTTCTCATTTCCGGCAAGCACTATTCCTCTTCTCCTCCGACTGATCTCCAGGCACCCAAGAAGTCTGTCTCTCGTCTCTCCAAGTCCAACGTCGCCACGGCTCAGGGGTCGGCGCCGTCTGCGTCGGCCGGTGGCGCTATTGCTCAGGCGGACGTGCCGCCTCAATTTCCTTTGATCGGCGGTGAGTACGACCTCCGTGGTCATTAAACTTGCTTCGGCAAGTTCTAATCTTTGGATCAACGAGGAAACTCATTTCAACAATGCGGGGCTGGACTCCGTCGTTTAGTATTTTGACGAGGGGTTCGACCTCCGCGTCTTAGATTCTTGACGCGAGGTTCGACCTACGCGTCTGAGATTTTCAACGCGAGGTTCGACCTACTCGTCTGAGATTTTCAATGCGAGGTTCGACCTCCGCGTCTAAGATTTTCAACGCGAGGTTTGACCTCCACGTCTAAAATTTTTAACGCGAGGTTCGACCTCCGCGTCTAAAATTTGCCTTGCGTTGCCTAACTTTTTCTTTATTTTGTAGTGCGTCATACCAGCGAGCCTCTCCCTTTTCGCCACCATTTTGGGCACGAAGGTGGTGTGGATCCGAATATGACCTTCAACCTGCGCCAAGAACTCCCAGTTTTCCGAATTAAGGAGAAGAGTCGTGTGGAACTAATCACTCAAGCTTCTCCTGAAACCCTTAGGACCTTGGTTACGGACGCTCGACTTGAAAACCCGAGCCGTAAGCCAATAGCCAAACCTAGATTCCTCTTCGGGGATTTTGTTGACTTCGAGGCAGGCGCTGCTTATGATGGGGACTACAAGTGGCTGTGGAAAGTTGGAGAACGCAACCTCTTCTTGCCCAATATGGAGAGGATGTTCCCCATGTCATACTTCCAGTGCGCTTCCATCCCTAGACGCATGGATTGGAACCTCGTCAAGGATCAGGACGGAGTTGTTCTCGTGACCCTAACTTTTCAAGGGGTCCGCATGCTTGGTTACAACAGGCAGGTGAAAGCTCTACAGCCAGGATTGTTTGCTAAGGAGTATCCTGTCGGTGAAGTGGCTAGTCTGGCGAACACCTTTGTTAAGAAATTTCTGGCAAAGAAAGGAGAATTTCCCGCGCAAGGATTTAGAACTCCTGGCTGGGTTCATTCTCCAGTGACAGGGTGGTGGACTCGAATGACCAAGTTTGTTTTGGAAGAATTGGAAACGCCTCTTACCCAGGCTGGCTTGAAGATTCCGGTACGGGCTACTAAGTTCGGGATCGTCCAGAGCCATTTTCATTTCTTCTCCATATTAGAGAAGTATAACCCTGAGACTTGTACTTTCTTCACCCCGGTGGGAGAGTTAGGCTTTGCTCTCCACGAGATGCATGAAGTCTCAGGTCTTCTTCTTGGGGATTTACCGTATGAAGAATTCATTCTGGGATCAGCGAAACTAAAAATCTTAAAGAAGACAAGCCTTGAAGTTTATGCTACTCTTTGGGAAGTCATGTGTCACTTCCACATTTGCATGCAGCAGACAGGGGCTTGAGGAGGCGGCATCAAACAAGTGTCTTGGGCGGAGTACTTATTCCAGAACTTGACCAACAAGGGGGCTTCAGTGACCAGATTATCTGCAAGTACTTTAGAGGAGGTTCAAGCTCGAATTGATGCTGCTACCTCCCAATATACAAATGAGGCCAAGGAAGATGTTTTCCCGGCTTATACAGAGTTTGAAAGCTTCCATTATCAAGCTCTGATTCCAATTTCCGACACGGCGCTGTTGGCTGGATTCTTGATGCTGTGGCTCAAGCGTTGCGTCGTTCCTACTAGGCCTATTGATGCCCTCACTGTTGAGGCGGTCTACCCGGCTGTTCTTTTGGCACATGGGAGACCTGTGAGCCTCCTCGCTGCCATGGTGGGTTGTTTGCAGTATGGACTGTGGGAGTTGGCCTCGGAGTGCTCCACTGTCCTCTCTTAATGAGTGCAGCCTCTCCGCCGGAAGATTCATTCATCCCGTTCGTGCAACGACTAGAATCCGCGAAATGGGAAGGGGGTATATGGTTAGAATTCGCCAGGTTTTGTCGCGAGACACCCACTACCACATATGGCGCAGTTTCCCCGATTTTGAAGGCGGCGTCTATGGAGTAGAGTATCAGGATGTAGCGGGTCCTAATGGGTTCACCCAGTTGAGCAGGGGTGTTTTCCATTGGCTTCTCTCTATCAGGCCAAGATACCTGATCTTCAGGCAGGGTGACAGATGTTTCCTCGAACCCTACCAACCCTATAGGTTCGCTCGCTAATTTGGGTATGATCAGTTGTATGTTGGGAACCCTCGTCCTCAGCTCTCAGTTGTGAGCAATTTATATGAAGGGGCCAGGGCCTGGTACTATTCCGTGGCAGGTTGTACCAGAGCAACCTTCAGGCTTCCCCACAAAACACCCAACTCCTATACTTCCATGAGCTTCTGCAATTGGTATTTTGCCGCTTCCCAGATTCCTAATTACAACTTGAACACATCTTG
The DNA here is from genome assembly GCF_001876935.1 of Asparagus officinalis. Classification (NCBI taxonomy): domain Eukaryota; kingdom Viridiplantae; phylum Streptophyta; class Magnoliopsida; order Asparagales; family Asparagaceae; genus Asparagus; species Asparagus officinalis. The sequence continues at coordinate 49,833,292 of NC_033794.1, read as the reverse complement.
CCTGAAGGACATCAGGCATATGTATGCTTTAAGGAGAGGGTCTAAAACGTCTCGTCTGAGAGGGATCGACGAGTTTCTATCTATTGAAGACCAGTCTGCTGGGCAGGAAGAGGAACAAAGAGCTGAGCCTGTTCC
>NC_033794.1:49794231-49832157 GCF_001876935.1 Asparagus officinalis | reverse complement strand
GCTGCCCACTCAGAGAAAAACATAGGCGCGGTCGACCGTGACGGTCGACCACAACTGATACAAAATATTTCAGGTTTGGAAATGAAATGCTGATTTTAAAACCTTGTTTAAAAATATCAAATAAATTCCAAAAATTATGAAACTTTGAGAAATGATTGTAGGCATGATAATAAACGTGCTACAAAAATTGGTTTTCAAAAAGAACTTCCCAAATAAAAAATATCATCATTTTGTAAAATAGTCCAAAACATGAAAATGTGAACACATGGGTTTTGACATTTTAGCTTAACCATGTTTTGAAACATTACAAAATGATTTTGTTCTCTACAATAGAAAATGAAACATATGAGTATGTATATGAAAATATATTTGTTTCATATCTAAGTAGTTATATTTGTTTCATATCTAAGTAGTTAAACCAAATCACAAAAATAAATATGAAATATTTAATTTTATATTTATAAACATAAAAGCCAAAACTTGTGTTGTATATATATATGACTACATATATATACAAAGAAACCAATATTATAAACATAAAAGCCAAAACTTGTGTTGTATATATATATGACTACATATATATACAAAGAAACCAATAAAATGTGTGTGCCAAAACTTGTGTTGTATATATATATGACTACATATATATACAAAGAAACCAATAAAATGTGTGTGTGTGTATATGATATTGAGCTTAACGTACTTAACACATAATATAACACCTAAACTAAATTACTCAAGCTTGATCTTTGTGACGCCCCTGGGTTCACACAAGGCTGCAGTCCAAGGTGAAACCAAGAATGTCAAACCTGTCATGCACCACACCGTGCAATAACATGTTTCACCATCACAACTAACATCTATCTAGTAGAGTCAACAACTGGTGTAGGTACAAAACAAGTAAAAGATAATACAAGATATACTGATGGAATGATAACAGTCACATAAATATCTCATCATCCCACATACAGAAATACATAGCCAAGATCTGAGTAGATAAACTGGAATACTCAACAAGTCTCAAATACAAATATCTGACAAAAAGGAAATAAGGCACACAGCCTTTACAACTTCTAGAACAAGACTCTCAAATGTCTAAACAAAAGTCTATAGTGGAGCTCAAAAAAAATATAACTAAATAAACAGCTGAAGTTAAAATGCCTCGCCATCAACCTGCGACTCTCTGGGCTCCTGGCTTGTTACCTGAAAGGGGGAGGGACAACGAGCGTCAAAGCGCTAGCGAGCAACTTCACAACCAACCCCAAGGGAACATGGCTTGTTGTATAAGAAAATATAGATAATATATAAGAGATCAAAAATCATTGATCTTACTAAAGAGGGTAGTATTTAGAAATTTACAACACGAGAATAGGTACGTCGAGCGAAATAATCCAAACAAGGAAACCCTCATGTATATACCTTATATCTCAAATTGTAAACCCCTAACAACCAAACCCGAAGTTCTAGTACAATAACAATAATAAAAGAAAATACGACAAATACCAGAGCATAAATACAGTGTTGTGATATAGCCAACATGGGCATCATGTTATTACTTACATGAATATCATGGCGAAACCTACATAAGTGTAATGTCATAAACTCCTGTGAGTGACATGTCAGAAAACGATTAAGTGTCCAAAACATAGACTAAATTAAACGTCCAACCAACCCATAGACTGCATGAAGTAAACGTCCAACTCATGAACTGAAAATAACCGTTGTCCAACGCATGGACCGGATGTGACCGTTGTCCAACGCATGGACCGGATGTGACCGTTGTCCATCGTATGGACCGGATGGTAATGCATATCCAGCACGAGGATTAAATAGCAATGCATGTCCAACACGAGGACTAAGTGGGAAGGGTGTCCAACACGAGGACTAAAAGGTAATACTTGTCCAACACGAGGACTGAGATATACAGAAAAACCTACTTATATCAATCCACACTCAAATCAGTGTGTAAGTCCCTAATTTATACCCTCAGGTCATCTATCATGCATGGATACATAATAAGACTAGAGCTCGGCGGTCGACCGCTCCGGTCGACCGCCAAGCGGACAGAAACCCAATTCTGGGTTTCTGTCAGCTCGAAACCTAAAACAAGATTTGATATTCTACGATAACAAGAGTTTTAACGATTCAAAAATCATACTGAAGATAAACAACTAATCCCAAGCTTGAAATCTACATTTTTAATATTCTAAATCCATGGGAAACAAACCAAAAACGTTTTAATAATTGTAAAAAAAATGATTTAACTCTTGTTTAGGCAATTTCAGATCTAGATCTTATTGATAAAAGTCCTTTAGTGAGCTTTTAAAATTGAAAACATGATTCTCATAACATGTACCATATAGATCTACTATCTCTACAAGAAAATACGATTTTTGGCCCAATAAATTCAATAAAAACTCAAACTTTGCATGAAAACAAAGGGGGTGGAGTTGGGCTAGAAGTTACTCACCTGAGGGGTGTAGATGAACTCCCAAAAACAAGTGAGAATGATCCTCCTTCGCTGAACACCGATGGATCTCGCGTCGACTCCTCCAAAATCCTCCAAGAACGGATCTAGGGTTTGGGAGAGAAGAGGGGGGTTGCTAGGGTTTGTAAAACAGAAGAAAAGAGGTGATTTTCGTGATATAACATGTATATATATAGCAGCAAACCCGAAACCCGAAACCCGAAACCCGAAACTGGAAATTCAGTCTGACTAGGAACATTCTATTCGGTATTTTGGCTATAACTTTCTCATATGACCTCGGAATAAGGTGATCTAAGATTTGTTGGAAAGCTCTTTAAGATATCTACAACTTTTGTATTATACACGTTTCCAGATTCTTAATGAATCAGTGTAAAAAATATAGAAACTCTCAACTGGTCAAAATTCCCAGATTCTCACTCTTGACCTTTGTGCATGATTTGTGTATTTGTACTCACATATATACATATATACATTGAATTGATCTCAAATCAGTTCCTAGCATACTCAAACATCATATTATATTATTTATAAATGTATAACATATTTATTATTATTTATCATAAAGTATTCAAATTTTTGGGATTTTACATTCTTCCCCCCTTAAAAGAATTTCGTCCTCGAAATTCAGAAATCATACTTAAGCAAATAATAATACTATAAAAGCACGTAGATGGTCAAATTCAACCCGCAAACATAAACATCTCAGAATATTTATTCTTGATAAGCATATATGGATATTTATATTTAACAGTCCAGGATAACTATATTCCCACTCAACCCTTAATCGAATGGAACTAGTACGTCGGGCGAAAAATCCAAACAAGGAACCCCCCATTTATATACCATGTGTTCCAAAAGATTAAGAATTAAGCGAAAATATCCTCATTCTAGTGTTAAATCAAAATATAACTACACAAATAGTCGCACACATAAATCAATACACTTCCTCAACAGGTACCGGAAGTCACGCATCATAACATCTTCGCGCTCCCGAAAATCATCTTCGATGTCTACACTTAACCATCAAAAATGTAAGTACCCCCACTTAACCCCTAATTAAATGGAACAAGTACATCGAGCGAAAAATCCAAACAAGGAACCCCTCATATATATACCATATGTTCCAAGTACTTAGGAGATAAGTGTTAATACCCTCATTTTAGTGTTAAGTATAAACATCACCATACAAGTAACCATAAGCCATAAAAAAGTCATACAAAAATTTAATTTACTTGATCAAACAATTGTGGTTAGTTGCGATGTATATCCTCCTCGCGCTCCCGAGAAACCTCCTCAACTCCTTTCCGATTCCACTGACTTTTCACCAAGGCAAAAATATATTGTTTCTAAATTTCTTGTCTTCTCTAGCAAGTATACAAACTGGGATTTCGATCGTAGTCAAATCAACCTGAAGCTAAATCTCCGATGCGTTCGACACTCACTGCTGCTCTTATCATGAAGTTGCTTCTTGAACATTAAAATATGAAATACTTTATGTACACTAGACCTCGGTGCGGGAAAGTCTAGTCCATATGAAATAGCTCCAATAAGCTCCAAAATCCGAAATGGTCCAATATATCTCAGCTCAAGCTTTCTCCGCCTTCCGAATCGCTGAACGTCTTTCATAAACGATACTTTCAGCATAACTAACTCTTCAAATCTAAAACTCTAAATGTCTTCATCTCTTATCTGCATAGCTCTTTTGCTGACTCTGAGCAGCTAGAATATGTTCTCTGCTCAATGTTACTTTCTCAGAAATCATTTCATAAGCTCTGGCCCAAGCATTAAACTATCCTCCGGTTCTACCCAACACATAGGCGATCTGCAATGCCTCCCGTACGATGCTTCATACGGGTCCACACCAATTATCGCTTGATAACTGTTGTTATAAGTGAACTCTATCAGTAGAATATGATTCCTTCCATCTACCTTGAAAGTCAATGACATAAGCCCGCAACATGTCCTCCAACATCTGATCTACTCTTTCCGTCTGACCATCCGTCTGTGGGTAAAATACACTACTGTAAGAAAAATCTACTGCCAAGTGAATCTTGGAAACTCTTCCAAAAGTGCGGAGTGAATACTGAACCTCGATTCAATACAATCGTGTCTGAAACTCCATGAAGTTAACTATCTCCCCAATAAATATCCTCGCATATGCCTCGACGGTATAAGTAGTCTTCACTGGAATGAAATGTGCTGACTTTATTAGTCTATCCATTATCACCCAAACAAAATTATTTTCTTTCTTCCACTTCGGCAACCCTACAATAAAGTTCATAAAAATGTCCTCCCACTTCTATTCCGAAATGGGTAAAGACCGAAGTGTTCCTACCGGTCTCTGATGTTCCACCTTCACTTGCTGACAGGTACGACACTTAGCTATATACTCTGGAATCTTCCTACGCCTATCACTCCACCAAAAGTGTCTCTTTAAGTCCTTGTACATCTTAGTTGTTCCTGGATGCACTGAATCGCGAATTCATAGTCCTCAATAAACTCAATCCATCGTTGCTGTCTCTGGTTGAGTTCCTTCTGGAAGAAAAGATACTTCAAACTCTGGTGGTCGATGAACAACTCAAATTGCACTCTATACAAGTAATGTCTCGTGACTTCAATGCAAATACTACTGCTGTTAACTCCAAATCATGAGTGGTGTAGTTCTGCTCGTGCACTCTAAATATATGCTTCTACCCTTTGAGTCTGCATCAAGACGCCTCCTAAATCTGCCAATTATGCACCTGTATATACGACGAATGTCCTGTCACTGCTCGGAATAGTCAGAATCGGCGCTGTAGTCAACTTAGTCTTCTGGCACTCCATGTTCTATATGAACTGTACACCCTTCTTCGTAAGGTGTGTAATAGGCGTCGCAATCTTCAAGAAGTCCTGAATAAACTTCCTATAATATCCAGCTAGACCCAAAAAGCTGCGAATCTCTGTCACCGTCTTCGGTGGCTCCCAAACCAGAACTATCGTGACCTTAGCCGGGTCCACTGCTATGCCCTCTCTACTGATGATGTGGCCAAGGAATTTGACTTCTGAAAGCCAAAATTCACATTTGCTGAACTTGGCATACAACTGATGCTCCTGAAGAATCCTCAATGCTATCCGTAGATGCTCCTCGTGATCCGCCTCCGATCTTGAGTAAATGAGAATATCATTGATGAAAACGATCACGAACTGATCTAAGAAGGGACAGAAAAACCCGGTTCATCAAGTCCATGAATATTGCGGGTGCATTGGTCAACCCAAATGGCATAACCAATAACTCGAAAGAACCATATCGAGTAAGAAAGGCGGTTTTGGGAATATCAATCTCCCTAACCCGCAACTGATGATAGCCAGAACGAAGATCAATTTTTGAGAAATACTGCGCACCCTACAACTGGTCAAACAAGTCATCAATCCTAGGTAGTAGGTACCTATTCTGGATAGTGACCTTGTTCAACTTTCTATAATCCATGCATAATCTCATACTACCGTCCTTCTTCTTCACGAAGAGGACCGGCGCGCCCCACAGAGAATGACTCCGGCGAATAAAATCCTGAGCTAAAAACTCATCCAACTGGGTCTGAAGCTCCCTCATCTCAGTTGGTGCCATACGATAGGGTGCGTGGGATATCGGGGCTGTGCCTAGCTGCAACTCAATACAAAACTCCACCTCTCTCACCGGAGGTGATCCAGGTATGTCCTGAAAGACATCCTGATACTCTGAGACAACTCTAGTCTCCAATAACTCAGCATCCTGATCCCATCGCATCACCTCCTCGATGTACGCCAGAAATGACTCCGCAAGTCGGTTGTCCTGAGAGGCGACTACAATCATCTCGGACCCGTTGGACGCTCGCAACTTGACTGTCTTCACAAAGCAGTCAATACTAATATGGTAGGAAGACAACCAATCCATACCAAGGATGACATCGAACTCGGACATATACAACGCTATCAAATCGAATATGAACTCCGACTCGTCTAAACTGACGGTACACCTCCTACAAACGCTCTCCAGAAGCGATACCCCACCTAAAGGGATGGAAAACCGATAATGGAATGTCTAGGGGTTGAGCTACGATTTGGAGTCTAGCCATAAATGCATGCGATATGAAGGAATGCGAAGCTCCCGAATTGAAAAGAATATGGACGGGAAAGGAATTCATAAAGAACGTACCCTCCACTACGGCTCCGCTAGCTCCCTGATCGCACGGAATAACCACATAAACCCTGCCCGTGGCTGAAGACTGCTCTGCTGCTGGAGCTGGAGAAAATGGGACAATCCGCCCCTGAGGAAACTTCTGAACTGCTCGAACTTGCCCCTCAGTCTTCTGTTGCTGCTGAATCGGACCATTTCCCTTCTGAGCTCTTGTTGGTGCACTGCGACACTCTAATGCCTTGTGTCCGACCTTGCGACAGTTAAAACAAGTTCCCCGAAACTTGTGCTGCTGACGTGCTTTCTGATCCTGTTGAGATCCCTTCTTATGAGGGCCCTGCTGTTGCTGTTAAGGTCCAGTCAAGGGTCTCTTGTTCTTACCCTCGTCTCCGACGTGCACTCTCTTAGTACTCCCTTCCTTGTCCCTCTGAAACTTAGCTGTCCCATTTTTTTGAGAAATAGTGGTTTCAGCTACTGGTGGTGGTGGTGTAATGTGGTTCGTCACAAGCTCCTCGATTGCTGCTATCCTAGCGACTAGGGGAGCCATAAGATCTACTAGGTACTGGGGAGCCTACTGCGGCTCAGGTGGTGTCTGATGTGGCTCGGGTGGAGTTTGCTGTGGTTCAGCCTGTCCAGATCTCTGAGTACGTGACATATCATATTCTGACATATCTGTTCAAAAGAAAATAAGAGTTTAGGAGTCAAAATAGACCTCTATAAATAACGTATCACAATACAATTTTCACCTATATAGTATTTGCATAAATACTTTAAATTTATACAAAATAGTCGTCATAATAAAAAAAAATTCTCTAATTTTGAGATATACGCATATATCGTCCTCACTCATACTAGGAAATCCTTACGGACTCTATACATGAATCCTAGGAAACTCTATCCTAGCTCCACGACTCGACACAGGATGATCCTAAGGATACTGGAACTAGAGCTCTGATACCAACTGTGATGCCCCTGGGTTCACACAAGGCTGCAGTCCAAGGTGAAACCAAGAATGTCAAACCTGCCATGCACCACACCGTGTAATAACATGTTTCACCATCACAATTAACATCTATCTAGTAGAGTCAACAACTGGTGTAAGTACAAAACAGGTAAAAGATAATACAAGATATACTGATGGAATGATAACAGTCACATAAATATCTCATCATCCCACATACAGAAATACATAGCCAAGATCTGAGTAGATAAACTAGAATACTCAACAAGTCTCAAATACAAATATCTGACAAAAAGGAAATAAGGCACACTGCCTTTACAACTTCTAGAACAAGACTCTCAAATGTCTAAACAAAAGTCTATAGTGGAGCTAAAAAAAATATATAACTAAATAAACAGCTGAAGCTAAAATGCCTCGCCATCAACCTGCGACTCTCCAGGCTCCTGGCTCGTTACCTGAAAGGGGGAGGGACAACGAGCGTCAAAGCGCTAGCGAGCAACTTCACAACCAACCTAGGGAAGGTAGATTTTGCCCATACCCATTTGCCCACCTGACCCACCCATCACTTGGCCCGCCCAAAACCCACCCATTTAGTTAAATGGGTCTAATCGGGCAGGTTCCTTTCAAACCAAACTAAATGGGTGCAAAATGGGCGATCTATATTCACCCGTTTGCCCACCCATACTCCCAAAACCAAAACCCGACTCCAGCAAACCCTTCGCCTTCACTCTTCACCCTTCAGAAACTACCCGATCTCAAAAATCACGATTTTCTCTCCTCTTCATCTCTAGCTCGAGCTCGACCTCGACCTCTAGCTTCCGACCTCCTCCTCTCCCCTCGAGCTCGACCTCGACCTCCGGCCTCCGATCTCCTCTCTCTCTTGAGCTCGAGCTCGAGCTCTGCCTTCGATCACCTCTGGCCTCTGATCTCTTCTCCTTCGATCTCCACTTCTCGACCTAGATCTCTTCTCCTGCCCTTCAATCTCCTCTTATCTTTGATCCCCAATCCTCAAATCAATAGAAGGTAATTTTATATTCTAGGATTTATTTTAAATTACAATTATTCCTTATTTTGATTTAGTTTCTACGGTTTTAAATTTTTCAATTGATATGGGCTTTATCTTCTAATTTCTAGTAGATCCTTTTTAAAAAAGTTTTACTAATTAGCTGCTATTGTTTAGTAGCTTTGTTGTAATGGGAAATGGTAGGAATTTAGATTTTTTTAATGTAATTTATAATTTATAATTCACTGCTAACCAAAATTATTTGAATGATACCTCATTGTGCCATTGTAGTTCAATAACTTCACTGAGACACAGGCTGAATACTTACTGAAGAGGGTACATGTTCTAGGTTTTCAGGCTGAATGCTTACTGAATGGGGAGGGAATGAGTAGTTTGGTCATCTAACCACGCTTTCGAAGTTAATATTAATCGCATTATATTAAACATTCATAACCCATGAATGCTCAGAGACTGTTATATTAATGGGATTATTAGTTTATGACACTGCTGTATTCTGTAATCACTTGCCAGAATTGCGTATATTGCAGGTCCAAGGAAATCTATACATTGTATGGTGTGTTATAATATCTTATCTGTAACATGAACTGTTTATTTATTTTTATAGCACTTTGGTCATTTTCATCAAATTTCATTTTAAATCTGTAACATGAACTGTTTATTATTTCTATAGCACTTTGGTCATTTTCATCAAATTTCGTTGTATTATAATTCTACTCTTTTCACAGTGGTTTCCACGAGGGGAATTAATCGCCCATGCAGCATATTCTTGTGATAGCCAAATGATATATGCAAGTTTCACAAACGGAAGTGTGGCTGTATTTACTTCAGCACTTAGATTGAGGTGTCGAATTAAGCCAAGAGCCTATCTGAATCAACAGAGGTATGGATGACATATAATATTACTGTTTGTGAATTGGGGTTGCATTCTAATGTTTGTATTTTGAAAAGGAGGATCATTGGTAGATGCACCCCCGGGGTATAGACTTGTCATCCATCCTATTTTATCAGCACATGCACCTCCTAACCCCATGATGGTGTTAGTTACCCATTCGTTTTTAATCTTAGGAGGGTACCTTGTGGACATGTTCATGTTAAAAGAAGTCTTATTCTATGATTTCAGTGGATGTTGAAAAAACTAAAGGGGAAAACAAGTCATCATGTGACTAGAGGTTGTGTGAGTTAATACGAAGGCTGTCTGATGTAATTAGGGATGTAAATGGATTCAGATTACGGGACAAAATATGCATCTGAATGTTCTATGATGTTGAGATTGACATGGGTAATGTTGATCAAATAGTTATTAGATAGTTCGATAATTGTTCATTAACTATTGATTCAATTTGGATTAGGAAGATCATTTAGTATAAGTATAATACATTCCTCTTTTTTTCATAAAATATTTCTTTGTACGATTGATCAACTATATGTAATTGCGACATTGGATTAGGAATTAACACAATAATTAAATGGTTAAGGCACTCAAAGCCTGTCCAATTTGTTGCCTTTTGCAATTGTGACATTGGATAAATTCTGATTTTTATCCATCTCCATGTCTTTAGCTGCTTAGGCATCAAAGGACGTTAGCAAGTTCAGTTATCTTTCTTTGGGATATTAACAGATGTAGCACTAAATACAGTACTGAGGACATGGAGTTAGAAGCATGAAGTGCAGTTACCGCCTATTTTCTGAATCGATTGTTGAAAGGAATTTAGGACATGGAGTTAGAAGCATGAAGTGCAGTTACCGCCTATTTTCTGAATCGATTGTTGAAAGGAATTTCCATTGAGACTTTTCGTTGTCAAAATCCCGGTTTGAGGACCTTGTAAAAAATTTCCGACCACCAAGCGGACATGAAGTATTTGCCTCCTTCCTTTAAAAAGCTATGACCTGTATCATTTTCAATAACGATATGATTAGCACAGTTCCTGTTATTTTATTTCAGCATTTTCTTATCTTGGATTCATTGAACTCTAATATTTTTTTAGTAATTTGTTGAAATTGTCGTACATTATTTTGAATTCATTGAATTTCGATTAGTTACCTATTCATTTCATGAATAATAAATACCATATTCCCTTTTCTAGGAATGTTTCTCTGTTTTTTTTTTCTTCTTATACACTTCTAATCATTTTTCTTCTTAGTTTCTTTCTTCACAATGATCCAAGAAGGTGAAAGCTACATTCTCTTAGTTGGTAGATGATTTTTCTTTTACTATTAATTTCTATATTCCTCTTCTGTTCGACGGTGCAAATATCCGCTGTTAGATAGTTGCAAGTAACCATGCCTTCTGCAGAGTATAGATTTACTTGAGGAGAAAGGAAAATGACTTGTAAGCTCTCATCCTTTTCTCACAAGAAAATTTAGTCCCTCCAAGTAGTTATCTACTTGTTAAACCCTGATGCCTCTTGTTTTATTGTAAGATTCAGGGTTCTTTTTATTTTCAATTTTTTCTCAAAAATAGCTGTCAATATCTACCATGTTCTATCAAGTTCTATGTCTTCAGCTAGAATAATTATTTTATTTCCTGAGACCATATGACTTGTTCTTTTAATGATTATCCCAATTTAGCTGATACATGTACAATAGGGTGATAGTGTGGTGTCCTTGTGCAAAAAGCTTGTGTATGTTAGCACAAGGCTTGTCACTTGTGTATGTTAGCAAAAGTATTTTAACCGTGTAAGTATCTTAACTGTGTTTCTGCATGCAGGATTCACTGGTGGAGATTGCCAAAGAGCAAGCTAGAAGCAATATGATTGCACAGCCTACCAAGTAGAGTTTTGTTCCCATTGTTTTTGCTGATATCGTATGAGAGATGAAAATTCGTTGTATATGGTCTTCTGAGCTTTTTCGTACACTGTATTTTTTCCTTTCTGTAATTTAGAACAACATGATTGTTCTGAACTTGTTTTTCCTGCGTGAAGTAACTGACATTTTTACCCCATCATTATTGAAAATTATCGAATCGAGAATTTAAAACTGATGAGCTCTCGTCAAGTTACATTGATACTATTTCTCTCTCTGAAGGCCACTCGTGGGGTTATTGTGGCATTTTAAGGCGAGTTGAGATGATTATTCATAAGACAGGTTTGCACGTTCGAAAAAGTTGTGCTCTATTTGAATTTCTTTTTGATGTGGCATAAGTGGCTTCTTGTGGCATTGGTTATCGCAATAAACAATGTATATCATTTTTCAGGTGATGTATTCTTTGAGTTCTTTGCGCTTGGTATAGTAAAAAGAAAAAAAATACATGATTGGTAATTTTAATGCTATCTTGTTCAATATGTTCATGCTATTCCTGAATGGGTTATGTACATGCATGTGCATATTTTGATAATTCAAAAGTTTACAAAAATCCCCCAATAGTTTACAAAAAAACCCTAAAAGTTTACAAAAAATACCCTAAAAATATTATACATATATAGTTTTTACTATAGTTAAATGGGCAAATGGGCGGCCCGTTTATTAAATGGGCGGGCAAAAACCCACCCATTTAGAAAATGTTAAATGGGCCATAAATGGGTAAATGGGTAAAACATGCCCGCCCATTTATGACCCGCCCATTTAATACCCAAACCCACCCATTTAACATCCCTAAACCAACCCCAAGGGAACATGGCTTGTTGTATAAGAAAATATAGATAATATATAAGAGATCAAAAATCATTGATCTTACTAAAGAGGGTTTTAGTATTTAGAAATTTACAACACTATATAAGAGATCAAAAATCATTGATCTTACTAAAGAGGGTTTTAGTATTTAGAAATTTACAACACGAGAATAGGTACGTCGAGCGAAATAATCCAAACAAGGAAACCCTCATGTATATACCTTATATCTCAAATTGTAAACCCTTAACCACCAAACCCGAAGTTCTAGTACAATAACAATAATAAAAGAAAATACGACAAATACCATAGCATAAATACAGTGCTGTGATATAGCCAACATGGGCATCATGTTATTACTTACATGAATATCATGGCGAAACCTACATAAGTGTAATGTCATAAACTCCTGTGAGTGACATGTCAGAAAACGATTAAGTGTCCAAAACATAGACTAAATTAAACGTCCAACCCATCGACTACATGAAGTAAACGTCCAACTCATGAAATAAGACTAAAACCAATGTCAGATAATCCAGGCGAACTCTCGCACATGAGTGAAATACTCCAGAATACACAAAACAGGGGTTATACAACAGACAGAACGGCGGTCGACCACACCTGTCGACCGCTCTCTGATACGCGGCTGGCGGTCGACCACTGCGGCTTCGCGGTCGACCGACAGAGCGTCGCGGTCGACCGACAGAGCGTCGCGGTCGACCGACAGAGCGTCGCGGTCGACCGACAGAGCGTCGCGGTCGACCGACAGAGCGTCGCGGTCGACCGCAGCCCTAACGCGAGCCCGGCGGTCGATCGCTCCGGTCGACCGCCAAGCGGACAGAAACCCAATTTTGGGTTTCTGTCAGCTCGAAACGTGAAACAAGATTTGATATTCTACGATAACAAGAGTTTTAACGATTCAAAAATCATACTGAAGATAAACAACTAATCCCAAGCTTAAAATCTACATTTTTAATATTCTAAAATCCATGGGAAACAAACCAAAAACGTTTTAATAATTGTAAAAAAAAAATAATTTAACTCTTGTTTAGGCAATTTCAGATCTAGATCTTATTGATAAAAGTCCTTTGGTGAGCTTTTAAAATTGAAAACATGATTCTCATAACATGTACCATATAGATCTACTATCTCTACAAGAAAATACGATTTTTGGCCCAATAAATTCAATAAAAACTCAAACTTTGCATGAAAACAAAGGGGGTGGAGTTGGGCGAGAAGTTACTCGCCTGAGGGGTGTAGATGAACTCCCAAAAACAAGTGAGAATGATCCTCCTTCGCTGAACACCGATGGATCTCGCGTCGATTCCTCCAAAATCCTCCAAGAACGGATCTAGGGTTTGGGAGAGAAGAGGGGGACTGCTAGGGTTTGTAAAACAGAAGAAAAGAGGTGATTTTCGTGATATAACATGTGTATATATAGCAGCAAACCCGAAACCCAAAACCTGAAACCCGAAACTGGAAATTCAGTCTGACTAGGAACATTCTCTTCGATATTTTGACTATAACTTTCTCATATGACCTCAGAATAAGGTTATCTAAGATTTGTTGGAAAGCTCTTGAAGAGACCTACAACGTTTGTATTATACACATTTCCAGATTCTTAATGAATCAGTGTGAAAAATATAGAAACTCTCAACTGGTCAAAATTCACAGATTCTCACTCTTGACCTTTGTGCATGATTTGTGTATTTGTACTCACATATATACATATATACATTGAATTGATCTCAAATCAGTTCCTAGCATACTCAAACATCATATTATATTATTTATAAATGTATAACATATTTATTATTATTTATCATAAAGTATTCAAATTTTCGGGGTTTTACAATCTTGATCTCTATTGTAGCTCAACTTGGTAAACTATGCGGATGAAGCTTGAACTTGGATCTTCAGCTTAAATTGTACATAGCATCACCTACTATTCCGCCAACCTCCATTGGATATTATCGCGAATGCGTAATTCCATCCATCCTCCAACAATATTGTTTGTCTACAATAAATAGAAAATCATAAACACTAGACAAACAACATTAGTCGTAAATTATTTGTTAAACATCATCAAAACAAGAAGGCCAACATATGGAGGTATATATATATACACTGAAATATAATAATCCCACAATGAGGAATAAAAAACTATAGGAATGCATGATTGTATATGATTATATAGTGAAGGCAAAAAAAGAAGAACCGTGGAAACAACATGTTATAGAGTTTTATTTATTTACAGTCCGCGCCATTAACAAACCAATCATGTAAACAGCAGATTATGTCATTAACTTATTTATAGCTCATGCCATTAACTTATTTATAACTCATGCCATCAACTTATTTACAGCTCATGTCATTAACTTATTTACTACAAATGCCATCCATCTATTTACAACGAAAACTTACCTTTACATGATTTACGAAATATATAATGAATGGCTAAGTTTATAAATCAAGGAAAAACCCAACAAAAGTTTAAACTAAGAAAATCTTAAGATGTAGAAAAAAATGTTGACCTGAAGATAAAAATTTAGAGAGAAGAAAAAGAAAGAAAATTTGAGGAAAGATGCTTGCCAATTAGTTGGAAGAAGACTATGAACCCCAAATCCAAAAGAGAATCCAAGCCTCGTCTCCTCCCCTCTTCTTCTTTCTCTTCTCTTATTCCCATGAGCTCTCTCTCTCTTGATGTTGTTACCGTGAGAAATTTTTTGAAAGGGAGTTTAAAGAGAGAGAAAAAGTAATTTGGGAACAAAGTGAGTGATTTGGGGAGGGATTTAGAGAGAGAATTAGGGAGTGAGATTTTAGTGGAGGGATTTTGGAAGATATTTGGTTAAGTGGGGAGATATTTACAAAAAATATATTTCCCTCAAATCTCTCACATGAAAGAAGAAAAACAAAAGGGGAAATATGAAGTTGGGCCTTCTAGATTCCAAAACACTCATGGGCCTTACATAGTTTTGTTTATTTTTATTTTTTTTAATTCAAAAATAGATGGGCCTCCTATATAATTGATTAGTATAAGAAAATTGGATTATTACATCCTACCCACCTAAGAAAAAGAAAATTTTGTCTTCGAAATTTATTCGACCAATATAAGGACTAAAGGTCACCGGTAGCAAAGAGATGTGGATAGTGATGACGAATGTCGTCCTCTCGCTTCCAGGTTGCCTCACCAGGTCCATGATATCCCCAAGATACTAAGACAAGTGGGATAGTTCTGTTCTTGAGTACCTTCTCCTGTCGATCTAAGATCCTCATCGGTCGCTCCTCATATGATAAATTTGTCCCAACCTGAAGCTCTGCAATGTCTAGGACGTGGGTCTCATCTCGCAAATATCGTCGAAGTTGTGATACATAGAACACATCATGCACTCCCTCCAATGATAGGGGCAAAGCTAGCCGATATGCCACCTCTCCTACTCTCTCCAATATCTCAAAAGGACCAATGAAACGTGGATTAAGCTTCCCGCAGCTGCCAAATCTGATAACTCCTCTAGTTGAGAATATCCTCAAGAAAACATGCTCTCCAACCTGAAACTGTAGAGGTCTCCTCTTAGCATCAGCCCAGCTCTTCTATCTATCCTGAGCTGATTTAAGGCGCTCCCGTATTATATTTATCTTATCTACTGTCTGCACTATCATCTCAGGACCTAGTAAACGCCGCTCTCCCAAGTCATCCCAACATGTAGGAGATCTATTTTCTCCTATGTAAAGCCTCATAAGTTTGCCATCTGAATGCTGGCTTGATAACTGTTATTATAAAAAAACTTCACCAAGTGTAAGTGGTGTTCCCAAGAGCCCTTGAAATCTAGCATGCATGCCCGCAACATGTCCTCCAAAATCTGTATAGTCCTCTCTGATTGTCTATCTGTTTTAGGGTGATAAGTTGTGTCGTAACTCAATCTAGTCCCAAGACACTGCTGCAAGCTCCTCCAAAAGTGCGATAAAAATCATGTGTCTCTATCAGAAACAATGCTAATTGGTACCCCATGCAAGCGTACTATCTCCCTCATGTAAAGCTTCGCTAAACTCTCCATCGTCTGTCCAACGAAATGGTATGAATCGAGCCGACTTAGTGAGTCGGTCTACTACTACCCATACGATGTTATTTCCCTTCTGGCTCCTCGGCAGAGCTGTGACAAAGTCCAATAACAGGTACCCCATGCAAACGTACTATCTCCCTCATATACAGCTCCGCTAAACTCTCTATCATTTGTCCAACTCGAAATGGTATGAAGCGAGCTGACTTGGTGAGTCGGTCTACTACTACCCATACGACGTTATTTCCCTTCTGGCTCCTCAGCAGAGCTGTGACAAAATCCATTGTAACATGTCCCCATTTCCACTCGGGAATAGGAAGGGGCTGCAATAACCCGGCTGTCCTCTGATGCTCAGCCTTTACCTGCTGACATATTAAACATTTTTGACACAAATCGAGCTATCTCCATCTTTATTACTAGCCACCAGTAATGCTCTCATAAGTCTCGATACATCTTTGTGCCTCCTGGATGAATAGAAAGTACTGAACTGTGCGCCTCCTCCAATAGCTCTCTTCTAACATCGCCCTTAGGCACACACAAGCTACCACGGAATCACAAGGATCCATCCTAATGTATCAAAAGTGTGATAAAAATCATGTGTCTCTATCAGAAACAATGCTAACAGGTACCCCATGCAAACGTACTATCTCCCTCATATACAGCTCCGCTAAACTCTCTATCATTTGTCCAACTCGAAATGGTATGAAGCGAGCTGACTTGGTGAGTCGGTCTACTACTACCCATACGACGTTATTTCCCTTCTGGCTCCTCAGCAGAGCTGTGACAAAATCCATTGTAACATGTCCCCATTTCCACTCGGGAATAGGAAGGGGCTGCAATAACCCGGCTGTCCTCTGATGCTCAGCCTTTACCTGCTGACATGTTAGGCATTTTGACACAAATCGGGCTATCTCCATCTTCATTCCTGGCCACCAGTAATGTTCTCTCAGGTCCCGATATATCTTTATGCCTCCTGGATGAATAGAAAGCACTGAACTGTGCGCCTCCTCCAACAGCTCTCTTCTAACATCGCCCTTAAGCACACACAACGTACCACAGAATCGCAAGGATCCATCCTCATGTATCTGTAGATCAGTTCTCTCTCCAGACTCCACTTGTTTCTTGAATTTTTGGTACCAAGCATCCTCGAACTGGATAGCCTTGATCCGGTCCACTAGCGTTGAATGTAAATGCAAACTCATCAATTGTCTCCCTGCTCCAGGCAATATAATCTCCATGTTCATCCTCCAGAACTCAGCTAGCAACTCCCACTATCTAGTGAGTCTCATCGCCACAGGTTTCCTGCTCAAATGATCTGGCACTACATTAACTCGTCCTGGATGATATTGTAAATCAAGATCATAATCTGCCATAAGCTCTAACCATCTGTGTTGTCTCATGTTGAGCTCCTTCCGAGTGAAGATATACTTCAAACTTTTGTGATCTGTATACACCTCCACTCTCTGCCCTAAAAGATAGTGCTGCCATAGCTTCAATGCAAAAATAACCGCCGCCAATTCCAGATCATGAACAGGGTAATTCCTCTCATGCGTCTTTAGCTGTCTAGACTCATAAGCTACTACATTTCCATGTTGCATCAAAACACAACCTAAACCCAAACCAGAAGCATCTGTGTGCACTACAAATCCTCCTGGCTCATCTGGGATTGTCAAAACAGGTGCTGACGTCAACTTCTCCTTTAACTCCTCAAATGCTGTTTGACACTCTGGAGCCCACACAAACTTGACATCCCATGTTGCATCAGGACACAACCTAAACCCAAACCAGAAGCGTCCGTGTGCACTACAAATCCTCCCGACTCATTTGGAATTGTCAAAACTGGTGCTGTTGTCAACTTCTTCTTTAACTCCTCAAATGCTGCTTGACACTCTGGAGCCCACACAAACTTGACCTCCTTTCGAGTCGGCCTAGTAAATGGTCCTGCAATTTTAGCAAAATCCTTTATGAATTTCCTATAGTATCCAGCCATCCCTAAGAAACTTCACACTTCTGTCACAGATGTAGGTGGATCTAATCTCAACACCACATCAACCTTCTTCAGATCCACAGAGATACCTGCTCTTGAAATCATATGCCCCAAGAATGACACTTTCTCCAGCCAAAACTCACACTTGTTCAATTTTCCATAAAGCTTCTCCTTCTGTAGGATTTCCAACACCGTTCTTAGATGCTCTGCATGATCTTCCTTGGTCTTGGAGTATACAAGAATGTCATCAATGAACACCACCACAAACTGGTCAAGATACTGGGAAAACACCTTGTTCATCAAGCTCATAAATATAGATGGAGTATTTTTCACTCCGAACGGCATCACCAAAAACTCATAGTGCCCGTACCGTGTGCGGAATGTGGTCTTGGGTATGTCTTCCTTCCTCACCTTCAACTGATGAAAACCTGATCTGATTTCTAGCTTAGAAAACACCCGAGCTTCTCTAAGCTGATCAAAAAGGTCACCAATCCTGGGAATTGGGTATTTATTTTTGATGGTAACCAGATTCAATTCCCAGTAGTCAATACACATTCTTCGGCTACCATCCGGCATTGGCACTAACATCACTGGTGCTCCCCAAGGTGAAGTACTAAGCCTGATAAATTTCTTATCAAGATACTCCTGGACTTGCTTCCGTAGCTCCTCTAAATATGCTAACGGCATTCGGTAAGGTAGTTTTGAAATAGGTGCAACTCCTGGAATAATATCGATGACGAACTCTATATCTTGATCTGGTGGCAGACCCGACAACTCATCAGGAAAAATATCAAGGAACTCCTCAATAATTTTTGGTATAGGCTTCTCCTCTACCTCTATACAGGTTAATACTCCATCCATGCCTGCTCGATACTCTGGCTGCTCCATCACTTTGCTACAGCTCATGAATTCAAACTCTGGGTGGCCTGGTATCTTGAACACTACGCTTCTACGTCGGCAGTCGATCGTCGCATGGAAGTTGTAGAGCCAATCCATCCCCAAAATAACATCGAACCCATTAGTGTTAATCACTAACAAGTCTGCAAATAACTCCCTACCACAAACTACCACTGGGCATCTCTTACACTCCCTACTAGACATTAACACCCTGCTATCGGTATGAATATTCCAGCTTGCCTTTACACTATCACTGGTATGGTGTGTCGTGCAATGAACTGAGCAGATATAAAATAGTGTGATGCCCCCAGAATCAAATAGGATAAATGCAGGGACTGAATAAACCAAAATGATACATGTGACTACGTCTCCAGATGCATCTTCCTGCTCAGCGGTAAGTATCATAACCTGACCTTGTGTTTGCTGCTGCTGAGCTTGCTGACTGTATTGCCTAGGGTGCCTTTGCTGATAAGGTGGCTGATATGGGTGCTGGAAATGAGGACCTCTCCATTATCTCTGGCCTTGAGATTGTTGACCCCTCTGATGTCCCCGAAACATCTCCTGTTGAGTGGGATGTGGTGGCCTCAATTGTTGTCCACCCTGTCTAGTCTAGCCTGCTGGCACTATCGCTCTACCTGAAGTTCCTCCTGAAACTCCCCTACTAGGACAAGTTGTGATCTGATGATCTGCTGCCCCACAAGCTAAACACAACCCGTTAGCTCGCCTGCAGCCCTTCATCAAGTGCTGCGGCTTGCTGCAGAAATGGCAGATCATGTTGGTTAGTTATGGAGTTGGTCTCGAAACCCCTGTCTGCTAGCGCTTGGCTGGTGCTCCTCCCGTCTGAGGCTTCTGCTGGTTACCGCCTGAGGTCTGACCTGTAGGGCGCTTGTTTGCACCTCTCCTCACTAAGTTCATGATCCCAATCAGTTGTTCTGCCTTCCGAGCTGCCTCTAGGACATCTGCATAAGTCTCTATCCCCTTCTGACTGTAAATCTGAGTTTGGATCTCAAAATTTAGACCCTGCATGAACCTCTGTCCCTTATCCACCTTATTCGATACCATCCTCGAGGAAAATCTGTTGAGCTTGGCAAATTCTGCTGCATACTCATCTACTGTACTAGCTCTTTGCCTCAGCATAACAAACTACCTCTACATCTCAAGACGAGCTGTCTTCGGAAAAAATGCCTTTAGGAAACTCTCCTGGAATGTCTCCCATGAAATCGGCTTAGGCAGCTTCTCCTCCTCTGCGTCCCACTAGGTCCTGGCTACATTAACAACCTGCAACCGCACAATATCCACTCGGTCTTCGTCTGGTATCTTGGTTGCCCTCAATAGGTGGTCCATGGTCTGCAACCACATCTCGGCCTCATATCCGCCTTCAGTCCCAGCAAAGTGTTACGGGTTGAGTTTTTGAAAATCGGACACATTGCCCGACCTTGCAACCTGCTGCTTCTAATCTCTCTGAAGATTATGAGCTACCAGGTCCCTAATTGCTTCTGCAAGATCAGCCTGGTCAACTTGGTGTCCCTCAGGGACAACTGGAGTAGGGGCTCGACGGGTTGGGGCCATAACGATCACCTAAAAGGAGAGGGGTCGAGATTAGGACTTGAGAATCAGAGTTATAGGAGTCAAGGTCGTATTTCCGGAAAGGAAAAACTCATTCTATACATACTTTATTTTTGGCTCAATCTTAGTTTCTACTTGTATATAGGATGAGACAACAATTCCTAAACCTGGCTCTGATACCAATAAAACCTTTAGTCATGCCCCAATTCCAAAATGTAATAGTTTGGAACGTGACTCGGTCGGCAATGCAACCATACGGTCGCATTCACGCCTCTAGATCATCATGTATACAGATATAAAACCAAAACTATACCAAAGAGCATGTACCCAAGATAATAAAAGAAAACGGATAGATAAAGAAATATCTGAAATTTCAGAGGTCTATGAAAAGTCCACAACTATCCAAAACTAAAGAAAAGAAAATATTCATAGTCTGAAGATCCACACGAGATTTCAAGAAAGTCTCAATCAAATAACTACCTAAAACAAGTGAAATGGAGAACCGAAAGGAATGAACGGTGATCACTGTCGATGAGCCTGCCCCTCGAAATACTCACGATCCTACGAAGAAAGAACAGTCCCCGAGTCTGGGGCATGCAAACCCTAGGGGAGTCAGAAAACTCCCAACAAACATGTAAAATGAAGGAAATGTACGTGTGTAAGTGTAATGTGGCATGGATAAAGAAAAAAAATAAGAACTCAATTAAAGATGATAAAAAATGCTAATAATAAATATCAAATAAGGTCAAATCATAAAACACACAAGCACATTATTATTGTTTTAAACGTTATTTGAATTAGAGAAGAATATTTTCATGTATATAAATCGGTTTCCCGTAAACCGTCCCGGGAACACGGCTTCAAGTCAGGATGGGTCCTTATTTTATATATATATACCAGGATATCAAGAATGTGCACAAGCCCGCTTATAAACATGTTATATTCCCTGTCTAATTCCCCTTTATTAACCCCATGTTTGTCTGTTTAATCTAAGTAATTGTGCATAAAATGTTATGCACTAACCACAGAGTTACCGTGGAACGGCTTTCGTAAAAATATAAAAAATAACTGTGACCCAGAATATATCCAATCAAATGGGTGCATCGTCTAGTCGATGCTATAATAATAATAATAGCCAAGGAAAAATCTCATATCGGGATATCGATATCGAGCGCATAGTCATGCTATGAAAACACGCTTATAAATCATATTTTTGCATAGTCATGCTATGAAAACACGCTTATAAATCATATTTTTGACGGAAGTCGTCTTCATGCACAGTCTCTCCTATTGAAGACAACTAGGTGATCAAGCTCATATTTTTGACGGAAGTCGTCTTCATGCACAGTCTCTCCTATTGAAGACAACTAGGTGATCAAGCAATAATTTTTTTTCATAAAGTCACGCATGTCAAACATGGTATGGTATAAAGAAAGAATGAAATCTAAAACAACTAAAAATAGAGGAAATTATCATAGATAATTATTTCGATGCTAAAAAAATTTATGGACTAACTAAAAACAAAATAGTTAAATATCTACCTCAGACTAGTGTAAGGTAGTTTTTTTATATAAAAGCATTTACTTGTTAAATAATAGAAATAATTAAAGTTATTAAAACATCTTGTATTACATATTGTTATATAAATTGTTTATATAATATACTAAAAACTCTGTTCATATTACAAATATATTATTGAAAATTTTTGTTTCAAAAACTATTTTACAGGTATATAGAGGTATATATATATACACCAAAATATAATAATCCCACAATGAGGAATAAAAACTATAGGAATGCATGATTGTATATGATTATATAGTGAAGGCAAAAAAAGAAGAACCGTGGAAACAACATGTTATAGAGTTTTAATTATTTACAGTCCACGCCATTAACAAACCAATCATGTAAACAACAGATCATGCCATTAACTTATTTACAACTCATGCCATTAACTTATTTACAACTCATGCCATCAACTTATTTACAGCTCATGCCATTAACTTATTTACCTCATGCCATTAACTTATTTACAACTCATGCCATCAACTTATTTACAGCTCATGCCATTAACTTATTTACTACGAATGCCATCCATCTATTTACAACCTTATTTACAGCTCATGCCATTAACTTATTTACTACGAATGCCATCCATCTATTTACAACGAAAACTTATCACTACATGATTTATGAAGTATATAATGAATGGCTAAGTTTATAAATCAAGAAAAAACCCAACAAAAGTTTCAACTAAAAAAATCTTAAGATGCAGATAAAAAATGTTGACCTGAAGATAAAAATTTAGAGAGAAGAAAAAGAAAGAAAATTTGAGGAAAGATGCTTGATGTTGACCTGAAGATAAAAATTTAGAGAGAAGAAAAAGAAAGAAAATTTGAGGAAAGATGCTTGCCAATTAGTTGGAAGAAGACTATGAACCCCAAATCCAAAAGAGAATCCAAGCCTCGTCTCCTTCCCTCTTCTTCTTTCTCTTTCTCTCTTCTCTTCTCTTATTCCCGTGAGCTCTCTCTCTTGATGTTGTTACCGTGAGAAATTTTTTGGAAGGGAGTTTAAAGAGAGAGAAAAAGTAATTAGGGAAAAAAGTGAGTGATTTGGGGAGGGATTTAGGGAGTGAATTAGGGAGTGAGATTTTAGTGGAAGGGTTTTGGGAGATATTTGGTTAAGTGGGGAGATATTTACAAAAAATATCTTTCCCTCAAATCTCTCACGTGAAAGACAAAAAAAATAAAAGGGGAAAGATGAAGTTGGGCCTTCTACATTCTAAAACACCCATGGGCCTTACATAGTTTTGTTTATTTATTTATTTTTTTCAATTCAAAAATAGATGGGCCTCCTATATAATTGATTAGTATAAGAAAATTGGATTATTATAGTGTTTCAGCCTCATTCTTTTATAGATGAGTCTGAAATACTTTGGATGTTATAGACCCCCACCTTTACTCGGTGTTAAAAGACCTATAGCTGGCTTCGGTTCTTGACTTCTCCACTTTTTAGTCTATTCAGTATTTTGTCGAATAGCTAAATTTTTTTCGGTGCTGTGTTTATTGTCTGACCATTGTCGAAGTCTCGAATCGAAATTGGTAAGTTGATTTTAACTCGTGTCATTGAGTTGACTTTGAACTAATTATCTGCGTCGCAACGCGTTAACCTTGAGATACGCGTTGACCGAGGTTAACCTTGGGGCTTCATATTGATTGGTGTTGACTTTCATCGCAACGTGTTGACTGGCGTTGACCTGGGGCTACGCGTTGATCGGCATTGACCCCAGGGTTTCGTATCGATCAGCGTTGATTCTCATCGTAACGCGTTGATCGGCGTTGACATGAGGAGGATCAATTTATACTCGTATATTCCTAGGAATTTCGAGAATCAGTTTAACCTCATGTACCCATCGAAGGTTACCAGGTTATCCTTAAGAATATTACGCGTAAGATTCTCTAGGAAATTCCTGTCAAGAGTGGGAAATAGTTTAGACTCGTATACCTATTGGAGTATACGTAGATCCCGAGTATCTCAAAAGTGGGCGAAAGTACCGTGAAGCTACCCGGAAATATGAAATTAGGTCCCGAATATCCCGAAAGTGAATGAAAATGCCGCGAAGCTACCCGGAAATATGAAATTGGGTCTGAATATTCTGAAAGTAGGTGAAAATGGGCGAGAATATGATGAAAGCGACCGTCGGATCATATCCGACCCGTGCGAACGCTTGTTAGATAGATCCGACCTACGCGAGCGCGAGTCAGATTGATCCGACCGATGTGAACACTGGTCAGGTCAATCCGATCCATGCGAACACAGGTCAGATCGATCCGACCCGCGTGAACACGGGTCGAGCGGTAATCCGACCCGTACAAAAGCGGGTCGGAGGCTTCTTTAGGGATTTAAATCCCAATTTCTATCTTCCTTCTTCATTTTCTTTTTCTTTTATCAACTTCAGAGAAGAAAAACTCCTCCCAGCTGACTTCCTCTCCCCAAGTTTGGCCTCTTCTGGACTTCTTCTCCTCTAAGAACTCTCAACTTTCCTAAGATCAAAACCCATTAGAAGCTCTTGATCTTGCCCGAATTCTTCACCTCTTCAAAAGCTAGGGCTCGGCAATTTGGGACCTTCTTCCCCTTCAAGCTCCAATCTTCTTAAAACTTGGGTAAGCCTCTCCTCATGGCTTTGATTTTGTGTGTTTAATTTTGGTTTAAGAGAATGATTTGAACTTTTGCCCTTGAATTCGTGGGTTTTGGTTTGGATTTTGATGGTGGCCAAATTTTTGGCTTTGGTTGTGTGTTTGACTTGATAATTGAAGCCCTAGCTCTTCAATCTTGGGGGAAACCAAACTTAGGCTTTGGGCTTTGATGGTGGCCGAATTTCTTGGCTTTGGTTATGTGCTTGACTTGATAATTGAAGCCCCAACTCTTCAATCTTGGGTAATAACTGAGGTTTGGGTTTGGGCTTCGAATGATGGCCGAAGTTTTTTGAACTCTTGGTTGATGATTAATAATTTGAATCTGTAGTTCTCGAACTTGTATAGTCGAATTCTTCTTTAACTCTTGGTTGATGTTGACGATTGAATCCATAGTTCTCGAACCTATGCATAGCCGAGGCCTTTGATTGTTGTCCATGTTCATACTTGAGATTTGAATCAATACCCATGCTCTTGAATTTTTAGTAAATTTTGTAGACTTCTAAAGTAGTCGATATTCCTTGCTTAACTTGTGAGGGGATTCCCTGAACTTGGTTGTGTATAAGAACTGAATCGAATTCTCGATTTAGGAGAAATATAGATGCTTTACTTCTTGACTTGTATGACCACCACCTTTTACTTTAATTTATTGAGCCTTGAGCTTTGTTAGCCTTGAAATTGATGAACTGAAGCTTGAATATGAAGTGAAGTTAGAATGAAGCTTAGCTTCAAACTTTTTGTCAACATCGAACCCTTGGGATGTTTGGTTGTGTACATGACTTAATATCACTTAATTCTTGCTTATACTCATGTAGGTATGATTCTGAAACTCAAGTCAATATTTATGTTCTAATTTCAGATGATTTCATAAGCTTGTAATCTGCATGTTGACGTGGTCGAGACCCTATGTTTGACATTGCGACCCTCAACTTGATTTTGCCTTTGAATTGTCATGCTTGATTCTAGATGTGAGCTATGTATGAAGTGCTTAGGTTTTGTATATTTGATTTTCCTCTCACTTTAACTTGAATTAGGAATGTCGTACAGGTTTAATTGGACCTTTAACTGGAAAATTCTATTTTGTAGAATTTCAGTCAAAGATTCACAATTTCCCTTTTAATCTTTGATTTATGTATCTCGGTTCTTGATCTGACTGAGTTATTGATCTTTATTGTAGATTAGCCATGTCGACAAGGAGATCATACTTTCTGAAGAGTCGCTCAGCTACTCAGTCGCCTGAGAGGGAGCGTCTATCTTTCACCGGTAAGCCCTTATAATTTCCTGCTCATGAATTCAATATTTATCATATCATATTGCCTATTGCATCCCCGCTTTGTTCTCCTTGGTGAGGTAATTTGGAAGAGCTGATATCCTCCTTTCTGGGGGTGGACACTTTATATGACATCCCCGCTTTGTTTTCCTTGATGAGGCAATTGGGAAGAGCTGATATCCTCCTTTGTAGGGGTTGATGCTGATCAGATGTGTTTTGCTTGGTCAAAACGTGTTTTAAGGCAATATGAGGTGATTTTGTGTCGTATCACATTCCGTAAGATGGGGTACGTTACCGCGCTATTAAAGTGACAATGTACGTTCTCTTGTGTGTTTGTGATACAAGTAAAATCGTCTCGTCAATTACAAGGTAATGACTCTATCTCACAGACTGGTGAAAAGAGTTTAACGCCCTGTATCGCCTTAATGTTTCTTCGTAACCGTGTTTAATAAATACGCATTCTTCGTTTTAGTTGAATACCCTGCAATGTCCCTTACACCTATCTAATGGGGTGGCTGGTTCTTCATCACCCTGATCCGATGTCGCCTCCAACTAATGCAAATTTATCTACTCCTTTGCTACACTTACTCGAGGAGTGTATATGGAAAGCTCGGGATCTCTTGAATGTTAGGAAGAGCTTACACATGCACAAGGGTTGGGTGATCAATCCATGCTTTCCTCGATTTGCCAACAAATATGGTGGGTTGCTTGCCGATGTAGAAGCGTCTGGAACAAATCGGACTTCCCTTGATGTTGGTTGTTTCAGATGGCTAATGAACTTAAGGCCAGACCATCTTATTTTTCGAGTGAAGGAACGCTGCTATTTAGAGCCTTATCTGTCGTGTCGGTTTGCCCGTCAATTTGGATATGACCACTTATATGTCGGGAATCCAAACCAACGGTTCCATACTCGTGGTGGACTAGTGGACGGCGCTTGAGGTTGGCTGTGGAATGTGACAGGCTGTACTGGTGTTAAGTTTAGTCTTCTGAATACTGACCACCACTTAGAGCTCACATATTTATGTTGCAAATGGATTATGGCAGCTAACGAGTCCGTCCCTCTAAGACCAATTAAAGAGTTGATGGCTGAAGCTGCGTCACGTATCGCTGAGAGAATGGTCCAAGAAAATCTGCAGGAATGAAGGAAATGCGACAATAAGCTCGTTGGTCCCTCAGGCAAAGGTAAGCAGAAAATGGAGGAAGTAGAAGAGGAATCGTTCGCTTCTGACGAAGATACTTTCGAAGAGGATGAAGCCACTGCTGGTGGTGCTATGGAGGTCAACAACAACTTTGAGGAACATGCAACAAGTTTGTCTGAGTTTTTTTATAAAGAGCTATGGGATCTATCGATCGCTGATCGAGCTCGTCGACTTAAAGCTTGAAAGAAGTGGAGAATTTTGCCTACTTATAATAGAATGATGGTTGAACTTTCAGATGTAGGTTTCAAGGGAGAAGAGGAGAGAAGTAGCCTTATCACTCGTACTCGATCTCGGGCCACTACTCAAACTGGATCACAAGTTGAGTCGTGTGCTACATCAACACAGGACAGACCTGTGGATCTTAAAGAGGCCCGACCTATGAAACGACTGAAGTTGACCATTAAGCGACATGCTAAAACCCAGGCTTCTCAAGCGGAGGTGTCCGACAATACGCCCATTGGTGGGGAAGGTAATGTTTCGACTCTTGTCATCTTTTTAGTCTTTTCATCTACCAAGCTTTAGACTTAGCGAATTTTATATTCTAGGAGATCATAAAGAAGATGCAATGATGTACAACCCTCCTTCCCCGACTTAGACTTTTTTGGAGGATCCAGCTTTGTGCCACAGACACATGAGGCTATAGCTGAAGATCTGACGGGTGTTAATGCAGGTGCAACCACTGAGACCGGCGAGGGTGTCGTTGTAGAACCTGGCTTATCTACAATAATCACTAGCCCAAATACATCTAACCTCGGTAGCACACCTTTCAAATGGCGATTTTGGGAATTGACTGATTCAGAATTCATGCCTCTGTTAATTGGATTCAGAATTCTATGCTTCTGGCTCTTTTAGCAAAACTACAAGAGGCCAGTGCCAATGTCGGGATGGCAGAGTCTCCCGCTACTACTGGAGGTAACTTTAGTTCCTATTCATCATCAATTTCCAACTTATTATCTCATACCTTAACACTTAGACCTTTTCGTAGATGTTTCGATGGAAGGCCCGAGTGGCAAAGAAACTTTTTACAACGCGTCTCTTGTGGAGTTGGACGTACCTCCATCTAACCCAGCACAAGACCCCTCGAGATCTGGCGACAGGTTGTTCCATGACATGTTGTCAGAACAAACTCATTGTGAGACCATCGAACCAATTATTGAAGCTGGTCCTCCTGCCGGTATGAATTTATTCCTTTGCAAAAGTTACTCACTTATCGGTCTTACTTAACCGTAAGGGAGTTATGCTTGTAGGACCAGTCGTTGAGACTAATACAACTACTATTGTTGAGATATTTGATGATCTTGAGGGTCTTGATTTCTTGTTGTTGGCAGGAACTATCAAAGAAATTCAGTCGTCAGTCGCTCAAACTCAACTTACGATCCTGGTGACTGTGATGACTGCTGTAGCTGCGGGGATCAGTCCGGTTGAACATGTCACAAGACCAACTGAAGAAGTCGGTACATCTATGACTACTATGTCTGTAATAACTCCAACGACTCATGTAGCCGGGCAGGCGGTGTCGAATGCAGAGCGTCAAATCGAAGAGCCTTCAGTTGCTATTGGTGAGCTCTGTTCCGACATTTATCATGAAACTATTCGGACTAAAATTCCTAAATAGTTACTCTTCTTTTTAGGGCTTTCAACTCAGCTTTATAATCTCGTCATAGCGCTGCTCTCCAATAACGACCTAGATAAAATCCTCCTTCGCATGGAAGTTTGTTCTTTCTTTTCATTTGTGAACAAGATGGTTGACAATCTTCTCTGCAACGGGCTCTCCATCAACCTCTTCAAGTCATATCTCGATCATCAAGTGACCTTTCTGAGGAGTCAAGGGTATTCAGATCTGGCGGATGCTATTACTGCAGACTTGGTTCGCCTTGAGTGTGAGCTTAACAAGCTGAAAGAATTTTAGACGGCTGGAGTTTCTTCATATGTGGCTGCTCAAATGGAAGCCAAGTTACAAGCGTGGCATGAAGCTCAAGCATCTGCTGATTCTAAGATTCGGGAAGAAGAAGGTCTTGTTCACCAAATGGAAGCGGCTTGTACTGGCAAGTCGGCAGCTCTTCGCAACATTGATTCTTCTTTTGCGTCAGGTGAAGCCACAATAGCGCAACTCGAGCTAGAGCTAAAAGCCGTGAAGGACGCTCAGGCTGCTTTGAAGATAACGAAGGTACACGTGGAGCACGTTTGAGAAGAAATGTCCGGGCAATTGGCACTCACCAAAGAGAAGTTGGCCACGATAAAAGTAGAAGCCATGAATGTATTGGCTGCTGATGAGGACTCTATGAAGACCACACTACAGAGTGAGCTTGAACAAGCTTATGCTGTAGAATTGTCTAAGTTAGAGCAACAAGTTCTTAACCATAAGCTTCATGTAGATTGACTGTGACTTTTGTACCGGCAAATTCAATTTTCATTAATAGAAGATATTTCTTTTTCATTCATTATGTCTCTTTTATTATGATGTCTCATTCTGTTTGGATTAATCAACCATAATATTTATAGGATTTTCAGCAAACCCTCAGCCATCAACAGGTTTGATGAGCTTTTACCGACTACCGTTTAAGTCGGGCTAGCATGCGAATTGTTTAAATCTGTTCTGCATGTAACGTTGTACTAAAAGAGTAAATTCTTCTAGTGCTACGATATTGAATACGTAGACTTTGTCTTTCTCATGAGAGTAGACTACCTGACAACAAGCGTTAGACGTTGACTTACCCCTTCTTAGGCTTCGGGATAAAATTCTCCAGGCTCGGATTCTAGTATCTTTTTCAATCGGTAAAAGACCAAACCAGCAATATGTATTAGATGTAGACTTAGGATTTTTTGGTAAATCCTTAGCCCTTAATGGATTTGACGTGCCTTTACCGATTACCGTTTGAATCAGGCTTGCATGTAAATTGTTTAAGTCCGTTCTGCATGTAACGTTATGCTAAAAGAGTTAATTCTCTTAGACTTGGTGCTATGATTTTAAATACATAGACTTCGCCTTTTCTTACAGGAATATGGCACCCAACAACGCGTGCTAGGTGTTGACTTATCCCTACTTAGGCTTCGGGATAAAATTCCCCAGACTCAGATTCTGGTGTCTTTTTCAATCGGTGAAAGACTAAACCAGCAATGTGTGTTAGACGTAGGCTTATCTCTAATTAGGGATCGAGATAAATGCCCCGTGTATGAAGTGCACGGATTTGAAGTTTGAGAATTGTGTCTTTTCTCAAGGTAAAGACAAACCCGATGCTGGAGAGAAAGAATTTTATATTCTGTCCCCAGGTCTTGTTTTAGAGTAAAGACAAACCCAAAATAGGAGAGGAAGAATTTTATATTCTATCTCCCAAAACTAAAAAGGAAGAATTTTATATTCTATCTTCAGTTGCAAAGGAGACTCGAGGTGGGATCTCCACCCCCAGAATCCGGGAAGGTGAAACTAAGAGTAGGATCTTCACTCCGAGAATCGGAAAGATTCAAGCAACTCTAACTTTTATAGGATTGGTCGCTTAATCCAAGAAAAGAATTCTTCATTTATTGAGGTGAAGTTCTGATTTCGGTCCTAACTTTTATAGGTTTGGCTGAAAAGGAAAAGGTAAAAGCCTTTCGTTTATCGAAAGGGATGATCCGATCTTGGTCCTAACTATCTGCAGGTTTGACCAAGTGAGGTTAGAGGCAATTCTAACTTTTATAGGTTTGACTGCTCATATTAAAAGTGGACCTCTCGTTCATGGAAGGAATCGAGAGGGGATTCTGGCTTTGGTCCTAACTTTTATAGGTTTGACCAAAAAAGCAATGGGAATGGAATACATATAGCAGTAGAAATATCGACCTGTACTAGCCACTCAATGGAGGATCTCAATGTTAAGTAATAAGGACTTAACACTATTTTTGTCAAAAGTTGCCTTTTCCAATGCTTTCAAACCTGGTACACCGTTTATCGATTACAAGTTTAAACTGAAAGAAAAGTTGATCTTTTTATAAGATTTTCTTACAATGCAATTAAAGATTACAACTTTATCAAACAAAACACAGTAGTAGTTTATCTCCCGTTGCTTTGTGTAGGATCTTTGCCTGTGCCGGGGACGCGTTAGTCCATGGACCACCGCAGATCAAACCCGATAGACAATATAATTACGCTCTTGTTTCACAAAGGAAACAATTGCGGAAGCGACAATCACGACCAAGCAAGATTGTGGCTCTTGTTAAGATTAAAACCAAGTTTAATCCGGAGGAAAGAAGGGGAAAAAATCACAAACCTTTCGAAGGGCTTTCTTTATGAAAGTGTTCGTCAAGATCTGATGATTCTCCTCTGAAATTCGTGGTTAACTGGACAATTTGATAGCACATCGCCTTCTCAACTTCAGATCCTCTTGAAAGAAGACCCTAGGCTTCTATTTATAGGCTTTTGGAGACGTGTTTTTGGATAAGAACTGATGTTTAAACGTTATCTACAGTTAATAACCGCTTAAACGCGTTTAGGGATAACCTCAAAATAGTTGGGGAAGTCCTGGGACGAAAGAATCCTTAAAAACATCAAAATCCGTGTTTGGGAGGTTTTGGGAGGCCAAAATTGTCGTGGTGGCTCGCATGCGTGCGAGCCACCATTTGGTGACTTGCAGCCTTGCGAGCCAGTTCGTACTATCCCGTATATTTTAGCTCTAACTCTCTCGTACGATCTCGGAATGAGATAATTCAAGATGCGTTGGAAAGCTGACGAAAAGACCTACAACTTTTGTGTTTTAAGTTTCTTCAGAATCAAATCATAACATGACCGAAATATCACTTCTTTTTGCGAGCCACCATTTGGTGACTCGCACCCATGCGAGTCACCATTTGGTGACTCGCAGCCATGCGAGCCAGTTCGTACTACCTCAGGTATTTTGACTCTAACTCTCTCGTCCGATCTCGGAATGAGGTGATTCAAGATGCGTTGGAAAGATGGAGAAGAGACCTACAACTTCCAATAGTCGAGCCATACATGATATGTGCGAATCACACATGGTGTTTCGCCCATTTTGGGTGAAACACAACTCCTAGCTGCGTTGTCTTTTGCCATTTCGTGTGTTACGTTGACTCGTACACTTCACTGACTCACATCATAAATTTTGTTAAGTTGGAGGTGAATGGTGAACATGTTCTCCACTTGGTGGTGGTCGGTGAGCACGCGGGCCACCTAGCGTTGGCCGTTTTGTTTCATGCGTTGGTCGACGTCAGATAATTTGGATAACGACGTTCGTCATCTTCTCTCCGTCTCGAGCTATGTGTGGATACCTATAGGCATTTTTTGACACCTACAGATACCCCCTCCAAAGTATTTCAGACTCATTCTTTGTGTGGATACCTATAGGCATTTTTTGACACCTACAGATACCCCCTCCAAAGTATTTCAGACTCATTCTTTTATAGAGGAGTCTGGAATGCTTTGGATGTGATAGTCCCAACCTTCAGTCGGTGTGAAAGGACATGTAAACTGCTTCAATTCTTAACTTCTTTAGCCTTCAGTCTATCCAGTGTTTTGTCAAATAGATGAAGTTCTTCCAGTGTTGCGTTTATCATCTGACCGTTGTCGAAATCTTGAATTGAAGTTGGTCTTTAAGTTTTTGAACTTAGCTCGTGTCACTGAGTTGACTTTGAACTGATCATCTTCATCAGAAATTCATATCTGAATGCGATTTAACTCCCTAAAATCATTCTTTTCCTTATTTTTATGAGATCGTTGATGCGTTGCCTGGCATCGATCTTTACTGTAACGTGTTGTGCGGCATTGACTTTCGTTGTAGTCTACACAGTTTAAGCTCTCAAGGGGTTGGAACGTGGTGGTCCCAAATATTAGGGCTACAGGACCAACTTGTTAAAGTTGATTCATCTGCATGATATGGATATTATCCTAAATTTGTTGGATGTCCAAGTCACGAGACCAACTAATGGGGCTGGTGCGTCAGTGACTTTCGCATATATAGGATTTTTGACAAACCTTCAGCCATCAACGGGTTTGATGAGCCTTTACCGACTACCGTTTGAGTCGGGCTAGCATGAGGATTGTTTAAATTCGTTCCGCATGTAACGTTATGCTAAAAGAGTTAACTCTTTTAGTGCTACGATATTGAATATGTAGACTTCGTCTTTCTCACGTGAAAAGACTAAACAGCGACGCATGTTAGGTGTAGACTTTAAGGTTTTTAGCAAACCCTCAGCCTTCAACGGGTTTGACGTGCCTTTACCGATTATCGTTTGAATCGGGCTTGCATGCGGATTGTTTAGGTCCGTTCTGTATGTGACGTTGTGCTAAGAAAGTTAACTATCTTAGTGCTACGATATTAAATACGTAGACTTCGTCTTTCTTGCGGGAATAGACTACCCGGTAACGCGTGTCAGACACTGACTTATCCCTACTTAGGCTTCAGGATAAAATTCTCCGTGCGTGTGAAGTACGAATTTTGGTGTTATTAATAACAACCTACCACAATATCGAATATGTGGACTTTTGTCCTTTTTACGATAAAAGACTGACCGGCAACGCGTGTTAAGCGTTGACTTATCCCTACTTAGGATTCGGGATAAAATTCCCCATGCGTGTGAGGTACGGATTTTGGTTGTTATTAATAACAACATGCCACAATATCGAATATGTGGGCTTTTGTTCTTTTTACGGTAAAAGACTGACCAGCAACGCGTGTTAGGCGTTGACTTATCCTTACTTAGGATCCGGGATAAAATTCCCATGCGTGTGAGGCACGGATTTTGGTTGTTATTAATAATAACCTGTCATAATATCGAATATGTGGGCTTTTGTCCTTTTTACGGTAAAAGACTGACCGGCAACGCGTGTTAGGCATTGACTTATCCCTACTTAGGATTCGGGATAAAATTCTCCACGCGTGTGAGGCACGGATTTTAGGAGTTGAAAAAGTGGTGTCTTCTTCTGGGGCAAAGACGAACCCGATACGGGAGAGGAAGAATTTTATATTCCATCTCCCAAAGCTGAAGAGGAAGAATTTTACATTTTATCTCCAGTCACAAAAGGAAACTCAAAGTGGGATCTCCACTTCAAGAATCCAGGAAGGTGAAACTGAGAGTGGGATCTCTACTCCGAGAATCAAAAAGATTAGAATAATCCTAACCTTCTGAAGGTTTGATTATCAAACTAAAGGTGGATTTCTCGTTTATCGAGAGTGAATTGTGGTTTTGGTCCTTACTGTAGTAAGGTTTGACCCAGCGAGAGTTTAAGGTGATCCTAACTGTAGGAAGGTTTGATCACTTGGTTTGAAAGTGGACCTCTCGTTCATTGGTGATCACTTGGTTTGAAAGTGGACCTCTCGTTCATTGGAGGAATCGAGAGGGGATTTTGGTTTTGGTCCTAACTGTAGGAAGGTTTGACCGAGTGGGAGGTTTGAGACGATCCTAACTATAGGAAGATTTGATCGCTCGATTTGTGGACCTCTCATTCATTGGAGGAATCAAGAGGGGATTTTGGTTGTTGTCCTAACTGTAAGAAGGTTTGACCAGGCAGACAGTGGGAGTGGGAGTACTACTAATTACTCAATGGGAATTCTTGGTGTCAAGTGATAAGAGCTTAATGCGAAGGGGTTTGACAGTTCGTCAAGGATTAAGACATCAAAATTCCGAGTACCATGTCCGGACTCTAACAATGAGGATGTTGAGTGCACAGGTACATCGAAAGTTTGAATGGATTTAACTGAAAGGAATTTTTGTGGAAGGCTGTGAGTCATCAAACACCACTGAGAATTTTGTGAGGGAAGATTGATCCAGCAAAGTGATCGAATCTCGTCTCAGCAAAAGAGCGTTTGGAAATCATAGTGGGGGTTTAGTGTTTATCGCTTTATTCGTAATAGTCGGGTTATCCCTAAGAAAATTACATGTAGCATTCTTCCGGGAACTTTCCATTACATAAATCATCCACCCCCAGCTTTCTTTGCAAAACTGGGTCCAATGAGGAGTACGTTGTCCTCAGTTGCATGTTCGGGTTATCCTTAAGAATATAAGATTCTCTAGGAACTTCCCATGAAAGAAAGGAAACAGTTTTGACTCATATACCTGTTGGAGTATTGAGAAGTAGTTTATACTCCTATACTTTTCGGAGTGCAGGAAGGAGAAGTTTATACTCTTATACTTATCAGAGTATTGAGAAGCAGTTTATACTCGTATATTTTTCGGAGTGCAAGAAGGAGCAGTTTATACTCTTATACTTATCGGAGTCTCGCCATTCTCATTAGGCTTATCCCAGCATTATAACGCCGGCTTCAACCATGGTTTGGATGCTATTCTTGAGAGCAAAACAATCATTGGTGGGATGAAGGACCCTCCTGTGGTACGCACAGTACTTTGGATCCGTAGTGTTGTCAGCTTCCTCCTGATTTGTGATAGGTGGTAGCTTGATCTTGTTATTTTCAAGGAGGGACTCGAAAATGGCTGGAACGTCTTCGTCCTTGAAGGAGTACTCTTTTTGGAGTTTTGGATCCGAAGTCTTTTGTTGTCTTCGGGATTGCCGTTGTGATGTTTGATTAGCATCAACCGCAGCTGCAGGTGCCTTGCCTTTACCACATGAGTAGAAGTTTGAGTTCAGAGGATTAGCCGTTGGTTAGCCCCTCTCGGCCTTCTTCCTTAGGAGGAAGCGTTCGGCCTGCTCTCCGCGCGTCTTCAACTCTTTCCATGTGTTGGACGGTGCGACTCCCATAACTTCTAACACTTTTAAGGAAAGGTTATTGTGACATGTTTGGAGGATGAATTCCTCCGTGATCGGATCTCGGCAGTTCATTGCCTTGTTCCGGAAGCGCTTAACAAAGTTCTCAACGAGCTCTCTGTCTTTCTGTTTCTCTTCAAAGAGTGTTCCAATTGATATCTCAGCGTCGTCGTCAAAGAAGTTGCCGAGGAATGAGCTCTCTAGGTCATCCCTGCTATTGATACTTTCGGACTTAAGACGGCGATACCAATCGAAGGCGGGCCCACGAAGGGTGCCAACGAATGACCGAACCATCAAGGCTTCATTGTCAGAGATCATACCCAAGTGGGACTTGAAGTAGATCAGATGTTGTGTGGGTGAACCATTCCCGTCAAACGGCATGAAGTTAATCAGGTTGAACTTCGTCGGGTACGTTATTGAATCCCACTCTCTTGGGTAGGGACATGGAATGACGGTCCTTTTCACCTCTCGAGCAGACATCAAAGCATTGATTTTGCTTTCGAGGTCTTTCATCTTAAGGTCTTCGCCTGCATCTTTCTTCTGGCGATTTTGGAGAGGGATATTGGTACCACCACCAGTGTTAAGGACATCTTCAGTATTTTTATCCCCAAGTGGAACATCAATATTGTTATTTTCCTCTACTTCTGAGTCGCTATCTGCTTGATTGGTAGTCTGGCGACGACTAGATTCACTGCGTTGATTTGACAACTGTTGGAGTTGTTAGGCATGTGAATCTTTAACCCGTTACACGGTCATATCCATCTCGATTTTAAAATCCTCTTTCTGCTTAGCCAAAGCTTCCTGAAGGAGTTGAGCCATCTGTTCAGTAGTGATCATGAATGATTCTCGAGTCCGTCCCGTGCTGGACACAGTGTCATCTAAAGCGATCACAGAGTTAGCATCTGATGCTTCATCGCCTGAGGACTGCCCTCTCTAAATTCTCCTATAATCTCTAGGCCTGATAGCCTCGGTTTGTAGCCGAGTCAATCGTTGAGATATTTGTGGAAAAGGTTCGGGACTGAAGTGTCGTGTGGATTTTCCTTTGTCTGTCATGTTAATCGTGACTTCTGAGAATTCACGTTCTTGAATGGCCGGCTTCCTTTTACAAAAACATCTTGACTTGTGTCTTGGCATTTCTGTAGAAAGTCTTTCAAACACCGAAATCCTTCGCGAGGCGGTCTTGAAGCAGTTACACTCTGATAACACCGCCTTAATAAGTTTGGTATATGGACAAAGAGAATCTGTTTCCCGGGTACTTCTCCTTCGAGATTTATTCATACCCCCAGCCTGATAGTACAACTCGTCGATATGATTATCGGATCAACCTATCTTGTGTTGGCATGATTCTCCCATTCTAACATCATTGTCTTCTGACGAAGATAGCTCTCTTAGAGGGTATAATGCCCTATCATCATTCTCAAGAGTCGCTCGTTTGAACCTACATCTTTGTGTGCGTGAGGATCGAACGGGCTCTTGGACTTCAACTCGTAATCCGAGGCGAGTGGTTATCGGTACTTTTTCTGTAGGAGAGATCTTCGACTCACTGGGGAATCGCGTATGACCCCCAGTCCGACGAACCATACGGGGTTCATTTTTATGGAAAGGACCGAGACGATCCGCAATCTTCATTTTGAATCGGGATAGGTCCACGTTGTCATGAGGTTCTACCGGAGGTGAAGAAGTCTTCGTAATAGGAACAGGAGTTGTTGGAGACTCAAAAATGATCGCGGGAGGCAAATTTTCTGCCAACAGAGGAGGACTGGCTTAGCGGTGACGCGGGCCAGCAATTGGTGGCTCGACCTTGGCCGAGCCAGTGTTTGGTGGCTCGGTCTTGGCCG
>NC_033794.1:49765113-49793903 GCF_001876935.1 Asparagus officinalis | reverse complement strand
TGGCACGGCCTTGGTCGAGCCACCAGTTGGTGGCTCGGGCCTGGCCGAGCCAGCAGCTGATAACCTGGTTTTTTCGGGCCTTATTTTGGATTTCGGCCTCCATATTCGATGTGGTTTTGACGGTCTGTTGTCTACATCATTTGTTTGCAATTTCCTGGCTTCTTGCACCAAAATTCTTGCGTGCGCAAGTAAAGCGTGGCGTTTCTTGGTCCGTTCTTCAAGAGTTGAACATGTTCTCTTAACGGGGACCCACTCAGTCACTGTTGATTTGGACCAGTCGCTCGCTTGCTGCCGTGTTCAGATCCGCTTCATAGCGGATTCCATCAACTAGCTCTGAAGCTTTAGCCAATTGGCATGCAAGGCATTGACGTTGTCTCTGACGCGCTCTCTTGGATAAGGTCGGCGCGTTTTCAGTAGTGGCTTCAGCTTTGCAAGGTATTCCTTGAGCCGCTGCGGGATGAGGATCTTAGTTTTGAACCTTCAGATCCAAGTGTCCTCGACCTTTCCTTGAGGAGTCTTTCCTATTTCTATGAGGAGAGGATGATTTGGAAAATGAGGATAAGTATTCCTCATACTTTGCTTGGTCAAACTCGTACTCGACCTCTTCATTGATCGGGATGATGATCTTTGGCTGTGACACTACAGCTCTGGCAAAAAAGCTGTCGTCTCCCACTATGGTTGCCAGTTTATTTGTGTCAAAAGTTACCTTTTCCATTGCTTTCAAACATGTTACACCATTTATCGATTACAAGTTCAAACTAAAAGAAAAGTTGACCTTTTTATAAGATCTTCTTACAATGCAATTAAAGATTACAACTTTATCAAACAAAACACAACAATAGTTTATCTCCCGCTGCTTTGCGTAGGATCTTTGCCTGTGCCGGGGACGCGTTAGTCCGTGGACCACCGCAGATCAAACCCGATAGACAATATAATTACGCTCTTGTTTCACAAAAGAAACAATTGCGAAAGCAACAATCATGACCAAGCAAGATTGTGGCTCTTATCGAGATTAAAACCAAGTTTAATCCGGAGGAAAGAAGGGGAAAGAATCACAAACCTTTTGAAGGGCTTTCTTTATGAAAGTGTTCGCTAAGATCTGATGATTATCCTCTGAAATTCGTGGTTAACTAGACAATTTGACAGAACCTCGCCTTCTCAACTTCAGATCCTCTTGAAAGAAGACCCTAGGCTTCTATATATAGGCTTTTGGAGACGTGTTTTTGGATAAGAACTGATGTTTAAAAGTTATCTGCAGATAATAACCGCTTAAACGCGTTTAGGGATAACCTCAAAACAGTTGGGGAAGTCCTGGGACGAAAGAATCCTTAAAAACATCAAAATCCATGTTTGGGAGGTTTTGGGAGGCCAAAATTGTCATGGTGGCGCATGCGTGCGAGCCACCATTTGGTGACTTGCAGCCTTGCGAGCCAGTTCGTACTATCTCGGATATTTTAGTTCTAACTCTCTCGTCCGATCTTGGAATGAGGTGATTCAAGATATGTTGGAAAGCTGACGAAAAGACCTACAACTTTTGTGTTTTAAGTTTCTTCAGAATCAAATCATAACATGGCCGAAATATCACTTCTTTATGCGAGCCACCATTTGGTGACTCGCACCCATGCGAGCCAGTTCGTACTACCTCAGGTATTTTGGCTCTAACTCTCTTGTTCGATCTCGGAATGAGGTGATTCAAGATGCGTTGGAAAGATGGAGAAGAGACCTACAACTTCCAATAGCTGAGCCACACATGATATGTGCGAATCACACATGGTGTTTCGCTCCTTTTGGGTAAAACACAACTCCTAGCTGCGTTGTCTTTTGCCATTTCGTGTGTTATGTTGACTCGTACGCTTCACCAACTCGCATCATAAATTTTGTTAAGTTGGAGGTGAATGGTGAACGTGTTCGCCACTTGGTGGTGGCCGGTGAGCACGCGAGCCACCTAGCGTTGGCCGTTTTGTTTCATGCGTTGGTCGACGTCAGATAATTCGGATAACGACGTTCGTCATCTTCTCTCCGTCTCGAGCTGTGTATGGATAATTATAGGCATTTTTCGATGCCTACAAACACATCAAGTTTGAAGATTGCCAAAAATTGACGGATAGGAATTTTGGTGGACCCGACGTCAATTGATTTGATCAGTGGGGGATTTTGTGGTGGAAGATTATGAATTGTCAAACACTAACAGGGGTCTTGTGAGGAAAGATTGACTCATCAAAGTGATTGAATCTTGTCTTAGTAAAAGCATTTATGAGGGTTGGTGAATTCAATATCAACAATAATATATGTTCCAACTTTGAGAACATTCAGAGTCTAAGCGTGGATTTCTTATTTATTACTTTTGTAGTAACTGGGTTATCCCTAAGAATACTACATGTAGTATTCTTCTGGGAACTTACCAATACATGGATTATCTTGAACGTACTAAAGGTAGTATTTTTTCAGGAACTTATCATTTATCAGCATCATAAGCCGGGCGCCTTCTATGGTAATAAGGCGATATGCGCCGTTTGAATAGACTATCTCTACCACGAACGATCCTTCCCATTTGGGTTTGAATTTGTCTTTCTTCTTAGAATTAAGGATCATTGGCCATCGGGCTGCTAAAACCAAGTCTCCTTCCTTAAAACTCTGTTGTCGAACCTTTTTATCAAAGGCCCGAGAAATTCTGGCTTGGTAGAATTCAATATGCTGTTGAGCTTACAAACGCTTTTCATCGAGCATCTCTAGTTCTTCGAGGCATTTCTGATGTTGTTCTTCAGTCGTCATCTCCGTAGCAAGAGCAATCTGAAGAGATGGAATTTGAATTTCTAATGGAAGGACGGCTTCACACCCGTACACCAAAGAATACGGGGTCGCTCCGGTAGATGTGCGAACTGTAGTGCGATAGGCCCATAGAGCTTAGCCGAGTTTATCATTCTAATCTCATTTATTAGTTTTCACGAGCTTTGACAAGAGCTTTATGATAGTCTTATTGAAGGCTTCAGCCAATCCATTCGCTGTGGGATTGTAAGCTGTCGACGAGAGGTCTTGAATTTTAAACTTCTCGCAAAACTTGATGAATGCATTACTGACAAACTGAGGACCGTTGTTATGTATGATTCTCCTTAGGACACCATACTGGTAGATAATATGGTGCTTGATGAATACTTCTCAGAGCGGAATCACTTCAGCCCATTTGGAGAAGTAATTGGTAATTGTCAT
Source organism: Asparagus officinalis (assembly GCF_001876935.1). Classification (NCBI taxonomy): domain Eukaryota; kingdom Viridiplantae; phylum Streptophyta; class Magnoliopsida; order Asparagales; family Asparagaceae; genus Asparagus; species Asparagus officinalis. The sequence continues at coordinate 49,790,696 of NC_033794.1, read as the reverse complement.
GATGAATCGGTCGCCTTTGACTGACGGGGAGAAAATAGGACCAACGATGTCCATTCTCCAAGTCTCAAAAGGCCATGATGTAGCCGAATAGTGTAGATGCTCCGGGGGTTGATGCATATAATTTGTGTGCACTTGACACACGTGACACTTTCGGGCATACACAACTGCATCGTTAATCATGGTGGGCCAGAAATATCCCATCCTTCTAATGCGATCATAAAGTTTGGGACCAGGTTGGTGTGCAGCACAAACTCATTCATGTGTCTCTCTAAGGACTTATCCTACTTCTTTAGTCGATAAGCAACGTAGTAGTAAACCATCATACCCCTAACGATATAGCATTCGATTCTTTGTATTATAGTAGAACCTCGGTGCTCTCCGTGGGATTGAGTCCCTTTCCTTCACATCTTCTGGTAAGATCCCGTTCAGGACGTAATCTATGATAGAAAAATGCCAGTCTCGGGTTCGAACTCAACATGGGTTGAATGCACTTCTTTAATACCCTCTTCTCTGTCGTCTACATCGTAGATTGGTACGAAGAGCTAGTGAGTTCTCACCGTAACGAACTGTTTCGTTTCGGGAGGCTGTGCTAGAGATACTACTAATGCATCCACATAGGCGTTCTGTAAGCATGAAATGTATTTGATGAAGAATCCTTCAAACGATTCTGCCATATTAACGGCCACCTTATGGTATGATATCAAATCCTGATTTTTGACCTCATACTCCCCTTAAACTTGTTTAACCACCAGTTGAGAATCATCGAAAGATTCGAGATACTCGACCCCTAGCTCTTTGGTAAAACTGAGTCCAATAAGTAGCGCGTTATACTCTGCTACGTTATTTGAGCATGGCTTGGTCGGTGAGTACGCTCAAGGCATCACATGTTTTCTCGGGGAAACTAAGACAACTCCAACCCCAGAGGAAATCTTAGAACATCTAGAGGCACCTGCTGCATTAATTGCTCGAGAAGCACCGTCGAAGTATAAATGCCACACCTGTTGATGGGAAGTTATGTTGGTTTCGTGGGTTTCATCTGGCAAATCGTCGTATACCTTGGCGGTATCCATAGTTAGATTAGCTACCATGAGATCACAAATAGCTTGTCCTTTAACCGACTTTTGTTGTTTAAAGTATAGGTCGTATTAGGATAGAAGCAGGGCTCATTTTGTTAACCACCAATTCATGAAGGCCGGCTGCATCATGAATATCCGGTCTGGGTTATCATTGGAGATGACGTAAATAGTCTGTCCGACCAAGTAGTACCACATCTTTTGAATAGCGAATACCAAGGAGAGACATTCCCTTTCAATCATTGTATATCGGGATGCGGTGCCCACAAGGGTCCAGCTCAAGTAATATACTACATGTTCATGACCGTTGTCGTCGTCTTGTGCAAATAATGTACTTAACGAGTGGCTCGTCCCCTTGACATATATCAAGAACGGTTTACCTGATTTCGGTGCAACGAGTACAGAGGGTTTCGAGAGATATTCTTTGATATCCTCGAACGCTTTTTGACAAGCATTATCCTAAATGAATGATACGCCCTTTTTGTGAGCCTAGAGAATAGTTAGTATTTCCCCAAAAGGTTCGAGATGAACCGACGGATATAAGTCAACCGTCCTTGTAATCCTCTGAGTTCTTTAAGGTTTCTTAGGGGTTACAACTTTTTAATTGCCTTCATTTTATCAGGGTCAATGTGAATACCCTTGGTGATGACGACGAATCCAAGGAATTTAACGCTGGACATTCCGAGGAAAATTTTGGTAGGATTCATCTTCAGTTGATGAGTCCGCATCAGATCAAACGTCGTCTTCAAGTTTTTGATGTGATCATTTTTGTCATGACTTTTCACGACTAGGTCATCCACGTAGCATTCGATAGTCTTCCGGAGAAGCTCTTGGAAAATCTTTGACATGACTCTCTGATATGTGGCACCTATATTTTTTAAGCCAAAGGGCATAACCGTGTAGCAGAAGACACTGATGGGTGTTCTAAACATGGTATGCTTTTCATCATCTGGGTGTATCTTTATTTGATTATAACCAGAAAATCCATCCATGAAGGACATTCTCTCGAATCCACATGTATTTTCGATGATAACATCCGTGATGGGAAGAGGGAAGTTGTCTTATGGGCAGTCGATGTTAAGGTCTCTAAAGTCGATACAAATCATGATTTTCCCGTTCTTCTTAAGGACCAGGACAATATTGGCAAGCCATTCAGGGTGTTGCTCCTCCCTGATAAAACCCGAGTCGATAAGCTTTTTAACTTCGGATTCAATTGCCTCCATAATTTACGGACGAAACCGTCTTTGTTGTTGTTTGACAGGCTTGACATCCGGCTTAATATTGAGGTGATGCATTGCCATATTTGGATTGAGTCCTGGCATATCCTCATAGTTCTAAGCAAAGGCATCGATATACTCCCTAATGAGGGCAATTAACTCTTCTTTCTCATTTGGTGGGAGGCTGTCGCTAACGAAAATCGGCTTCAGATTATCTTCGTCACCCATATTCACCTAGATTACTTAGTCCTTGGTAGGGGGTTCTTTTTGTTCAAACCTATCACCGTACTGCATATTCAGGTGATGAACCCAAGGGTCTTCCCAAGTTAGCATTTGATCGTCTTCCTTAATTGTGACAGGGTCGATTGTAGTCATGTTTGACATTAGTCTTTTGAATATTTCTCCAAGACTAGTGTCAGAATCCCAGGCTAAAGAATCAAAAGAATATTTGTCTTTACCTTTATTAGCTATTTGATCAATGACCTGCCAGCAGCACTCGTCATCAGACGAAGAAACATAGCCTAAACCTCATTTGTAGCTATAATAATCACCGGGTTTTCCTTTTGGTACATAAGCTATACGAGGTGGAACTCGCGGACCTCGACCAAAGCAAAGACCCTCTCCAAGTGTGAAGTCATATCCGTATTTCTCCATGAGATTACATGCTTTTGTGTCATATCTGAATAAATGAGGAGCATGTTTATCATCATTGTCATCTTCTCTAAAGAAATGATCTGGTACTAAAAACTCCTTCCCTTTACTGTAAACGACTTCTTTTTCGCCCCCGCCTTTGTGGGGACGACAAGGGTCATTTCGAAACGAATCTGGAACATGATTCTTCGTCATGCAATATGATTGAAGTGGCATATACAAGTTAGGGTCATCGTATAAATCTTTCATAACGTTATATAGACACAACGAGTACTCTAAATTATTATTTATTGCTACTTCTTTGGCAAGTTGCCAATTACAACTGCTATCTGATGACTCTTCATCATCAAGATCGATTACAATAGGTACAATGTCATTAAGTACAAAACCACCATCATAATCAAACTCAGCCTCAGTATCAACTTCTTCTCCGTTGTCTGTGCCTTGGGCCGATGGTTCAGTATCGGATTCAGCATCATAGAGAAGGGAGTCAGTAAATTCCAACCCCTTAAACAGTTTCTTATCCATGACCATCATCTTAACCTCGTTATTAGTGTCTACATATTTAAGACACTGATTGAGGGTAGAAGGGACTATAACATTACCGTGGATCCATAGTCCTCCTAATAGTAAGTTATAAGAAGTCTCTGCGTTGATCACATAACATGTGACTTCTGACTTTAGATCTCCAATCTGGCACTTTACTTGGATTTTACCCAATGGTCTGGACCTACTGGTGTTGAATCCGTAGATCGTAGTACCCTTAGAGGTCAGCTTACTGGCTGGTACTCCGAGATTGTACATCAATCGGAGTGGCATGATGCTAATAGCGGAACCTGGATCGACTTGGATCTGGTTGACGACGCAGGAACCAATATGTCCGGTGAAATACAGGGGCCGATCATGCTTTGAATTCTTTGTCTGCATGTCCTTCTTGGTGAAAGAAATGCAGGGAAAGTGGTTTGCCACGAGGTTACATTGTTGGACTGGCCGCTCTGGCTCCTCAGGGAACGGCTTGATCTGGGTTAGAAAAATGTCAGAATTGGCCAAGGCTTCTTGTAGTGCTTCCCTTATGTCTTTTGAAATATGCAGCAACTCATATAAGGTTAATCTAGCCGGTATATTAGCTAACTACGCCATAATATCGAAGCGATGCGGAGTGTTTGAGCTCCCCAGTTTGTCTCTTTCAATTGGTTGATTGAATCGAGACTGCTTCGGGTTCTGAACCTCTTGTTATAAGGGCTCCTTCCCCTTTTGCTTTTGTTGAGTCTTCTCAACAACTACGGGAGGAGTTGTGGCCACTCCCATTTCAGCTAATGTTTTAGAGGGAACACTTTTGGTCACCCCCTACTCAGCTAACTGATTGGAGGCATCTGGGTATTTTAAATGATATTCATTCCCACTCCGGATAGCAAAAGCCGGTTCTCCGTTGGTTACAAAGACTTCTTATTCATGTTCAGAGAATAGGAAAGCATGAATTCCTTCGTCATCTTCTTCTAGAATGGCTACGGTTCCACAACAAGACTTCCCTTTCCCCTTTGATTTTTTCTTGGATGAGTATCTGGTCTATTGTTCATCTTCAATCAGATCGGGATGGACCCAAATAATCTCGCTATTTGGAGTTGTTTACGACACGAGTCCTTTCTGGCGCTGTCCATGGGGGGTCGTCGTTTATGGTTTTCATTGCCACTTTCATCATGGGTTTGGGCTGAAACCATTTCAACGGGACAGATCCAAAGCTAATTGTCACTGCATTTGCACCCACCTTCTTCTCTTTAGATTGCTTCATAGTAATGACCCTAACATCGATCAAAGCTTAGATTTTGTCTTTGAGGGCGTAACACGACTTGCTCTATGGAACGCACAGTACTTTGGATCATTAACCATTTTAGCGTCTTCTTGGTCCTAAATTAGAGGCAATTTTTGAAAATACCAGGGACTTTGTCTTCTTTAAACGAGTAGACTTATGGGAATTTTGGTTCCGAAGTCTTTTACTTTATGGGTTGTCGTTGTCACTACGACTACTGAGGCACCTTTTCTGTTGCTATTGTGGTTGCGGTTGCGCTTGCAGCTTGAATGTTTGGTTCACGTTAACTGCGTTTGCTTGCGCTTTTCTTTACCCCGAGGGACAAAATTCTGTTGTGGAGTATTTCTCGTCGTTTGACCTCTTTCGGCCTTCTTCCTCTTGAGGAAACGTTCAGCTCATTCTCCTTGCACCTTCAAATCCCTCTAGGTCTTGGATGGCGCCATTCCCATGACTTCGAGGATATCCAACGAAAGATTATTATGATAAGTTTCAGGGATGAAGTCTTTGCTGATCGGATTTCGACAATTCATTGCTTTGTTCCGGAATCATTTGACGAAGTACTCGACTAATTCTCCATCCTTATGTTTCTCATCAAATAACGTTTCAATTGAAACCTTGGTGTCGTCATTGAAGAAATTTATGAGAAACATGTCTTCCATGTCATCCTAACTATTGATACTCCCTGGCTTAAGATGGCGATACCAATCAAAGGCTACTCCGCGAAGAGTGCCAACGAATGACCGTACCATCAAGGGCTCATGGCCGGAGATTATTGTTCGCGGGAAAAACCGTTGCTTTCTTTGTTGAATTCATTGTTCTCTTTTACAACAGTTTATCGGTTACAAAAGATCCGGTCTTTTTATAAGATCCGGTTACAATGAAAATCAAATAAAAGTAAAGAAAGATTACAACTTTATTTCCTTGTTTGTCGAACGAATCGCAAGATCCTGTTTTGCGGTCTCTTGCTTTGTGGGTTCTTTGCCTGCGCCGGGGTTGTTTGCCGTGGACCACCGCGAGATCTAGATCCGGTCGGATCTACGCAGTACAACGGGTATTATTTCACCAAGGAAATAATAGCCGGGGAGGATTGTTTCACCAAGGAAACAATCGTCCAAGTCTCGGGATCTAAGACCAAGCTTAGATCCGGAGTTCGTACGCGTAGATCTGAGATCTGGTCCTCTCGAATACCTGCCTTATTTGGCGTTGACGGTCGCCGAGCACCAGATCTGGATGAGCAAGTCCTTGAAGTCCTAAAGCTTGAATCTTGTTTGGATCTGAGTCTCCAATCCAGCAGGGCTTCGCCTCTCCAAAATTTCCAACCCTAAAAAATGAACCAAGGCCTAGCCTATTTATAGGCACTCAGATCTGTGCCTAGGCACAGATCTGGGCCGGCCACCTCAGGGTGGCTCGGCTCTGGGCCGAGCCACCCTGAGGTGGCTCGGCTGCCGAGCCACCTCAAGGTGGCTCGGCAATGGCCGAGCCACGATTTGATGATCTGATTTGGCAGTAAATTGGATTCCTGATTTGGCAGTAAATTCGCTTCTGAGTTGGAGTCCGAAACCGATCTTGATTCGATCGTCATTCGTCCGAGTATGCCTTTGGTTGGATGACTCGTTGACTCTTCGAACCCTTGGCTTGATCCCGCACGTGTATGGATGCATTCCGTCGCTTGATGCGATTCGTCGATCTCGTCGCCTCGTTGGTTCGTCGGTTTGTGCCGAGCTGAGCTAAAGGACCTATAAGCAATTTTATATGCCTACAGATACCCCCTCCAAAGTATTTCAGTCTCGTTCTTTTATAGAAGAGTCTGGAATACTTTGGATATGATTGTCCCCACCTTCAGTCGGTGTAATGGGACCTTGGAAAGACTTCCGTTCTTGATTCTTTCAATCTTCCAGGCTATTCGGTGCTTTGTCGAATGTCTGCAAGAGTTCCGGTGCTGCATTTATTGTCTGACCGTTGTCGGAAATTCGAACTTGAAGTCAATTCCTGGTTTTCTGATTTTTAGCTCGTGCTTGTTGGTTGAACACAGAACTGACCCTCGACTGTCGGCGTTGAGTCTTTATTTGCGACGCGTTGTCCGGCGTAGTGTTGTTGAGTTATCCTTAAGAATGAAAATATTCTCCAGGAACTTCTCAACCAACAATAGGGAATAGTTTATACTCGTATACCTTATTGGAGTATTAAGAAACAGTTTATACTCGTATACTTTTCGGAGTGTTAAGAAGCAGTTTATACTCGTATACTTTTCGGAGTATAAGAAGCAGTTTATACTCGTATACTTTTCGGAGTATAAGAAGCAGTTTATACTCGTATACTTTTCGGAGTATTAAGAAGCAGTTTATACTCGTATACTTTTCGGAGTATTAAGAAGCAGTTTATACTCGTATACTTTTCGGAGTATTGATTCTTTCATTGCAACGCATTGATAGGCGTTGACCTAGGGTTACGCGTTGTCCGGCGTTGACCTTAGGGTTTTGGACGTCGTACGTTGACTGTTTGATTGCAACGCGTTGACTGGCGTTGACCTAGGGTTATGCGTTGTCCGGCGTTAACCTTAGGGTTTTGAATGTCGCTGGATGCTCAAGTCACGAGACCAACTAATGAAGCTGATGCGTCAGTGACTCTCGTATTTATAGGATTTTTGGCAAATCCCCAGCCATCAACGGGTTTGATGCGCCTTTACCGACTACCGTTTGAGTCGGGCTAGCATGCGGATTGTTTAAGTCCGTTCCGCATGTGACGTTATGCTAAAAGAGTTAACTCTTTTAGTGCTACGATATTGAATACGTAGACTTCGTCTTTCTCCTGTGAAAAGACTAAACAGCAACGTGTATCAGACGTTGACTTAGGATTTTTGGCAAATCCTCAGCCCTCAACGGATTTGTCATGCTTTTACCGATTACCGTTTGAATCGGGCTTACATGCGGATTGTCTTAAGTCCGTTCCGCATGTGACGTTGTGCTAAAGGAATGAACTCCCTTAGACTTGATGCTACGACTTCGAATACGTAGACTTCGTCTTTCTCACGGGAATAGACTACCCGGCGACGCGTGTTAGGCGTTGACTTTAGGATTTTTGGCTAACCCCAAGCCTTTAACGGATTTGATTAGCCTTTACCGACTACCGTTTGAGTCGGGCTAGCATGCGGATTGACGAAATCCGTTCCGCATGTAACGTTGTGCTAAGAGAGTGAATTCTCTTAGACTTTGTGCTATGATGTTGAATACATAGGCTTTACCATTGTTATGGGAATAGGCTACCCAGCAACGTGTATTAGACGTTGACTTATCCCTACTTAGGCTTCGGGATAAAAATACCCCAGACTGGTATTCTGGTGTCTTTTTCAATCGGTAAAAGACTAAACCGGCGACACGTGTTAGGTGTCGACATATCCTTTCTTAGGATTCAGGATGAAATTCCCCATGCGTGTAAGGCATGGATTTTGGTGTTATTAATAACAACCTGTCACAATGTTGAATATGTGAACGGGTGTTCTTTTTAAACGGTTAAGAACTGACCGGCAGCGCGTGTCAGGCGCAGACTTATCCTTGCTTAGGTTTCAGGATAGAATACCCCAGAATCGAACTCTGGTGTCTTTTTGTGCAGAAAAAAGACTAAACCGGCAGCGCGTGTTAGGCGCAGACTTATCCCTGCTTAGGATTCGGGATAAACTTCCTAGGATGAATCCTGAATTCTTCGAAAAGGATTGGTATGGGGAAGGAAGAATTTTATATTCTATTCCCCGAACAAAGAAGGAAAGGAGACTCGAGGTGGGATCTCCACCCCCAGAATCCGGAAAGGTGAAACTAAGAGTGGGATCTCCACTCCGAGAATCAAAAAGATTCGGATAACCCTAACTGTCGGAAGGTTTGATTATCGAACTAAAGATGAATTTCTCGTTTATCGAGAATGAATCGTGGTTTTGGTCCTAACTGTAGGAAGGTTTGACCAAGTGGGAGGTTTGAGGTGACCCTAACTGTAGGAAGGTTTGATCACTCGATTTGAAAGTGGACCTCTCGTTCATTGGAGGAATCGAGAGGGGTTTTTGGTTTTGGTCCTAACTGTAGAAAGGTTTGACCGAATGGAAGGTTTAAGACGATCCTAACTGTAGGAAGGTTTGATCGCTTGATTTGTGGACCTCTCGTTCATTGGGAGAATCGAGAGGGGATTTTGACTGTGGTCCTAACTGTAAGAAGGTTTGACCAATCAGGAACTTTACGTCCAGACTCTAACAGAGAGAGTGTTGAGTGCACAGACACAGTGAGAACTTGAATGGGAGTCCTTATTCATTACATTGCTGTGGTTTTGGGAACTTCCCGTTACATAAATCGTCCACCCCCAGTTTCCTCTGCGGAACTGGTTCGGACATTATTATCAGTTAACTAACCGGGTTATCCTTAAGAATATTAGCTTAATATTCTCCAGGAACTTCCCGTCAAAAGTGGGGAAACAGTTTAGACTCATATACCTATTGGAGTATCAGGGAGTAGTTTAACCTCTTATACCGGTCGGAGGATTGAGAAACAGTTTATACTCGTATACTCTTTGGAGTGTCAGGAAGCAGTTTATACTCTTATACCGGTCGGAGTTTTGCCGTTTTTATTTGGCTTACCTTAGCGTTATAACGCCGGCTTCGACCAAGGTCTGAATGCTATTCCTGAGAGCAAAGCAATCCTTGGTGGGATGAACAACCCTTCTGTGGTATGCACAGTACTTTGGGTCCGTAGTGTTATCAGCTTCCTCCTGATTCGTGATAGGTGGTAGCTTGATCTTGTTGCCTTCGAGGAGCGATTCGAAGATGGTTGGAACGTCTTCGTCCTTGAAGGAATACTCTCTCTGGAGTCTCGGACCCGAAGTCTTCTGCTGCCTTCGGGATTGCTGTTGTGACGCTTGATTAGCACCACCAGCAGCTGCAGGTGCTTTGCCCTTACCACGGGAAGCGAAGTTTGAGTCCAGCAGATTAACCGTCGGTTGGTTCCTTTCGGCCTTCTTCCTTTTAAGGAAGCGTTCGGCTTGTTCACCGCGCACCTTCAGATCCTTCCAAGTGTCAGACGGTGCTGTCCCCATTGCCTCCAATACGTCCAATGCGAGGTTGTTGTGGCAAGTCTGGAGAATGAATTCCTCGGTGATCGGGTCCCGGCAATTCATCGCCTTGTTCCGGAACCTTTTGACGAAGGTGTCGACTAACTCCCCGTCTTTTTGTTTCTCGTCGAGCAACGATCCGATAGAGATCTCGGTGTCGTCGTCGAAGAAATTTGCAAGGAACTTCGTCTCCATGTCATCCCAGCTGTTCACGCTTCCTGGCTTGAGGCGACGATACCAATCGAAGGCAGCTCCGCGAAGAGTGCCGACGAATGACCGCACCATCAGAGGCTCGTTCCCAGAGATAGCACCCAGGTGCGATTTGAAATAAATCAAATGCTGGGTGGGGGAACCCCTTCCATCGAACGGCGTGAAGTTGATTAGACTAAACTTCGCCGGATAGGGGATTGATTCCCATTCCCTCGGGTATGGACAAGGAATGCCCGTTTTCTTTACCTCTTGAGCAGACAGCAACGTATTGATTTTACTCTCGAGGCTTTTGATCTTCAAGTCTTCACTTGTATCCCCGTTGGCATCCTCACTACCACCCCCTGCATTGATGGGAGGGTTATTGGCATTGTGAGCTTCATCCCCATCCGCGTGCTCCTTTTCCTGAGCAACCTGGTTACGGTGGCTTGGTTCACCTTGTTGGTTCCTGAATGCTTGGATTTGCTGTTCATGCATCTCTCTCATCTGCTGCATGGCCGTCTCCATCTCGAATTTAAAACTTTCTTTCTGCTTAGCCAAAGCGTCTTCAAGCATTTTGGCCATTTCTTCCGCGCCTATCATGAATGACTCGCGGGGTTGTCCTTCGCTGGACACTGTATTGTCCGATGCGACAGCAGAGCAGGAATCCGATTCTTCATCTTCCGAAGGCAATCTTATCCGAACCCTACCATAAGTTCCTCGTGCGATGGCTCCGGACTGCAGACGGGTTACACGCCGGGACGCTTCCAGAAACGATTTGAGATCAATCTGTGTCGATGTCTCTTTGCTGGTCATGTTGGCGGTGACCTTCGGAAATTCTCCATCCTTAACCACTGTTCTTCTTTGCCGGAAGCGCCTATGCCTTGGTTTTGGCGTTTCGGTGCCGAGCCTTTCGAACACTGAAATTCTCTCGGGGACTCCCTTGATGCAGTTGCATTGAGACAGTACTACCCGAATGAGCTTGGCACATGGGCACTGAGTTTCGAGCCCTTGAGGGCTTCTTTTTCTTGTTTTGTTCGTACCCCCAGCACGATAGTACAACTCGTCCATTTGATCGGAGTAACCTATCGCGTGTTGGCATGATTTCCCAGGTATAACGTTATCATCCTCGGATGACAACGTTTCCTTCTGAGAGCAAACTGCCTTATTTGGACTTCCGAGAGTCACTCGCCTCGAAACACGCCTTTGTAGACATGAATTCTCAGCGGGCTCCCGAACTTCGATGCGCAAGGTAGTGCGCTTGGGTGCCGTAAACTCTTTGTCATGTTGAGGGTTGTGTCGACCCCCAGCATGTTGATTAGTTCGGAGCCTCTTCATCGGGCCCGAGCGTTCATGGACTTCGTTGCGCTCGTCGGGAATTGGACCGAGGCGCTCCAAGATTGACCTCCTTCCTCGGGATGGTTCGGGAGGTTGAACTCGTTTTGAAGGCTGTAAAGGTCGATCCTCGGCCTGACTCACCACTTTGGACTTTGGCCTCCATATTTTGTGAGTTAGTGGTGATTTCTTGGCTACTCCATTCTGCCACCTTCTACGGGCTTCTTGAACTTGAGCTCGTGCTTGTGCTGAGAGTGCGCGGCGCTTCTGAATGCGATCCTCCAGCGTTGAACGGTTCCGTTACGCTCTGATCTCGTCGGCGAGATCGGTGGCTCCCACTGTGGTCGCCAGATTGTTCGCGGGAAAAACCGTTGCTTTCTTCATTAATGATTCCATTGTACACTCTTGTAACAGTTTATCGATTACAAAGATCCGGTCTTTTTATAAGATCCGGTTACAACGAAAATCAAATAAAAAGAAATGAAAAATTACAACTTTGTTTCCTTGTTTGTCGAACGAATCACGAGCTCCTGTTTTGCGGTCGCTCGCTTTGTGGGTTCTTTGCCTGCGCCGGGGTTGTTTGCCGTGGACCACCGCGCGATCTAGATCCGGTCGGATCTACGCAGTACGACGGGTATTATTCCACGAAGGAAATAATAGCCGGGAGGGATTGATTCACCAAGGAAACAATCGCTCAAGTCTCGGGATCTAAGACCAAGCTTAGATCCGGAGTTCGTACGCGTAGATCTGAGATCTGGTCCTCTCGAATACCTGCCTTATTTGGCGTTGACGGTCGCCGAGCACCAGATCTGGATGAGCAAGTCCTTGAAGTCCTAAAGCTTGAATCTTGTTTGGATCTGAGTCTCCAATCCAGCAGGGCTTCGCCTCTCCAAAATTTCCAACCCTCAAAAATGAACCAAGGCCTAGCCTATTTATAGGCACTCAGATCTGTGCCTAGGCACAGATCTGGGCCGGCCTGGAGGTGGCTCGGCCTTGGCCGAGCCACCTTGAGGTGGCTCGGCTTGGGCCGAGCCACCTCAAGGTGGCTCGGCTTCGGCCGAGCCCCTCTAGGTGGTGGTTTTTCGGTGTTTTCCGCCTTTGGTTCTGTCCGTGATTTGATTAACTTGGTCTCTGATTTGATGATCTGATTTGGCAGTAAATTGGATTCCTGATTTGGCAGTAAATCCGCTTCTGAGTTGGAGTCCGAAACCGATCTTGATTCGATCGTCATTCGTCCGAGTATGCTTTTGGTTGGATGACTCGTTGACTCTTCGAACCCTTGGCTTGATCCCGCACGTGTATGGATGCATTCCGTCGCTTGATGCGATTCGTCGATCTCGTCGCCTCGTTGGTTCGTCGGTTTGTGCCGAGCTGAGCTAAAGGACCTATAAGCAATTTTATATGCCTACAATTATTCCCAAATGAGACTTGAAGTATATTAAGTGCTGAGTGGGGGAACCTTTTTCGTCAAACGATATGAAGTTGATCAAATTAAACTTTGCCGGGTATGGGATTGATTCTCACTCTCTTAGGTATGGACACGGTATTCTGGACTTCTTTACTTCCTGAACACTCATCAACGCATTGATTTTGCTCTCCAAATCCCTCATCTTCTTATCTTCGCTTGTATCTTTCTTCGAGCGATTCCGGGGAGAAGTGATGTATCCTCCTTTGTATTATTACCATCCGAGGGATCACCCCTAGCATTGTTGTCAACGGGAGGGGTATCTATGTTGGCATTCTCATCCACCTCCCGATCACTATCAGTTTGGTTGGGATTACGACGGTTGGACTCTCCCTGCTGATTTGTTAGCACCGTAATTTGTTAGCTGTGCATTTCTCTCATCTCCTGCATAGCCATATTCATTTCAAATTTAAAATTCTCTTTCTGTTTAGTTAGAGCATTTTCGAGGATTTTAGCTATTTGTTTTGTGTTGATCATAAATGACTCATAGAATTGTCTCGCGATGGATGTCGTAACATCGGAAGTCATTGCTGAGCAAGCATCTGAGCAAGCATCTGACGTTTCATCATCTGAGGGTAGTCCCTTTTGCATTCTCTAGTAATCCCTTCATCTACTGGTCCCCGATCGTAATCGAGTTATACGTTGGGATACTATTGAAAATTGATCGAGACTAAAGTGTCGTGTCAACCTCTCTTTACCAATCATGTTGACACACACTTCTGGAAATTCATCATTCTGAGCAGCATCTGGTTTCTTTCTACGAAAACACCTTAGCTTGGACTTGGACGTTCCGGTAGAGATTCTTTTAAATACCAAAACTCTCTACGAAGCAGGCTTAGGGTAGCAACATTCTGATAACACTGCCTTGATAATTTTGGCACAAGGACAATGAGAGTCCGCTTCTTAGTTACTCCTTTTCCGAGACTTATTCGTACCCCCAGCCCGATAGTACAACTCATCGGCCTTATGGCCGGAGCAATCCATCGTATGTTGGCACGACTCCTCAGGTATAATGTCATTGTCAGGTGAATATGCTTTCCTCTGGGAATTCAACACTTTGTTAGTGTCTTCAAGAGTCACACGTTTGAGGCTACGTTTTTGTGAGCGTAGGACCTCAACAGGCTCCCGGACTTCGACACGCAATCCAATGTGGTCAGTTATAGGGATTTTCCCATTATGCCTTCTCTTTCACTGCTTAGGGGAACGATTATGACCCCCAGCCTGAAAAACTGCTCAAGCTCCGTTCAATGGGCCTAAGCGCTCTTTGACTGGAGGTTTACCTCGATCATCGTGTGAAGGGTCAAGGCGATCTGTGATCTTTATCTTAAATCAGGACAAATCCATGCTGTCACAGGGTTCCACCGGAGGTGCAGAACTCGATGGAATTGGAGAAACAGGCACAGAACATTTTCTGTCTTGATCCTAACGCGGGTCAGACCTTGGTGACCCGCGGCTGAGAGGGTCAGACTTGAGTGACCCGCGGGATTGAGGGTCAAACTTGGGTAACCCGCGGCATGGAGGGTCAAACTTGAGTGACCCGCATTTTTTGATCCTTTCGGCCGCCGTCTTGGACTTTAGCCTCCATACCTTGTACAGTCTTAATGGATTCTTTTTCACTTCTTCCTTCTGCAATTTCTTGGCTTCTTGCACAAGAATCCTTGTATGTGTAAGCAATGCGCGGCGTTTCTAAATCCGCTCTTGAAGAGTCGATCGGGTCCTTTTGACACGGACCCATTCATTCTTCGCTGGTTTGAAGAAGGAGGGGTTGTCCACTCTTCGCTGGTTTGAAGGAGGAGGGGTTTGAAGGAGGAGGGGTTGACCCACGTTTTTCGATCCTTTCGACCGCCGTCTTGGACTTTAGCCTCCATACCTTGTGCAGTCTTAGGGCTTCTTTTCCACTTCTTCCTTCTGTAATTTCTTGGCTTCTTGCACAAGAATCCTTGCATGTGCAAGCAATGCACGGCGTTTCTGAATCCTCTTTTGAAGAGTCGATTGGGTCCTTTTGATACGGACCCATTCATTCTTCACTGGTTTGAAGGAGGAGGGGTTTGTCAACTTGCTGTTGTGGCGGTTGGCGCCTCCTGAACTTCAGATCTGCTTCATAGCAGATTCCATCAACTGGCTCTAAGGCTTTGGCCAGCTAACGTGCGAGGCGTTGTCGCCGTCTCTGACGTGCTCTCTTTAATAGAATGAGCACATTATCAGTAGTCAACTCCTTACTCAAGGGGTTCAGATCTGCGGCTTCAACCTCGTTGGATGCCTACGGGGCGTGGGGAGCCACAAGTGCAGCACTGGCGGGGAGATCTTCTTCTTGGACCTATGAAGCCTAAGTCCAGCGAGCTTTCTTGGAGTAGGCCTTCCTACACCTTCGAGGAGAGGTGGATCTAGAGGAGGAGGACAAGTACTCATCGTACTTCTGCTGGTCGAATTCGTACTCGAACTCTTCTTCAACCGGGATGAGGATCCTAGGTTGCGACACGTCAGCCTTCGCAGAAAGGCTGTCGGCTCCTACTGTGGTCGCCAGCGTGTTTGGGTGGAAAGTTAATTTCATTGATGAGTCCATTACAACTTCAAACGTTTACAATAAACTCAAACAAATAGATCCGGTTAGCAGAAGATTGATAATCAATGCTCTTACTTCACGAAGAAAATAATCGCAGCAGCAATAATCTCAACCAAGCGAGATTACGACTCTTCTCGAGATTAAGACTAAGCTTAAATCCGGAGGAATAAGGAGAAAACAAGTCTCAGATCTCTCGAACTCTTTTTGTTGAGGAACCCCGCTGAGATCTACTAACTCTTCTAAAATTTGTGCTCCACTCACCAATTTGACAGCACTTCGCCCTCTTGATTTCCAGATCTGTAGAATGGAAGCCTTAAGCTTATATTTATAGGCCTTGGATGCGGTTATTTGGATGAGAATGATCGATTTGGCCTTATCTTCAGTCAATAACGGCCTAACCATGTTTGTACCTGATATCAAGTCAGTTGGGAACCCCTCGAACATATAAATCCTGCGAAAACCGTATTAAAACCGTCGGAAACGTGTTTGGGGGTCAAATTTGTGCGTCGGGCACCAGTGACCCGCGCGAGCGCGGGATCCGAGGCTTTTTCGCTCTCTCTTCTCGCTTTTTGGTGTTTCCCGACTTTCCCTGACCTGTATTCTCCATCGTTTTGCGTATTTGATCGACTCGTTAGCTTGTATGCTTCACTGAGAGGCTGACCGACGAACGCGTCGGTCACTTGGGGCTGCCTGACAAGCGCGTTGACTGACGTGTGCACGCTGACTGGCGTGCGCATGTTGACTGACGTACGTGAGCTGATTGACGTGCGCGCGTTAACTGACACGCGTGAGCTGATTAATTTGCGCGGGCTGACCGATGCGCGCTAGCTGATTGACGTGCGCGGGTTGACTGACGCGCGCGAGCTGATTGACGTGCGCAGGCTGACCGACGCGCGTGAGCTGGTTGACGTGCGCGCGTTGACTGATGCGCGCGGGCTGATTGACGTGCGCGGGCTGACTGACGCGCGTGGACTGACTGACGTGCGCGTTGACTGACGTGCACAGCGGCCAATTGGATAATCCTTCTTGACGCGTCCACTCTTCGTTTCGAGCTGCGTACAGGACCTCATAG
This sequence comes from Asparagus officinalis, assembly GCF_001876935.1. Classification (NCBI taxonomy): domain Eukaryota; kingdom Viridiplantae; phylum Streptophyta; class Magnoliopsida; order Asparagales; family Asparagaceae; genus Asparagus; species Asparagus officinalis. Next base: position 49,774,242 of record NC_033794.1, on the reverse strand, counting down.
GCAATTTTAGACTCCTACATGTATCCGTATCCGAGAAAATATCCGTAACTGTATCTGTTAGGATACAAATATGGTTACTCAAATATATAACCGATAGGATATGGTTACGGATATAGTTTTGTAGTGAAATATCCGTATCCGTATCCGAAATATCCGAATACATATTAGTCATACTCTTACGATAGTTTCGATTATTAGATTTTGTATTAGTGGTTAGTTTTGATGATCAAAATGTCTAATCTTAACTTTTTAGTTATAATGGACATATTAACAAACTCTTTTGTATCACATGAACTATGTTTTTCTTAATATTATCTAGTTTTCTCATATTTGTTTTGTATTTGCATGCATATCGCCTTATATATCCGCATGTATATCCGTAACCGTATCCGATTTTAGCAGGTACAGTTATAAATTTTCCTTACCGAAATATATCTGTATACGTATCCTTATCTGAAATGGGTAAACTAATATGAATATGATAAGCATTATATCTGATCCGCATTAGGACGGAATGCACCCTGGTTACATGGATACGAGATGAACTCGCCAACGCAATTTGCATAAGAAGTAAGCCACGCGTCTCTTGCTTACTTTCATAGCCTGTACATGTTGTATCCATATAGTCTGCTGCAATAATAATAATAATAATAATAATAATAATAATAATAAAGAATTGAATGCACAAGCAAAGATGATGTGCGGAAAGGGCAATCTCACTACTTATTCGAGTTCATTTACTATCGATACAAAGAAATAGCCATAAAATATTGAAATTGGAGTTCTAAATTTTAATTGCCCAAATATAGAAATGAAGAATGGGATGTGGTAGAGGATGGGAGCGTTCATTGATGAAATGAGTAAACTGACACCTGATCTCATGCGTTTCACCTCTGTACCGTTAATTCATATAGCTCCTGATGACTATTGCTATTTTTCTGGTGGGACCGGCCCACCAACAAACACATGCATATTTATATCCAGGTCCCATGAATTTTTTTTTTTAAATAATCTTAATACTAGCAATTATAAAGATGAAATGTAATTGCTTTGTACCCAAAATAAATGGCCAAAATATCAATTTAGCTTAAAAAGTGACACACTGTGACCAATAAGGCCTAAAAAGTGACTAAGGCGACAATAAAGCCTATAAAATGACTCGCTTAACCGTTTAAGTCTACTCCGATGATCGAATTGTTAAATCGATCTTACGTGACCACACGTGGTCACACAGTTAATTTATTTCTTGCTGATGTGGCACAAGATTTCTGACATGGAAAGTTAGTTGGTTTTTATAAGATTAGGGCTGAAGTAAAATTGGGGAAGAACCTAGTGTTTCAGAAATTGAGAAGGTAATTAGCTCGGTTGGTTGGAATTTTGCTCAAATTGGTCGGATTGATATCGTTGGCCGCCCCATGCCTTCTTCGAGCTCCAGTTCATGATCCATTACCAACGAGGTAAGCTCTAGCCATGGTTGCAATAAGCTGCGGTCTATACGAAGGTGGAATGAAACAACTAAGCAATGTGGGGTGAAAAAGTGTCATTGTGAGTTAGAGTGTGCCGTATCCGTATCCGAAATATCCGAATACATATTAGTCATACTCTTACGATAGTTTCGATTATTAGATTTTGTATTAGTGGTTAGTTTTGATGATCAAAATGTCTAATCTTAACTTTTTAGTTATAATGGACATATTAACAAACTCTTTTGTATCACATGAACTATGTTTTTCTTAATATTATCTAGTTTTCTCATATTTGTTTTGTATTTGCATGCATATCGCCTTATATATCCGCATGTATATCCGTAACCGTATCCGATTTTAGCAGGTACAGTTATAAATTTTCCTTACCGAAATATATCTGTATACGTATCCTTATCTGAAATGGGTAAACTAATATGAATATGATAAGCATTATATCTGATCCGCATTAGGACGGAATGCACCCTGGTTACATGGATACGAGATGAACTCGCCAACGCAATTTGCATAAGAAGTAAGCCACGCGTCTCTTGCTTACTTTCATAGCCTGTACATGTTGTATCCATATAGTCTGCTGCAATAATAATAATAATAATAATAATAATAATAATAATAAAGAATTGAATGCACAAGCAAAGATGATGTGCGGAAAGGGCAATCTCACTACTTATTCGAGTTCATTTACTATCGATACAAAGAAATAGCCATAAAATATTGAAATTGGAGTTCTAAATTTTAATTGCCCAAATATAGAAATGAAGAATGGGATGTGGTAGAGGATGGGAGCGTTCATTGATGAAATGAGTAAACTGACACCTGATCTCATGCGTTTCACCTCTGTACCGTTAATTCATATAGCTCCTGATGACTATTGCTATTTTTCTGGTGGGACCGGCCCACCAACAAACACATGCATATTTATATCCAGGTCCCATGAATTTTTTTTTTTAAATAATCTTAATACTAGCAATTATAAAGATGAAATGTAATTGCTTTGTACCCAAAATAAATGGCCAAAATATCAATTTAGCTTAAAAAGTGACACACTGTGACCAATAAGGCCTAAAAAGTGACTAAGGCGACAATAAAGCCTATAAAATGACTCGCTTAACCGTTTAAGTCTACTCCGATGATCGAATTGTTAAATCGATCTTACGTGACCACACGTGGTCACACAGTTAATTTATTTCTTGCTGATGTGGCACAAGATTTCTGACATGGAAAGTTAGTTGGTTTTTATAAGATTAGGGCTGAAGTAAAATTGGGGAAGAACCTAGTGTTTCAGAAATTGAGAAGGTAATTAGCTCGGTTGGTTGGAATTTTGCTCAAATTGGTCGGATTGATATCGTTGGCCGCCCCATGCCTTCTTCGAGCTCCAGTTCATGATCCATTACCAACGAGGTAAGCTCTAGCCATGGTTGCAATAAGCTGCGGTCTATACGAAGGTGGAATGAAACAACTAAGCAATGTGGGGTGAAAAAGTGTCATTGTGAGTTAGAGTGTGAGTTTTACACATCAATGACATATGATAATCCAAGGAGAAGATTCTATAGATGCCCAAATTACAGTGTAAGTTAAAGTTGATTTATATTTTTGATTTTTTTTAATGATTTATGTTTTTCTTCTTTATTCAGAGGGATGGTTGCAAGATGTGGGAGTGGTTTGACTCACCCTTTTATTTGGTGGCATCTCAACTTGTTCCACTTTTAAGAGAAGAAATTAAGGAGATGACCAATAAATTGAAGGCTAAGGAGAGCAAGATTGAATAATGTGAGATAGACGTAGCAAGTTGAAGAGGATGTTGGGCTTTTTCAGGGTGAAGCTGAGACATGTATGAAAGAGATTATAAAATTGAGGAGGGAGAGAGCAACATTAAGAGTGAAGTTGAGGAGTAAAAGCTGAAATGAGCTTGTACTGAAGGACTATTTGTGGCTTTTTTTGTTGTAATATGCTTGTATATGATTATCATTGTAATTGTAGAAGTATAAGGTGTTTTTTATGACTTCATGAAGATGTATTTTCTGAAAACATGGCAAATTTGAAATTGAATTGGCTTGTTTTTAGATATGTGTAGAACTATGTATCTTGAAATGTGAGATGTTTATGTGGCAATTATGAACATGGATATGTGCACTATGTATCAGATTATGTAAAATCATGCAAACATACAACTTGTGAATATAACATTCACATACACATACATAGTGCACATATCCTAGAAACCATTATGTGCATGTAACCTGGATCAACATACACACGCATAGTGCACATAACCTGGATCAACATAGTGCACATAATCTAGAACAACAATATGTGCATGTAGTAAAAACTTTTAAACTCAAACCATGTTGAATTATGTTCACATACATATACACCTACTCAGAATAGCATTGGAACTCATATTTAGGATATGTGTCACAAACCAAAAATACATGTACAAAACACTGCACTGTCTTACATTCAAAGAAACAAAAAGATATCAACATATACTTCTTCACTCTAGCATTTGAGAATCATTTTGTGAAGTAGCTATGATTGTATAAGTTGGGGTTGCTAGGTCCTCCTCTATATGCCATTTCACCATTCTCTCCTTGTCATAATCCAAATCCTTCAGGGATAATTGGTTGAGTTCTTCTACCCATTCCTCTGCCTCTACGTTTGCCACTCCCTCCACTCTTGCCTATGACATATGACCCACCTTCAGTGAGCCCTCTACCTATGGTTATTCCCCTTACTTCAACCCTCTCTCTGTACCTTTTGACTCTCCTCTCTATCACTAATGAAGTTATTGTGGGAGCGTTGTTCCTTGCTAATTCTTCACTAGATTGCCTAATTACATTATTACCTCCTTTAGGCCAACCAAATTTTCTTCCTTGAGTTGATAATGATCCATCAGTTTGTTCATTTGTTACCTGAGATGTCAACAAAAAGCAAAAATTATTGATTAAAATACAAGACAAAATAATTAACACAAAATATTCAAACTCAAACATCTTACTTGTTTGTCAGGTTGTAATGGATTAGGACAATTTTTGTCATGTATGTCTAGTAAATCTGCAATTAGAGCACTTGTAGTGAACTCATGCTCTTGATGCCTTATCAGTGTTACTTGTGCCCTCATGAGGATCCTTCCTCCTTGCTACTTTGGGTCTGCCAAGCTTCCTTTTGACAATATGAGGAGGCAAAATTATTCTCTCACCATCCATATTTCAAAACCTACTGCCTTCAACTGGGCTCAACAAAACACAATACAACACCATATAGTTTTCTACCATGTAAAAATCTGACAAATAAATTTCATAGGGCCTTCTCATAAACAAACTAGCAGCAATAACATAGCAACATGGTACCCCTGTCAAATCTCACACCCTACATGTGCAAGTACCATTGGCTAAATTAACATCACAACTAGAACCACACCCCTTATGTTTCACTTCAAAAGAACTTTGATCATATTGCCCATTCTAGTGAACTTCAAGGTGTGTTTGCTCATCATAAAGCCTCTTGCGTTTTTTTTTAAATCCTAAGAGCTACCCCACCAATAAATTGTTCTCTGAGCTTAACTTTCTTTTGTATTCTATTTATGAGAGCTAATCTAATATCTTCTAACATTAAAATTATTGGCTTTGTATCTTGCAAACAAAATAAATGAATTGAAAAATCTCTGACATGTTATTATCAACTACATCACACTTGCTACGAGTCTTAAAGCATGACTTACAGAAAGTATTAGGGTAGCTGGCCATAAAATCCACAAATGCTTGCTGTGAAAGCTTTTTAAGATTCTCAGTTTTAGTGGAAAATTCTTCCTGAGTTGTCATTTTGACACATTTCTAGAATTGCCTTTGAAGTGCTCTTCCAGTGCGTATCTTCCTCCAATTGGAGTAAATGTGCCTAGCACATTGCCTATATTTAATTTCAGGCCATACTTCATAAATTGTTGGAACTAAACCCTACACAATAAATGAATAGAAATTAACTTCACATAATATGAATAAATAATTCTAATTGAGCTCAAAACTAAATTTCATGTTTACCTTTTGTTGATTAGATATGATAGTCCAATTATATCCTAAACCCATACCTAAATCAGCACTTAATATTCTTAAAAACCATAACCATGATGTCTTTGTCTCTCCCTCAATAATTGCCCATAAAATATGGAACATTTGGTTGTTACCATCTCTTCAAACCGCACATAATAGTTGTCCCCCGCAAGCATGTTTAAGAAAGTAACCATCAACCCCAAATATATGTCTGCAATTTGAAGGATAACCTGTCTTCATGACCTCAAAACATACATAGAATCTAAGGAATATGGTTGGTTAACCATCTGTGTCTACTTTCTTCAATACACATGTAGTGTTAGGGTTAGATCTTTTAATCTCTGTAATATATGGCTTCAACAAACCATGTTGCCTCTTCATTAAGCCTTCAATAGCATTCAATGCTTTTTCTTTAGCTCTTTGGCTTTTCCTTAAACACACACTGATTTCATATTGTTTGTACATGTCCTCTTTCATTTCATTAGGCTTTCACTTTGGATTCCTCAAAATTTGATCCAAGTATTTAGCTGCTAGACATTTCTCAGTGATCAATCTGTTATTCAAAGTTCTATTTAAGTTTATTGATCATACATGCGTTTGATTTACCAAGCTCCAACATCAACTAGATCAGAGCCTACATTAAATTTCTAATGACACAAGGAACATGATATCTGAATCTGATTATTGTCATTTTTCACATAAACCAAGTCATAATGTTTTTGTATTGAGTAGTTAACAATTGCCTCTTTCAGTATTTTCCTAGAGGCAAAACACCACTGACTTCATGTCACTATCTTCATTAAAATACATGTAATCTATTTTCTCCATTCTGCTTCTTTTTCTCCTCTATAATTTCCCTTCATCTTCACTATCTTTTAAGGCATTCTCATCATCACTGCCCCTTTGATCAGACTGATATCCTCCCTCAAATATAGTCCAAGCTCTTGGTCATTTATTCTTCTATGTAATAGTTCCTCTTGATCTTGGCCCCCCTATGTTCCACCCCTCTTTAGTATCTTGTGTTGGTGCAATAGGCTCAGTTTCATGCATAGATGATAGCACAAGATCAACACCCTCAGTCGGGTCGTTAGGTGGTTGGATACTTTCTGATGGGCTAGGATCAACTTTGGTGCATTAGAGTCAGAAATGTTGGCTCTATGGTGTAGTGCACCTCTCAATTCACCACCATCATCAGTTGTAAGATTTGCTCTAGCATCAAAGGCAATTTTCCTCTTTTTATCACCCAAAAGTATTTGCTTTCTTTCTCTATGTTCATATAGCTCATCATTGTCACTATTCAATGCATATCTGACTTGGCTATCATTTGATTCAACAGATTTTTCACTCTCATAATCATTCCCTACATTTGAATTGTTCTCTGCATCAATATTTTCAGTCACATTTAAACTTGATGTAACTTTGACTTCTGCATTGTCTTCAAGAATTTTTCATGTTCCCTTCCAAATTCATCAAAATTATCATCTTCCAAGCCCTGAGTTAGGTCAATCTTACATGTTTCATCATCTGCCTCATCATCACTTTCACTAGATAATTCATTTGCCTCAGAAACTAGTTTAACATGTGGTGCACTAGGAAACTGAGTTGTTGTTTGGCAGTTCGATGAGGTGGACATATTTGAAATTGGGTTGACATGTGGTGCACTAGGAGATTGAGTTGTTGTTTGGCAACTTGATTTGGTAGACATATTTCTTCTATGTGTTAATTTTTTTCTTTGACACCTTATACTTTGCAGGAGTTCTGTGAATGATATTTCTATTTTCTGAATATGGTGATTCACTAAGACCCTCCAATAGAATGTCCACCTCTGATGGTATTGAAAGATGATGATCAACAAAAATCTCAATCACTTTCTGTTTCTGAGCTTCCTTAAGCATCACTAACAATTCAATATCTAAATTTAATTTTCTCAATCCACCCATACCAGGTAAAGAATAATATAGAAATAGCACATTGCAATACCCATACTTTTCCACACAATTCATGAGAAAAGGAATAGAGAATGCATTTTCTTCTATGAACTCTACATCAAATGTTCCTCCAGCATATTCAACTGACCCCCTGCTCCAAATATTAACTGACCACCATATCTAAATTTTACCATAATAGACCCATTCATCTGCGTCAAATAAACAACATAAACTTTAATTTTTTACCAAAACAAACTAATATTGAACCCAACAAATAGTTAATCTTAATTTACAAAACCCCTAATTTTACCCTAACTTTCAGTGATACTATAAATTTATTCAAATTTGCCTAATTTTACTGCAATGCACTCAATAAAACCCTATCTTTCAATTGCTTGTGTTCAAAAGCCATAAAACAAACCCTAATAAAACCCTAAAAAGCAAATTTGAACTTACCTTTAACGATCACAAGAAAATGTCGTTCTTCAATTCACAAATTTTGTCACTACGAATCTGCCTCCACCCACGAATCTGCTTCCACCCACGAGATTCCTCGTCGTCCTTCGTTTCCACTTCTCTCCTCTCTTCACCTTCTGTTCCTTCCTCATTTTTTTTGGAATTTAATCTCGTCTCCCCCCCCTCCCATTAAAGGTAGTTGTGCCCCCCTGTCCGCCTATCCCTAGTCACGTAATGAAAACAAAGCCACGTTAGCTTCCCGTTTATTTTTAATCTAATCACGTACAGTCATGTGAGATCGATTTAACAATCCGATCACCGAAGTAAGCTTAAACAGTTAAGTGAGTCACTTGATAGGCCTTATTGTCTCATGAGTCACCTTTTAGGCCTTATTGGTCACAATGTATCACTTTTTAGGCTAAATTGGTATTTTAACTAACGAAAGGTGTTCATCTAATCAGTATACTTTATCATATGGGATGAATTCAAATGTAAATTATGTACCAACCATTTGCAACATCTAGTTTACCAAATACCCAAGCCCCAAGACCTTCAAACGCATATCGTGATTGTGATTGTGATTGTGAGTGTGATTGTGATTGTACTCGCAAAATTAGGAAGTCTAGGACTCAATAACAACTTCAGTCAATTTCTTTTTGAGGGTGTGAAGTTGATAGGCTCCTAACATCTTTCTTCCTTTATTTTCATTATTTATTATTATTATTTGAATGAGGAGCAGACAAACAAGATCAGCTATTAGCTTCGGACCTAATTAGCAAGCATTATATATAACTACTGACAAGCCAACCAATGTAATCTCATCTTATTGACTTCGAGACATTTCTGGCCACAATTCACATTCTATTGCGCCGAACCTAAAAACCTAGTTACAAAGTGACTGACATTACAAAGTAGCCATAAAGTTTACACAAAAGTAGCACGGGAGAAATAACTTTTACATATTCTCATAGATTATTTCCTTAATTATCTACATAATTTCCTCTTGGAAAGACTTAAGATCAAGCCAGTTGCCTATTTGGCGGATGGTGGAAGAGGCTTTACTAACCAAGCTAATCGATTTGCTATTTGAAAGTAAACTATTACCTTTGATGAGCCAAGCATCTTTGACATTTTTGGCGTGTATGTATACAATAAGATCGAAAAATGCTGCCATAGTTTGTATTGTAGCACATAATAATTTCTTAAGGGGAAATT
>NC_033794.1:49756999-49765103 GCF_001876935.1 Asparagus officinalis | reverse complement strand
GGAGCGGTGTTAGAGGCACACCATGAGGCACACCTCCGGTCACACTCCCCCACCTGCTACAGTGCAGGGGGCCCCACAGGAGATTTTTAAAAAAATCTCCTGTGGGGCCCCCTGAACTATAGCAGGTGGGGGAGTGTGACCGGAGGTGTGCCTCATGGTGTGCCTCTAACATTTCTTTTACGAATCAGAGTGGGCATGTGGGTGTTTTAAATCATAAAAACCCGTTGTGCCCCTTTACAATCATGGAAACTCGAAAAAAGCACTAGTAAAAATTCACGTATCCTAGACGGAATATTCTAGACGGAAATTTTTCCGTCTAGAATGTATTAAACTAGACGGAAAATTTCCGTCTAGAATATTCCGTCTAGGATAAAACAGTCTAGACGGAAATTTCCGTCTAGAATAGCATTCTAGACGGAAATTTTATTTTTATTTTTATTTTTTTTAAATTCTGGTAACCTAGACGGAAATTTCCGTCTAGAATGTATTCTAGACGGAAATTTCCGTCTAGAATACGTGCCCATTTTTAAAAAAAAATTTAACCCATAAAACCCCCGCTGCCCTCCGATTCCCCCTAAAATCAAAATTTTCATTCCAAAATCGAAATTTCCTTCCCCCCAAATCCTTAGCTCCAAACTCCATCTCCATCAAATCCCTCCTCCAATCCCTCCTCCCCCAAAATTGAGCCTTCTCCACCACCGCGATTGGTTCTTCACCTCCGCTCCTTTCCTCTACAACGTCTCCCCCTACAGAACCCCGCCGGCTACTCGGGCGAGCTCTCCCCCGCCTAAAAAATGCTGGGAAAATCTTAAATAATGTTGAGGAAACAGAGAATCCCCAATCAGAAATGGGCTTCACCGATGAAGAAGGCGACAACGACGAAATCGATCGGATCTCCTCTAACTCGGACGAATCCAACGACGACGGCGACGACGATTACAACGGCGAAGAGGTCGATGACGGATCCCTTAAGTCACAGTCGTCCGATGAGGACAGGAAGTCTCAGAACGTCGATGCGCTAGTCAGGTGCTCCAATTTCTTGGTTCTTGATAGATGATGCTTCACTTGGTTTAGGATTTAGGGTTTAGGGTTTTGTCTGAAGGAAATTTGTAATTTGATTTGGGGAAAATATGAGTTCGGAAATGTTAAACCCTAGATGGTTATTTTGACTGCATCTTTACATGGTGACTAATGACTAATCTAACATATGTAGATGATCAGTTATTGGATAGAAATATAGATGATCAGTTGTTGGATATATATATTTTTAAACCCTTTTCTTTATCTGCCCATACTGTAATGGGAAATATGGGATATTTTTTTGGTTTAATATGCTGTGAAATCGTTGATTTAGGGATTAGGAGTTTATGAGCGAGCATATGTTGTAATATTTGGCACTCCATCTTTTTCTTTATTTTGAAGGGTATATTGCAGACCAACCGCCTCATCTATACATTTAGTACCATTTATCAACCCGACTATTTATTTAACACACTGAGATTTTTTTTTAATGGACATCGAGGACCCTATTGCTGCACAAATTCATCACAAACTTGACCTGAGGTAACATGATTATTTTTCTTACCTTCTTAATAATTGATGAGTCTGAGTAGAGTTAAGTGGATTGGTTCTTGGTAACGTCTTCTATATGTTTGTTTTCTTTCCTCCACAAGCATCCTCATTTTCTATGTTATTCCTAAACTAGGTCTTTAGTTTGCATGTTTCTGAATATAGCAAGAAGAATCATCTAGAGAAGGAGAGAGAGGAGCTATACCCTTAGTTTTAATTTCTTATGTAATGTTTTTTTCTTAAATGCTAGGACATGTATAACAAAGATATCACAGATATCACACTGTGCACTACTTGACTTTCTTGAAATATATGTGCTCCCGGGTATTTTTGATATGTATTCAGACATGTTGGATATCTATAGTTTGGCGTATGCGCGTGAAGGAATTTGTTTAGAGTACAAAGTTTACATAAATATTGTATTGACTTGTTAGATGATGATCATTACTAAAGGTCAAATGTATAAATTTTCCCCCCCTTTTTTAGAAAGTGCTCTTCTTATACCACAGATATCTATATCTCAACAATTTCTTTTGTTTTCCATATTGAATTCTTAGAAAGGGGGGGAAAAAGAATAAAAGATTTAGTCAAAATATCACCTTTTTAATATGTCCAATATTTAGAAGATGAAAGGATTTGTCTCTAATTAGGGTACAGTTATAGTTACCTAGTCGTTTCCTATTTGTTCTCCGTGAGTTTGGGTTTTAGATTAATTCCTCTTGGACTCATTTTACTCAGTCCCCTCTTTGACTAAGATTTAACATAATCTTCATCATCGTAATTAAATAAATCATTAATTAGCCTTTAATTTGACATAAACGCTTCATACTCATCCCTTCAAGAGCACTTTTGTCTACCCATTTTTATACAGTATTGGCAAACAGGCCCAAATGGACATCGAGGACCCTATTGCTGCACAAATTCATCACAAGCTTGACCTGAGGTAACATGATTATTTTTCTTACCTTCTTAATAATTGATGAGTCTGAGTAGCGTTAAGTGGATTGGTTCTTGGTAACGTCTTCTATATGTTTGTTTTCTTTCCTCCACAAGCATCCTCATTTTCTATGTTATTCCTAAACTAGGTCTTTAGTTTGCATGTTTCTGAATATAGCAAGAAGAATCATCTAGAGAAGGAGAGAGAGGAGCTATACCCTTAGTTTTAATTTCTTATGTAATGTTTTTTTCTTAAATGCTAGGACATGTATAACAAAGATATCACAGATATCACACTGTGCACTACTTGACTTTCTTGAAATATATGTGCTCCCGGGTATTTTTGATATGTATTCAGACATGTTGGATATTTATAAGCTCATTATATCCATGTCCACTTGAAACATATGTTGGATGTCCACAAAAAATCTAGAGGAGAGAGAGGAGCTATACCCTTAGTTTTAATTTCTGATACATAAGTTTTTTCTCTGCTCCTTTCTAATTACCTGTTTAATGTTTATTTCCTGTGTTTACAGGTACTGGGAGAAGGAGAAAGTTAGGCTAGCATATAGACCCGTCCATACGAATACTCTCTGGACAGTGAAATTGAAACATTCCCTCCAAAAGCACGCGTTTATTGAAACCTGAAGGTCATCTGTTCTGTTGGATTTTTGAAATTACCTGATTACTAGAGGTTTTGAAGTTCAAACTCATGTTGGAATATAATGGTTTTTGAAATTTTTATGTAAAAGTTTGTAAACAATTTATGTATCTCTCTACTATTTTGGTGAATGTATTATTTGAATATAATGGGATTTAATATTGAAATATAATTAGATTGTGTTGGATATGAATATAATTTTTTGTTGTTCAATATTGTGTATATGCACCCAAAGTAGATTCTGCAAAAAAAAAAAAAACACTGTAGCAGAGATTTCCGTCTAGGATACTCAAATTCCGTCTAGGATGCCTTTTTTTAACAAAAAAAATTAAAAAAATTTAAAATCATCAAATTCCGTCTAGAATGAGTATTCTAGACGGAAATTTCCGTCTAGAATACTCATTCTAGACGGAATTTTTTTCCGTCTAGGATGAATTATTCTAGACGGAATTTCTGTCTAGAATAATCCGTCTAGGATGTATTCTAGACGGTTTTGAATTCCGTCTAGAATATTCCGTCTAGGATGTATTCTAGACGGAATTTCCGTCTAGAATACTACATCCTAGACGGAAACATACTAGACTCGTATTCTAGACGGAATTCCGTCTAGAATAAGCATTCTAGACGGAATTCTGGGTACGTCTAGGATACCTCATTATTTAGCAGTGAAGCCCTCTTTCCTCCTTTTTTTTATCACCCCCATTTATTTTCTTCATTTTCTCTAACAAAAAAAAAAAAACTTGAGTCTCTCTTGGAAAGGTGAGATTTTTGTTCTTTTTTTTCTTGATTTTCAATGGCACATACTTCTTCTACCATCTATTTTAGGATCTGATTGTTTCAGATTTGGACTATAATTTTTGAAAAAAGTGAATGTACTACTATTATAAGCAAGGAGCAAAGATAATGAAAGTTCGGTGAAGTTTGGAGTTAAAACATCGATACGAGTTCTGCTATTATGACGTTGCCACTAACTATATAGGGTAAAGAGCGCATTCGTATCCATTTATAAAGGAATTGATAAGGAGGAGAGGGGGACTCTGACCATTGTATTCCGATTAGGATTTACTATTTTTAGGCCATTGCTATGCACGGATTTGTTTAATATATAAAAATTGATATAGCAAAAGAATGCAAAATAAAACAGTAATAATATATAAGTAGTCAGAAATGATACAACCTAAGCTGAATATATGTTTGACTTACTATTAAACTGTAAAAAAAGAATCAAAATATAATTTGCCTATTATCATAACAAAATAGATAAAATGTCTCATGTCTATATGATTAATGTTATAATATTTTCCTATACCAAGTAATTAGTATGCAACATAAAGTTTAGTTCCAAACGAAATATTTAAAATACCTAGAGATACCTATCAAGTATATATATCTATGAATCAAGACAATAATTATCAATATATTGATAAACAAAATATTTATCATAATCATATCAAGTAGTTAGGTTTCTCAACGCAAAACCACCAAAAAAATATGTAGTGCATACAAAAGTTTACTAAATAAGGTTTTAGACCAGAATACTAAATATAAGTTTCAGACATCATGAATCGGATATAGATTTATCAAAAAGGAGCTAGAACTCTCTGTAGAATATTCTAATTCTCTTTTTCAATCTTGATATATTTTTGTTTTTTGTTGCTAGACATTTGTGGAGATTTCAAGTCTACTGAAACTGAATGCTACTATTATAAGCAAGGAGCAAAGACAATGAAAGTTCAGTGAAGTTTGGAGTTAAAACATCGATATGAGTTCAGCAATCAGCTATTATGACATTGCCACTAACTATATAGGGTAAAGAGTGCATTCGTATCCATTTATAAAGGAATTTGATAAGGAGGAGAGGGGGGACTCTGACCATTGTATTCCGATTAGGATTTATTGCTAGCACTATATCATTGCTTGTTTGTGGTCATTTAATGCGCGCAATGATATCGTACCACATCATTCACAACATTCAAAGTAGGAAGCAAAGATGATCAAAGTCCATCAAAGATTCATGCTGAAAAAATTGATGTAAGCTCTGTTATTGTTTCATCGCCGCTCATGATAAAACGTTAAAAGCATGCTTGTATATGTTTTTAAAGAAATTGATGGAGGTGGAAAGGAAGAACTCTAACCATTATGTTTGTTTGGGCAATGTTGATTGCTATGGCCATGTTATTGCTTGTTGTGGTCATTGATCTGACCATTTGTAGGATTGGCAAGAATAGCAGGTTTGGGCTCAGGAACTCAGTTTGACAGGTTGGCGGTCGACCGCAAAGAGGTTTGGGCTCAGGAACTCAGTTTGACAGGTTGGCGGTCGACTGCGGGTCTTTGCGGTCGACCGAAGTCGTGCATGGGACCTCACTGTGCCCAGGGCCGGCCCAAGCTTTTTTGAGGCCCTGTGCGAAATGATAAAATGAGGCCCTCTTCTATATAAATGTTGAACTATAAATTTATTGAATTATATTTATTGGTGTGTTTCCTAGTTAATAGGGAATAGTTAATTGGGAATTAATGAGTTCAAATTGAATTTCCTAAACTTTAGGAGACAAATGAGCAACTAATCATAATTGTAGTACTAATTGGTGTATATTTCCGGTAAAATGTAAATCAGATGGGTCATGGGTGTTAGGCAGTTAGGCTTAGGCAATGGACATAAATTATTATTTAATTTAGTGGGCTAGTATTCGCGATACATGCGCGGTCGACCGTCACGGTCGACCGTCACAGTCGACCGCCGAAGCGGTTTTGGGTTGGGTTTGGTTTCCAGATCCATTTTATTTGGGAGTTGTATATATACCCTTAACTCGTTTATAGGGTTAAGGCAAGAGGGTTTAGCAGCCATTGAGAGGGGTTTTTTGGGCTTCTATTATTGGAGCATTTGGGAGAGATCAAGAGTGATTTGTTGTAGGTTTTGGTGATATTTGTAACCCTACTTGTATCCCCTTAATTTCTAATAGTGAAAACTCCCCCTTCCTTGCCCCGTGGACGTAGGCATTCGCCGAACCACGTTAAAACTGGTGTATATTGTTTGTGGCATTGATTTGATGTGTTTGCTTTTCTCTCTCGGCTATTTGGTATTGGATCTCGGCATCGGGGTTTCCCCAACAAGTGGTATCAGAGCTCTGAGCAACGCTTGAGCTTTTTTGGAGGAGTAGATTAGTTGGGAAGTTCATCTAGAGCTTCGGTTGGTGTTAAAGGTGAGATCTTTGTGGTAAAGTTTCTATCTTTTTAAGTTGGATCTATTTCTTGTTTGTTCCGTAATTGTTATTGGGTGCTTTGAGATATATGGCTGGGAAAGATAAAGGTAAGGAGGGTTCTTCTATTGTGAAGATCGTCCAAAGTTTGACTATCCATTCTATGAAGATAGATGTGAAGAAGTTCGATGGCACAAATAATTTTGGATTTTGGAGATACGAAGTCTTGGATACGCTATATGCGCAAAATTTTGAAGAAACGTTAGAGTTGGACGGGAAACCAGACGACATTGATGAGAAGATTTAGAAGAAAATGAATAGAACGGCGTGTGGTGTGATTAGGTCTTGTCTCACTCAAGATTTAAAATATGATGTGATGAATGAGACTCCGGCTAAGAAGATTTGGGAAGTCCTAGAGGGCAAGTATTTGATGAAGAGCATCAAAAATCACTTGCATTTGAAGAGGAGGCTTCATCGCTTCCAATTGAAGAAGGGGACATCCATTAGTGATCACATGAACCACTACACGAAGCTTCTTGCGGATTTGGGGAATGTAGATGTTATAGTTGAAGATGAGGACAAAGCGTTGCTATTGTTGAGTTCCTTGCCTGACGAGGAATATGAAACCTCTATCTTACTCTTATTAATGGGAAGACATCTCTTTCGTATAGTGAGGTCACCGCGGTACTTGTGAATTATCAACTTCGTAAGAAGGACAAGGAGACTTCCATTGAGCCGGTAGCGGGTGCATTGGTCACAAGAGCTAAGAGTCCAAACCGTGGTAGAAGGTCACAGTCTAGAGGGGAACATCCTGTAGTTGGTGGGAATTAGTATGCCTTTTGTAGAGAGGATGAACATTGGAAAGCCAAATGCCCAAAATTGCAAGCCGAGAAGAATAAGGGGAAAGCTATTCAAGCTTCAAAGTTGAATGTTGCCAAGGCTAGTGGTGACATTTCAGATTCAGATTCTTCGGGCTATTTGTGCCCAGCTCTTCCATCAGTTGGTGTTGCTGACTCCACCGAGTGGATGTTGGATTCATTGTCATCGAATCTATTACAACTTTGATCGTTACAATAAAAAGAAAAGGTCGATCTTTTTATAAGATCTCCTTTATAAAATGAAACTAAAGATTACAACTCTTGTCAAACAGCGCAACAGACGTTTATCCTCCACCATTTGCGTGGGATCTTTGCCTGTGTCGGGGACGTCGATATCCGTGGACCGCCTACGGATCGGATCCGGTTGACAGAAAATTGACAGAGCTCCTACTTCACCAAGAAAGTATTCGCTTGAAGCTCTGAAATCGACCAAGCGAAATCAGTAGCTCTTCTCGAGATTAAGACCAAGCCTAATCTCAAGGAACAGACGGGGGAATACGGGTTCAGATCCTTCGAAAGCCTTCCTCTTTATGCTGAAGTTCGTCGGGATCTGACTCGCCCTCTGAAATTCGTGCTCCACTCTCTAATTCGACAGCGTTTCACTCTCTTGATGTCCGCCCCCGTGAAATGAGCCCCTAGGCTTGTATTTATAGGCTTCGGTTGGGGGGGTTTCGGATAAGAATGAGTGATTTGGCCTTATCTTCAGTTAATAACGGCCTAACCATGTTTATAGATGATATTAAGTCGGTTGGGAACCTCTGGAACAGATAAGTCCTGCAAAAAACTGCTTTGAAACCGTGAAAACCCGTCCGGGGGTCGAAACAGCACGGGGGCGCGGGTCGGCGTGGTCTGACCCGCGCTTG
>NC_033794.1:49697007-49756989 GCF_001876935.1 Asparagus officinalis | reverse complement strand
GCGGGTCCACCGCCTCCGCCGAACTTTTTTTTTGGCGCTTTGCTTTCCAGGACTTGTACTTTATGTCGTTTCGTTTACTCGCTCGTCGTGTTGACTTGTACGTTCCGCACGAGTTGACCGACGCACGTGAGTTTGATTGACACGCGTGAGTTGACCGACGCGTGCGAGTTCATTAACGCGCGTGTGTTAACCGATGCACGCGAGTGTTAGACCCTAGAGGGGGGGGTGATTAGGGTCTTATGCTAATCTAATCCGATTAAATACTAATTAAAATTAATTAACAAGTTATCCTAGCAAGTATGAAATACAACAATGTATATGAGCTAGGATAAGCAATATGAACAACAAGATATATCCTAACAAAGAGATATAGGCAATGTATGTGCAAGGATATATAAACTCAAGGGTAAACAATCTAAACTAGATAGTGGGCAATATAATCAACAAGCAATATACAAAGGCGATATAAGATATGAACATAAAAGGAAGTGCGCCAATGCAATCACAAACAAACAATATGATTACGGAGTTCGGTCCCCACGACCTACGTCTCCGCTCCTCACCTCGAGGAGATCTCCACTATCACAACCGGGTTTTCTACGTTCACCCGAACAACGTTTACACCTCACAATACAATCACTATGCAATCACACCTCACACACTAAGTGTTGGTCCTAGCCCGTGTCCTCCTCCTCAAGTGCTCGGTTACAACCTCTCCCTAGGCACGTCAACCGACGCCACTCCTCTTGGATTCGACCCCGTCTCTCACCACACACTTCTCTCGGTGTACAAGTGTATTACAAGTGAATCCTCACAATTAGGCTCAATACAAAGTATTTGTTCTCTACAATGAATGAGAACAAATTATAAGCTCACTCTCTAAGTTACACAATCCCACAACCCAATTATACTATGAATGTAAATACAATAAGCTCAAATGGTTGTGTGTATAAACATAGAGAAAATAAAATCAACTAAACTCAATATGAATACTAGCTTAATAAAATGATAATCAAACAATATGAAATATAAAGCTAGATTGAGTTTAGAAAACTTCTCAATAGATGACATGGATCTATTGTCGGTCGACCGGAAATTCTGTCGGTCGACCGACGGAGAGCAAAAACACGAAGACCAGCTCTGGACAATCGTCGGTCGACCGGTGTGGTCGACTGATGGAGCTTTCGGACGAACGGACCGGTCGACCGACCAACTCTCTGTCACCCAGTGATGAAAGATCAAATGATTGGTCGATCGGTACGGTCGACCGAAAACAGATATGACAGAAAAACAGTTTTTGGAAGCTGATTTTAAAATGCTGTTTAAAAATATCAAATAAATTCCAAAAAATGTAAAACTTTGGGGAATGATTGTAGACATGATAATAAACATGCTACAATGACTGGTTTTCAAAAAGGACTTCCCAAATGAAAAATATCATCATTTTACAAAATAGTCCAAAACATGAAAATATGAGATACTTGAATTTTGATGTTTTGACATAAACCAACTTTTGAAACTTTGTGAAATATTTCTATAGACTTAGTAAAACATGTATGAACTGATATTGAAGTCTATAAACTCATAATACAATATTTTCACAAAATTGCATATTCTATGCATTGTTTTCAAAAAACACAATAGTAAATATGAAATATATAATTTCATATATACAATCATAAAAACTCAAAACACATGTATGTATATATATAACTATATATATGCATAGAAACCAAAACTTATGTATATATATATAACTATATATATATACGAAGAAACCAATAAATGTGTGTGTATATGATATTGAGCTTAGAGTACTTAACACACATAATATAAATCCTAAACTAAATTACCCAAGCTAGATCTTGATCTTCATTGAGCTCAACTTGGTACACGTTGCGGATGAAGCTAAACTTGGATCTTGAACTTGAATTGTACGATGCTTCACTCCACAATTCCGCCAACCTCCTCTTGATATGATCGTGTAGGCTCAATCCATCCAACCTCTAACTACGTTGTTTGTCTACAATACATAAGAATGTACAAACAATAGACAAACAACATTAGTAGTAAAATATTTGTTAAACATCATCAAAACAAAGAGGCCAACAGTGAGCTGATTGACGCGCGCGAGCGGATTGGCTCACGTTCAGACACTTGGAGCTGATCGACGTGCGCGAGCTGATTGTTGGGCGTGTGTTGATTGACGTGCACGAGCTGATTGATGCGCGCGTGTTGATTGGCACCCGCGTGTTGACTGTTGAGCGTGCAGGCCACTCTGTTCTCCGTTTTACTTCAGGCGCTTATCAGCGTTAGGTAATTCTATTAGACTCGGATAACGATGTTCGTCATTTTCTCTCCGTCTCGAGCTATGTGCAGACACCTATAGGCATTTTTAGACGCCTACAGATACCCCCTCTAAAGTATTTCAGACTCATTCTTTTATAGAAGAGTCTGGAATGCTTTGGATAAGATAGACCCTTTCCTCAATCTCGTAGAGGGGTGTGTGACCTGCTTCAATTTTTGATTTATTCAGCCTTCAGTCTATTCAGTATTTTGTCGAATAGATGAAGTTCTTCCGACACTGCGCTTACCGTTTGGCCGTTGTCGAAATCTTAAACTGAAGTTGATGCGTAAGTTTCTGAATTTAGCACTTGTCGTTGAGTTGACTTTGAACTGATCATCTTCGTCTGAAATTTATATCTGAATGCGATTGAACTCCCTAGAATCATCATTTGCCTTATTTTGGTAAAATTATCGATGTGTTGGCCGACAGCGACCTTTACTGTAACGCATTGTCCGGCGTTAACTTTTGTTGTAACACCTTAACCGGCGTTAACACAGTTTTATACTCGTACGTTTGCTGGAGTCTGCACAGTTTAAGCTCTTAAGGTGTTAGAGCGTGGCGGTCCCGAATGTTAGGGCTGCAGGACCAGCTGTTAAACCTGATTCATCTACAGGTGTGGATCTCATTCTGAGGTTGTTGGGTGTTCAAGTCACGAGACCAACTAATGTGGCTTGTGCGTTAATGACTCTCACATTTATAGAATTTTTGGCAAATTCTTACCCATCAACGGGTTTGATTAGCCTTTACTGACTACCATTTGAGTCGGGCATACATGCGGATTGTTTAAGTCCGTTCCGCATGTGACGTTATGCTAAGAGAGTTAACTCTCTTAGTGCTATGATATTGAATATGTAGACTTCGTCTTTCTCACGGGAATAGACTATCCGGCAACGAGTGTTAGGCGCTGACTTATCCTTACTTAGGCTTTAGGATAAAATGCCCCAGACTGGATTCTGGTGTCTTTTTCAATCGGTGAACGACTAAATCGGCGACGCATGTTAGGTGTTGACTTATCCCTACTTAGGATTCGGGATAAAATACTCCATGCATAAAAGGTATGGATTTTTATTGCTATGATGCTGAATACGTAGACTCGGTCGTTTTCATGGGAACGAACCACCCAGCAGCACGGGTTAAACGCTGACTTATCCCTACTTAGGCTTCGGGTTAAAATACCCCAGACTGGATTCTGGTGTCTTTTTCAATCGGTGAAAAACTAAACCGGCGACGCGTGTTAGGCGTTGGCTTATCCCTACTTAGAATTCGGGATAAAATTCCCCATACATAAAAAGGCATGGATTTTTATTACTACGATGCTGAATACGTAGACTCAGCCGTTTTCACGGGAACGAACCACCCAGCAACGCAGGTTAAGCGCTGATTTATCCCTACTTAGGCTTTCGGGATAAAATGCCCTACACTGGATTCTGGTGTCTTTTTTAATCGGTGAAAGACTAAACCGGCAACGCGTGTTAGGCGTTAACTTATCCCTACTTAGGATTCGAGATAAAATTCCTCATGCATAAAAAGGCATGGATTTTTATTGCTACGATGCTGAATACGTAGACTCGGTCGTTTTCACGGGAACGAACCACCCAACAGCACGAGTTAAGCGCTGACTTATCCCTACTTAGGCTTCGGGATAAAATACCCCAGACTGGATTCTGGTGTCTTTTTCAATCGGTGAAAGACTAAACCGGCGAAGCATGTTAGGCGTTGACTTATCCCTACTTAGGATCCGGCATAAAATTCCCCATGCATAAAAAGGCATGGATTTTTATTGCTATGATGCTGAATACGTAGACTCGGTCATTTTCACGGGAACGAACCACCCAGCAGCGCGGGTTAAGCACTGACTTATCCCTACTTAGGCTTCAGGATAAAATACCCCAGACTGGATTCTGGTGTCTTTTTCAATCGATGAAAGACTAAACCGGCAATGCGTATTAGGCGTTGACTTATCCCTACTTAGGATTCAGGATAAAATTCCCCATGCATAAAAAGGCATGGATTTTTATTGTTACGATAATAAATACGTAGACTCAGTCGTTTTCACGGGAACGAACCACCCAACAGCACGGGTTAAGCGCTGACTTATCCCTACTTAGGCTTTAGGATAAAATGTCCCAGACTGGATTCTGGTATCTTTTTCAATCGGTGAAAGACTAAACCGACGACGCGTGTTAGGCGTTAACTTATCCCTACTTAGGATTCGGGATAAAATTCCCCATGCATAAAAAGACATGGATTTTTATTGCTACGATGCTGAATACGTAGACTCGGTTGTTTTCACGAGAACGAACCACCCTGCAGCGCGGGTTAAGCGCTGACTTATCCCTACTTAGGCTTTAGGATAAAATGTCGTAGACTGGATTCTGGTGTATTTTTCAATCGGTGAAAGACTAAACCGATAACGCGTGTTAGGCATTGACTTATCCCTACTTAGGATTCGGGATAAAATTTCCCACGCGTGAAAGGCACGGATTATGGAGTTGAAGGATTGTATCTTCTCTTGGGGCAAAGACGAACTCGAAATGGGAGAGGAAGAATTTTATATTCTATCTTCCAAAACTAAAGAGGAAGAATTTTATATTCTATCTCTAGTTAAAAAGGAGATTCAAAGTAGGATCTCCACCTCGAGAATCTGAAGAGTGAAACTAAGAGTAGGATCTCCACTCCGAGAATCGAAACGATTCGGATAACCCTAACTGTTGGAAGGTTTGATTATCGAACTAAAGGTGGGTTTCTCGTTTATCGAGAGTGAATTGTGATTTTCGCTCTAACTGTAGGAAGGTTTGACCAAATGGGAAGTTTTGAGACAATCCTAACTTTTATAGGTTTAATCACTCAATTTGTGGACCTCTCGTTCATTGAAGGAATCGAGAGGGGACTTTGGTTGTGGTCCTAACTATAGGAAGATTTGACCGAGTGGGAGGTTTGAGATGATCCTAATTGTAGGAAGGTTTGATCGCTCGATTCGTGGACCTCTCGTTCATTGGAGGAATCAAGAGGAAATTTTGGTTGTGGTCCTAACTGTAGGAAGGTTTGACCAAGTAGACAGTAGGAGTGGGAGTACAAATCGCAGTGGGAGTGTTAACTTATACAAATCACTCAGAGGGGGTTCCTGGTGTTAAGTGACAAATACTTAACACGGAGGGGTTTGACAATCGTTAATGATCAGGATATTAAAATTCCAAGTACTATGTCCGGACTTTAACTATAGGAATATTAAGTGCACAGACGCATCAAAAGTTTGAGTGGATTCAACCAAAAGGAATTTTGGTGATCCCACCGTTAATTAGTCTGATCGATGGGGGATTTTGTGGTGGAAGACTGTGAGTCGTCAAACACCAATGAGAGTTTTGTGAGGGAAGATTGATCTAACGAAGTGATCGAATCTCGTCTCAGCAAAAGAGTGTTCAAAAATCACAGTGGGGGTTTAGTGTTTATCACTTTGTTCATAATGATTGGGTTATCCCTAAAAAAAATTACATGTAGCATTCTTCCAGAAACTTCCCGTTACATGAATCATCTACCCCCAGCTTCCTTTGCGGAACTGGGTCTGATATTGTACTCAGTTACATGACCGGGTTATCCTTAAGAATATTACGTATAAAAATTCTCCAGGAACTTCCCGTTAAAGGTAGGAAACAGTTTAGACTCATATACCTATTGGAGTATTGAGAAACAGTTTATACTCGTATACTTTTCAAAGTGTAGGAAGGAGCAATTTATACTCTTATACTTGTCGGAGTCTTCATTCGACTTAATTGAGCATTATGACGCTGGCTTCAACCAAGGTTTGGATGCTATTCTTGAGAGCGAAGCAAGCCTTGGTAGGATGAAGGATCCTCCTATGGTATGCATAGTACTTCGGATCCACAGTATTATCAGCTTTCTCCTGATCTGCGATAGGTGGTAGCTTGATCTTGTTATTTTTAAGGAGAGATTTAAAAATGGCTGGAACGTCTATGTCCTTGAAAGAGTACTCGTTTTGGAGTTTCGGATTCAAAGTCTTTTGCTGACTTCGGAGTTATTATTGCGATGTCTGATTAACATCAACAACTGTTGTGGGTGCCTTCCCCTTACCCCGGGAGACGAAGCTTGAGTTCGTAGGATTAGCCATCGGTTGGCTTCTCTCGGCTTGCTTTCTTCTGAGGAAGCGTTCGGCCTGCTCTCCACGCACCTTAAACACTTTCCAGGTATTAGAGAGTGCTACTCCCATAACTTTCAATACGTCCAAAGAGAGGTTGTTGTGGTAGGTTTAGAGGATGAAGTCCTCTGTGATCGGATCTCGGCAGTTCATTGCCTTATTTCGAAAATGCTTGACGAAGTCGTCGTCTGTCTCGTCGTCTTCCTATTTCTCCTCGAAGAGTGTCATGATGGATACCTTGGTGTTGTCGTCAAAGAAATTGCCAAGAAATGAGCTCTCTATATCGTCCTAGCTGTTAATACTTCCGGGCTTGAGACGGCGGTACCAATCGGAGGCCGGCCCGCGAAGGGTACCAACGAATGACCGAACCATCAATGCTTCATTGCCAGAGATCATGCCCAAGTGGGACTTAAAGTAAATCAAATACTGAGTGGGCGAACCCTTCCCGTCGAACTGCATGAAGTTGATCAGGTTGAACTTCATCGGATACGGGATCGAATCCCACTCTCTCGGGTAAGGACACAAAATCCCGATCTTCTTTACCTCTCGATCAGACATCAGAGCATTGATTTTGCTCTCGAGGTCCTTCATCTTTTGATCCTCGTCTGTATCATGCTTTGGACGATTTGTGAGAGGAACAACGGGGCCACCCCTAGTGTTGTCATCATTAGCGGGACCACCCTCGGTGTTGTTGTTTTCAGTGGGGAAATCCCTAGTGTTTTGGTCAATGGGAGGGTTCTCAGCCTTGAGACGTTCATCCACATCTGAATCGCTACCTGCTTGGTCAGCAAGGTTACGATGGCTGGATTCACCGAACTGATTGGAAAGAGCCCGAATTTGTTGGTTATGCTCTTCCCTCATCCGTAGCATAGTCATTTCCATTTCGAACTTGAATGCTTGCTTCTGTTTGGCTAGATCATCCTCAACCATTTTGGCTACTTCCTCGGTGTTAATCATAAACACTTCGTGGGATTATCCTGGGCTGGATACTATTTTGTCAGAAGCGACTGCAGAGTTAGCATCTGATGCTTCATCATCCAAGGATAATTCCCTCTGCATTCTCTAATAACCCCTGCGTCTAGTGGTCCCTGCTCATAGCCGAGTCAGACGATGCGATACAAGGGGTCAGAGCTAGAAGGTCGAGCCGACTTTCCCTTATCAGCCATATTTATTGTGATTTCTGGAAGTTCGTCACCTAGAACGGCTGATTGTTTCTTGCGAAAATGTTTTGGCTTGGACTTAGTCACTCTATTAGAGATCCTCTCAAATATTAAGACCCTCTACGGAGCGGTCTTGGGATAGCTACACGCTGATAATACTGCCCTGATTAAGTTAGTGCACGGACAGTGAGAGTCCGTTTCTCGGGTACCTCTCTTTTGAGATTTGTTCGTACCCCCAGCTCGATAGTATAACTAATCGGTCCGAAGACCGGAGCAACTTATCGTGTGTTGGCATGAATCCTCAGGTATAACATCATCGTCTGACGAATACGTTTCCTTCTGAGGACTTGCTGTCTTGATGGCGTTCTCAAGAGTCACATATTTGGAGCCACGCTTTCGTGAGCACGGGACCTTAACGGGCTCTTGGATACTGACTTGCAGTCCGAGGCGGTTAGTTACATGAGTTTTCCGTATGCGACCCCCAGCTCAAGTAGTTACTGGGGGTTCAGTTACCGGACCCAAGCGCTCTTTGATTAGAACTTTACCTCGATCCTCATGCAAAGGACTCAGATGATCCGCCATCCTCATCTTGAATCGGGATAAGTCCATGCTGTCACTGGGCTTCACCGGAGGTGCGAGATTAATTGAAGTAGAGACATGACTCAATGGAATAGGTGCAGAATATCTCCTGTCTTGACTCTGGCCCGGATCACACCTTGGTGACCCGCGACTTGGAGGGTCAGATTTGGATGACCCGCGACTTGGAGGGTCGGACTTAGATGACCCGCGGCTTGGAAAGTCAGATCTAAGTGTTCCACGGGCTGCAAGGTCAGATCTAAGTGTCCCGCAGGCTAGAGGGTCGGATCTGAGTGTCCCACGGGCTAGAGGGTCGGATTTGAGTATCCCGCGGCTGAGAGGGTCGGATCTGAGTGACCCGTGTTTTTTAATCTTTTTGGCCGCCGTCTTAGACTTTGGCCTCCACACTTGGTACAATCTTTGTGGCTTCTTTTCCACCTCTTCATTCTATAATTTCTTGGCCTCTTACACAAGAATTCTTGCATGTGCAAGCAATACGCGACGTTTCTGAATCTGCTCTTGAAGAGTCGATCAGGTCCTTTTGACGTGGACCCATTCGTTCTTTGCTGGTTTGAAGGAATGGTTGTCCACTCGCTGTTGTGGCGGTTGGCGACTCCTGGACTTCAGATCCGCTTCATAGCAAATTCCATCAACTGGTTCTAAGGCTTTGACCAGTTGGCGTGCGAGACGTTGGCGTCGCCTCTAACGTGGTCTCTTTGAAAGAGTGGGCACATCATCAATAGTCGACCCCTTGTTCAAGGGGTTCAGATCTGTGGTTTTAGCCTCGTCGGATGCCGGCGGGGCGTTGTGAGCCACAAGTGCGGCGGTGGAGGGAAGATCTTCTTCTTGGGCTTCTGAAGCTGAAGTCCAACGGGTCTTCTTGGAATAGGCCTTCCTGCACCTGCAAGGAGATGCCGATCTGGAGGAGGATGACAAGTATTCCTCGTACTTCTGCTGGTCGAACTCATATTTGACCTCTGTTTCAACCGGGATGAGGATCTGAGGTTGCGACATGTCAGCCTTCGTAGAAAGGTTGTCGGCTCCCACTATGGTCGCCAGCTTGTTTGCGTCAAAAGTTGATGCTTTCATTGTCATCGAATCTATTACAACTTTGATCGTTATAATAAAAAGAAAAGGTCGATCTTTTTATAAGATCTCCTTTATAAAATAAAACCAAAGATTACAACTCTTGTCAAATAGCGCAATGGACGTTTATACTCCGCTGCTTGCGTGGGATCTTTGCCTGTGCCGAGGACGTCGATATTCGTGGACCGCCTACAGATCGGATCCGGTTGATAGAAAATTGACAGAGCTCCTACTTCACCAAGGAAGTATTCACTTGAAGCTCTAAAATCGACCAAGCGAAATCAGTAGCTCTTCTCAAGATTAAGACCAAGCCTAATCTCAAGGAACGGACGAGGGAATACGGGTTCAGATCCTTCGAAAGCCTTCCTTTTTATGCTGAAGTTCGCCGGGATCTGACTCGCCCTCTGAAATTCATGCTCCACTCTCCAATTCGGTAGCGTTTTGCCCTTTTGATGTCCGCCCCCGTGAAATGAGCCCCTAGGCCTGTATTTATAGGCTTCGGTTGGGGAGTTTCGGATAAGAATGAGTGATTTGGCCTTATCTTCAGTTAATAATGGCTTAACCATGTTTGTAGATGATATTAAGTCAGTTGGGAACCCCTGGAACAGATAAGTCCTGCGAAAAACCGCTTTGAAACCGTGAAAACGCGTCCGGAGGTCGAACGGATCCGACCCGCGTCGAGCTGTGTGCAGACACCTATAGGCATTTTTAGACGCCTACAGCAACCAAGTCCTATTGGTATGAAGCCCTAGTAGTCCACAACAGTTGGAGGAGGTGTATTAGCAGAAAGGTTACCCATCGTACTAGTTCTAGTAGGGGTTCTTTCTTGCATTTGTGCTGAGCTCATGACAGTTGGAGACACTTCTTAGGAGAGGAGACATTGGGGCGACGAGATGAGATGGCGGATTCCGTGAGCTGTTCCTTTCTGGAGAAGGATCGACGTTGGTTGTCGAGCAGTGGATTTGGTATTCGGGCTCCGATATGTTTGGGTCATCTTATGAGGTTGCCGACTGCTACATTGAGAGTTGTTAGATCTGGTGGAGCTATTTCAGACTTTGGGTTGCGTCGGATGTTTGGCTGCCCAGTACATGGTCACATCGTGGATGTGAGATTGGATCCGATTGCACGATTGAGATTCAGAGGTTCTTTTGGCTAATAGTTGAGAGCTTCCGAGTTTGTTCAGAGCAGGTATGTCACATTGAGCTCTTGGCAGGTAGAGAGTATAAATCAGATTAGTGGGATATTACAGCGGGTGGAGGGTGATGCTACTCCATGTTGAGTGGAGCTTACTCCACATACTCCAGGTCATACTACATTATTTGGGATTTTAGCTGGTGTGACACAGTTTGGGGATCAGATTGTTCAGGATGCAGATGATGAGTTGTTAGATTCGAGTGCAGCTAGTGGATGCTGCTTGGATATGGCCATTGGTTCACCTCAAGTGGAGGTGTTTGAATCGTCTCAATTTGGGGCCGTTGGTGATGCTATCAGTCGCAGATTTGGTGATGTTGGTGGTGAAGAGTTGAGAACTCTTCTATTGGATTGAGGGCCTTTGGAGGCTATTGGGTGAACTACGTGAATGCTTGATTCCTTGGGCAAGAGGATACGTAGGCAGTCAGTTTTGATGCAGCCTATTTGGTGAGTAGACACTGTTATTTTGGGTGAGTGTTCGCACTCCCGTATGGGTCTCGATTTGTTGTGGATGGAGTCCGTTGTCATGAGTCCGTTACCATGGCATACTGGACGCAACAAGTAAGGTATTTTGGTGTGGTCAGTGTCGGCTCAGTTTTGGCAAAACGTTCGCCGAGGTGGAGATTTGTAGGATTGGCAAGAATAGCAGGTTTGGGTTCAGGAACTCAGTTTGACAGGTTGGCGGTCGACCGCGGGTCTTTGCGATCCATCACGGGTCTTTGCGGTCAACCGAAGTCGTGCACGGGACCTCACTGTTCCTCTGGATCTCTGGCGGTCTACCGTGACGATCGATCGCGAAAGTTTCTGTTGTCTTGGGAAGTCTCTGGAGTTGATGCGGTCGACCGTGGCAGTTGACCGCGATACCTTTCACGGTCGACCGCCGAAGCGGTTTTGGGTTGGGTTTGGTTTCCAGAGCCGTTTCGTTTGGGAGCTGTATATATACCCTTAACTCGTTTTTAAGGTTAAGGCAAGAGGGTTTTAGCGGCCATTAAGAGGGGTTTTGTGGGCTTCTATTATTGGAGCATTTGGGAGAGATCAAGAGTGATTTGTTGCAGGTTTTGGTGAGATTTGTAACCCTAGTTATATCCCATTGATTTCTAATAGTGAAAACTCCCCCTTCCTTGCCCCGTGGACATAGGCATTCGCCGAACCACGTTAAAACTGGTGTATCTTGTTTATGGCATTGATTTGGCGTGTTTGCTCTTCTCTCTCGGCTATTTGGTATTGGATCTCGGCATCGGGGTTTCCCCAACACCATTTATGTTATATTTAGCTGTCATTGATATGATCATTTATGTTATTTAAACATCTATTCCTTGATTTCGTGTACACTTGAAGCACTAAATTGTTGCATTTGTTATTTCTTTTTCATCTTTTATTCTCTATTATCCGAAGCATTTTTTAATTGTGACTCTTATCTCTTATTTGTTGCTTTCATGAGTAAATTGGTACTTTTATGCGTTATTGGTCACTTTTGCGAAAATATTTTGTTCCCGTTTGTAGATTTTGAGAAGCTAGTCTTGATAAACGACACATTTGAAGTTTGATCGACCACTACTAACCAAGAAGAAATGTTGTAGAAACAAGCTTGGAAATATTAACAACATATTTGAAAACACATGATCGCTCAAGTGTTAGTGTTATGTTGAAGAACACAACCGAGCAACATCCATTGACTCTATACAAGATTAACGATTTTAAGTATTTTTTATGACTTTTGAATAGTAAATGTAGCATTTGATGTACATTTGTGATTTGTGGAAGCTAACAATTACCTTTTTTTGTAATTTTGCGATACTTTAATGCTACTTGTGACTGCAAATATATTTTGAGTTCTATAAGCTAATAGATAGCTTTCCTATAATATTGTGACATTTGTATGCTAATTGTGATCAGGGGCAGATCCACATACCCCACTTGGTGTGTAGTTGCACCCTACACTTTCTTAATTTCCGATATCCTTTGAACTTTTGCCCCCCCCCCCCCCCCGCCCCACACACACACACACACAAAAAAAAAAAAACTCCACAGTCCAAAGATAATAATATATAATAAAAGAACTTAGGAAATTGCAGCCCTAGTCATTTTCAAAAGCTAAAAGCCTAAGAAACTGTGTACACTGGGAGCTCCAGAAATGCTGAAAGCACCAAATATTAAAAGACTATCCCAAAGCATTTATTCTGAGTGTCAAAAAGCAAAGAAAAAAAACACAAATTTCCAAAGCGCAAAAACTAATAATTAAACCCATGAACTTTCCTCACCTCCCCTCCACCTAACCCCCCCCCACCCCCCACCCACCTTGCCCACACACCCAAACTCATTTCTTTTCACTATTCATCAGAAGTCAAAATCATATAAATATTGTAGAAAGTCAAATTGTGAGAATTGATAATTAAATATTACTAAAAAATAATTATTGACTAATTGAAATAATAGTTTGATATTTTTAATCTTGCATATTGTTTTTAGTCATGGAAAATTTTCTTAAGAGAAAGTCGTCAATGGAGCAACCATCAACTACTCCAAATTCAAATGATCTTGAGACTAGCAATAAGCGAAACAAAAGAGTAAACTTACAATCGGATATTTTTTATTATCATCATGAATGATATGTTTGTACTATGGACGCCAAAGGCGTAATGTTGAGAAAGTGACAAATGTACACTATTTTCGTGTTGAAATTTCCTATCAAGTGATTGACAAGCAACTTCAAAAGCTCAACGGCCACTTTATGGAAGCTAACATCGAGTTGCTTATTTGTATTGCTTGCTTGAATTCAATGGATTCATTTTTATATTTTGATAAGCAAAAATTGATTCGCTTAGCTTGGTTTTATCCATCAGAACTTGAACCAATAGATTTCATGGCTCTTGATAATCAACTTGAGAATTACATCATTGATATATGTTTAGATAGTCAATTCTCAAAGCGAAAAGGTATTGATGATCTTTTCAAAAAGTTAGTCGAGACAAAAAAAATGTTGCATATTCTTTGGTGTATCTGCTTGTGAAGTTGGCTTTAATCTTACTGGTAGCGACCACAATTGTAAAGCGAGCTTTTTTCTGCAGTGAAGTTTGTGAAAAAATTGTTTGCATAACAAAATGGAAGATGAATGGATGAATGATTGTTTGATTACGTACATAGAAAAAGATGTGTTTGATAGCATTGCCATTGAAAAAATCACGCATCCGTTTTATAATATGAAAAATCAACTATCGCAATTGTAAAAGTGTGATTTTTTTTTATTTTATTGTAATAGTAATTCGCTTTCTATGTCTTTTGATATATACATATATGCATATTTTGCGGACAATCTTCTACAAATTATTTTTGAATCTAATCGCAACGTTGGATTTGGTAGAGAATTTTTACTAGCAAGGATACATCTTTTGATTTCATTAATGGAGGTAAAATTATTAATTAATATTCATATTTAATTTCTATTTCATTACATGCAAAATATGATGCAATGAAACTGATAAAAGTATTTTCATGACCGAGAACATTTCCACCCGGTACTATTATTTTATAATATTATATTTTAATTTAAAAAAAATGTATACTTGTTGTCTGCCATCCCCACCCACAAGAAAAATTTTCTAGATCCGCCCCTGATTGTGATAGTTCCAAAATTATTATGTCTTTTGGTAGCCAATAGTTAGTTTTTTTTCCTATAATTTTGTGATATTTGGATGATAATTGAGGTAGTTGCAAAATTAATATAACTTTTATAAGCTATATATATGGTATTATTGTTGTACTATTGTGAGTTTTTTGAAAACAACTTTTGCCATAAAGGAAAAAAAAAAGGAAACTATGATGTTTGATTTGTGAGACTGCTTCTAACTTTTTACTGTTATATTTATTTTACGTTTGTACTAAAAAACTGTTACCTGTAATACATTTGCATGCAAACTTTTTAGTGCATACATCATATATGAAACCAATTTGGGACTGACGATTATATTACAACCAAAATAAACAAAAAAATCTTGTATGTTGTTTCCAACAGGGGATATAAGATTATATTACAACCGATTATATACAAAAAGTTTTATATCAATGCTCAACTTTCACACTCTGGAGGTTTCAATTTGACTTCAAATTCATCTTTCTTCATCTCTTAACTATAATCATCTCCACTCCCTACTTCAAATGTCGTGAATGATGTGGTACGATAGCACTACTCGCATTAATATCCACAACAAGTAAATGATGTAGTGCTAGCATTTAGCAATCAATCCTAAATGAAATACAATAGTCGGAGTCCCCCTCTCCTCCTCATCAATTACTTTATAAATGGATACAAATGTGTTCTTTATCCTATACCGTTAGCCACAACAAAATAATAGCAGAAAATCAAATTTTCAACACCAAACCTCATCAAACATTCATCCTCTTTGTTCCTAACCTAGAATAGCATTGCATCAACTTTTTTCATCAAAAAAAAAAAAAAAAAAAAAAAAAATATCTAGGTGCCTTGAAGTAATTTTCTTATTTTTTAATGAGATGTGCTGAGAGGAAGTAGGCTTGTTAATGGATGGAAGAGACGAAGGTTCATGAACCCATGGCTCCATGGATTTGTTATTTTGTTGGATTGGGAAAAGGATTCGGGTACGAAAAGCCGACTCAAGTGGTGACTTGTCATATTGTAAATGTCATCTTTCTATTATGTGGAATAATTCTTTTTTGCACCGAACTCCGATCTCAAGTATATAATTGCGGTCAAACCATCCAATCTAGTGTTGACCACTTCCTTGGGAGAAACACGGGTCATATTCGGGTCAGATCCGATCCATCCAACTATGGACCCATCTAAAATTTGTAAGATTTACGCTACACGGCCACAAATGGTCGATGGGCTAGTCATGAAACTCTAAAAAGTTTTATATGATTCACAAAAATTTCTTCCTACGGTTTTTTTGGTATGAGGCCCCCACATCTTTCATATTTCTACATTGGCCCCCCAAAATCCTCATATTTTGAATTAGTCCCTCAAACTTGAAAGTATTTTGAATTAGTCCTCCAAATCTTCCTAGTTTGAAATTAGTCCCCCCAAATCTTCCAATCTGTTGCCAAACTAGAGGGACTAGTTGCAAAATACTTATAAATTTAGGGAAATAGTTTCAAAATATTTTAAGAATATTTAAAGATATGACGATTTGGGAGATCACTAGTGTCAAAATATGGAAGATATAGGGGAGTAATATAAAAAAAACACTTCTTTCTAATGTCTAAATGTGACACTTTAAACTTCCTGATCTTACTCTCAATTCCTAGTTAAATAATCATCAACCTTTAATAAAGTAATATCACATATGTTTACACGGCAATGCATATTATTGTTCTATTCTTGATATTGACTTTTAGGATTTATTTTCGTCAAAACATCTTCAAAAGAGGATAATTAAATGAAAACCATCTTTGAATTTAAACTTAAATATGTTATACCCTAAAAGTCACAAGTTTGACTACCCCTAAAAGTCACAAGTTTGACTACCCCTTGAGAATTGGCCATGGGTTAGTCAGGCAGGTGACGTTCCATTACTGAAACCTGGCCCGAGTGTAGTTGTAGCCCGATTAGACTAGCTGATTTCTCCAACAGTTCTAATCCGAGTTGGAAACATAAGATATTCGTCATGAGGTGAGGGGATGTTTGATTGCCTCGTCAGCAACACCCGCATTTATAGAATGACCAGGCATGAGAATGACTTTTCGGGCATCACCTATACTCCGTCACCTAGTCACCATCGTATTTCATGCGGGTGAGATTTAATAATGACTCATCCGACGATGCCGATGCCCCATCACCCTCTCGTTGTCGCATTAACTGCAATGTGAATGACTTTGGTGAACTCGCCTAACTGGCTTTTGACATGTGTAAAGTGTAAACAAATTGTCATTTTTGTCGATTGAGTCAAATTACCAATTCACCCTCAATCTCCCTTATAAACATAAGGTACCTCACCATTCTCAAATATGAACTCTCTGAACCCTAAACTGATACGGGTGTATCTTCTCTTCGAAACTTAGCGATCCTCATGGGAGCTTGAGGATAGATGATTCTTATGGTAACTTGAGAATAGAGGTGTAAAACAACATAGTGGAACACAGGTTGAAGTGTGGAACGAGATGGCAAATCGAAGAATCGAAACATCCAGTTTTTAACCCGTGAGTCGACTCATACATGTACATGAGTCGACTCATCCGGTTGAGTCGACTCATGCCTGTTGTAGGCGTCAAAAATTACCTATGGGTTCCCACACGCAGCTCAAGATAAAGAGAACATGATGAATGTCATCACCCGAGTCAAAGAAGATTATCTGACGCCGGTAGATCGCCTGAAGCGAATCGTTAAAGCGCATAAGTCAACAAAGTGACAAAATACGCGTAAAAGGGGAAAATAAGCAAACCGAAGGAGATACAAATAGCCAAAAGGCTCAAAAAGATACAACAACAGGCCAGGAGGCTCGCACGGATGCGAGTCACCAAATGGTGGCTTGCACGGATGCGAGTCACCAAATAGTGACTCACACCTGCGTGAGTCACCAAATGATGACTCGCACCCATGCGAGTCACCAAATGGTGGCTCGCATAGCTCCCGTGAGTCACCAAATGATGACTCGCACCCATGCGAGTCACCAAATGGTGGCTCGCATAGCTCCGAGCCATCACGATGTATTTGGCCTCCCAAAACTTTCAAAAACACGGATTTCGATGTTTTATTAGAATTCTTTCGTCCCAGGACCTCCCCAACTATTCTGAAGCTATCCTTAAGTGCGCCTGGACAGTTATCAACTACAGATAACGTCAAAACACTTAATCTTATCAGAAAACGCGACGACAAAAACCTATAAATACAAGCCCGGGGTCTTTATTTGAGAAGATCTGAAATCTGAGGGCGAGGTGCTGTCCAATTAAACAGTAGACCACGAATTTCAGAGGAGAATTGGCAGATCTTAGCGAACTTTTTTATAAAGAAAAAGCCTTCGAAAGATTTGAGATTCTCTACCCCTCTTTCCTCCGGATCAAACCTGGTTTTGATCTCGAGAAGAGCCACAATCTTGCTTGGTCGTGATTGTCGCTGCTGCGATTGTTTCTTTCGTGAAGTAAGAGTATAATTACACTTATCAACCGGATCTGATTCGCGACGGTCCACGGACTAATGCGTCCCTGGTACAGGCAAAGATCCCACACAAAGCAACAGGAGATAAACCACTGCTGCGTTTTGTTTCATAAAGTTGTAATCTTTACTTTTCTCATTGTAAGAAGATCTTATAAAAAGATCAGCTTGAACTTGTAATCGATAAACGATGTAACAGGTTTGACAACAATGGAAAATTCAACTTTTGACAAAAACAAACTGGTGACCACAGTGGGAGCCGACGACCTTTCTGCGAAGGCTGTGTTGGCCTTCTTGTTTTGATGATGATTTAACAAATAATTTATATCTAATATTGTTTGTCTAGTGCTTGTATTTTTTTATTTATTGTAGACAAAAGTATGTTGGAGGATGGATGGAATAGAGCTTCAACGATCATATCCAATGGAGGTTGGCAGAATAGTGGAGTGAAGCCATACAATTCAAGTTAAAGATCAAGTTCAAGCTTCTTCCACAAAGTGTACCAAGTCAAGCTTATTGAAGATCAAGATCGGCTTGGGTAATCTAGTTTAGGTTTTATATTATGTGTGTTAAATACTCTAAGCTCAATATCATATACACACACATTTATTGGTTTCTTCGTATATATATATAGTTATATATATACATAAGTTTTGGTTTCTATGCATATATATAGTTATATATATACATATATGTGTTTTTGAGTTTTCATGTTTATAAATATGAAATCACATGTTTTATATTTATTATTGTGTTTTTAGTATATATTGCATAGAATATGCAATTTTGTGAAAATATTATTTTTTTAGTTTTTGGACTTAACAATAATCATATACATATTTTATTAAGTCTACAAAATAATTGTGCAAAGTTTCAAAACATGGTTTAGCCTAAATGTCAAAATTCATATGTTTACATTTTCGTGTTTTGGACTATTTTGCAAAATGATAATTTTTCACAAATGGGAAATGCAATTTGGAAAATTCTTTTTGTAACATGTTCATTTACATGTTTATATACATTTCTCAAAGTTTTATTATTTTTGGACTTCATTTGTTATTTTTAACAATTTTCCAAAGTCTCAAAAACCAGCTTTTAAAAACTATTTTTCTGTAGTATCAGATTTCGGTCGACCGCACCGGTCGACCGCTCATGTGTTCATTGGTTAGTGGGCACAGAGAGTTTGTTGGTCGACCGCCGCGATCGACCGAGAGCTCAAAATTTCCATCGGTCGACCGCACCGGTCGACCGACGAAGTTCTTGCTTGTTTTCTTAGTCTGAGATCTGGATCGCGGTCGACCGTGAATATTTTCGGTCGACCGCTGAACTCCCAACGGTCATATTGGGTACAGAATCTCTTTCCTATTTTTTTGGGATTTTTGTTGTTTTGTTTGGGGTTTTGGCAAATGGTTTCTCTTCCTATATAAACCCCCAAACCCCCCTTCTATTTGAGCACCTATGAGAATGTTTTAAACAAGTTTAAGAAAGTTTTTTAACAAGGGTTTATGGTTGTTTTGAGTTTGGTTTACAAGCTGTTTTGGTTTTCACAATTGGAGGAGATCATCTTCTTGTTTGGGCTCAAATCTCCATCTCTCCATCTTGATCTAGAGAAGTTTTCCTAAACTCAACTCTAGCTTTTACTTATAATTATTTGTTGATTATCATTTCTATTAAAGCTAGTTTTATATTGAGTTTAGACTCTAGCTTTTACTTATAATTATTTGTTGATTATCATTTCTATTAAAGCTAGTTTTATATTGAGTTTAGATTTGATTTTATCCCATTGTTACACACACCCACTTTGAGCTTATTATATTTGCATACATAATATATTTGGGGTTGTGAGAGTTGTAACATTGAGTGTGAGCTTTCATTGTGTTCTCATCCATAGTTGAGAACAATCAATTATTGTATTGAGCCTAATTGTGAGATTCACTTTGTAATACACTTGTACATCGAGAGGAATATGTGGTGAGAGTCGGGGATCGTCCTAAGAGGAGTGGCGTCGGTTGACGAGCCTAGGGAGAGGTTGTAACTGAGCACTTGAGGGAGACACGGCTAGATCCAACACTTGTGAGGGTGTAGAGTGTGATTGCAAGAGTGTCAATTGTAAAGTTTTCGGTTTAAAGTTTTTGGTTAGCTAGAAAACCGAGTGTGAGGTGTAAACGTTATTCGGGTGAACGTAGAAAACCCGGTTGTGATAGTGGATTTCTCCCTGGGAGTGGGGAGCGGAGACGTAGAACGGAAGGTCCGAACTCCGTGATCATATTGCTTGTTTGAGTTTGGCTTTGCACTTATAATTGTTCATCTTTATAGCCTTTCTCTCATTGTTTATTTCATCCACTATTTCATTTGGTTATGTTACCCTTGTGTTTGCATATCCTTACATATATCATATTGTATATCTCTTTGATAGGATATATCATCTTGTGTTAGTTTATATATCCTTGCACATATATATTCATCATATAGGATATATGTCATTATTCATATTGCTTATCCTAGCTTATATGTTAATTAATTTTATTGGCATATAATCAGATTAGATTAGCATAAGACCCTAATCACCCACCTCTAGGGTCTAACAATTGGTATCAGAGCTTGGTGCTCTTTGATTTAAGGTCTAATCGCCTTGAGTTAAAGATCCAAATTATCTTTTTGTGCTAATCCAATTTTTTGATTTTTGTATCTTGCTTGCATATATACATTATGGATATGCATGGTTTAGGTTATGCCATCAATATTGCTCCTAGATTAGATAATTTCCCCTATGCCCAATGGTGTGTTTGATTTAAACTTTTTGTTCAATCTAAACACTTTGATTTATGGAAAATTATAGATGATGCTTATAGTGTGCCCACTTTGGAGAAATCCAAGTGGAATAAGAATGATCATCGTATGTTTACAATGAACAATATTTTGTTAGAATATTTACTAAATGCTTTTAATTCATCTATGTCTAACAAGTTTGTTCATTTTGATAGTGCTTACAAACTTTGGAAATTTATAGAAGCACATCAAGGGGACTTGGAGGCGATCCAACAAGCTTTGGAGGATCCGACTTCAAATTCATATGGAGCATCATGCACACGGCCACTAGGCGATAGCCCTAGTGAGGTTTGCGAGTTTGAAACCATTAATGATTTATCTAGTGATGAACTTGCTTGTGCTAGTAAAAAATTGTTGCATGCCTATAACTTATTGCATAAAAATTTTATTGATTTAAAAAGCAAGCATGAGGATTTGAAATCCAATCATGAGTTGTTAGCATCTAAGTTTGATACTATTTCTAATGAAAATATGATCCTTAAAGAGAACAATGAAAAATTAAAATTGGATAATGATTCTTTGCTTTCAAACTTTGCTAAGTTAACTCATGAAAGAGATAATGTCATGCTAGAAGTAGTAGCTATTAGAAATGATTTTGATAACCATACATGCTCTACTTCTATTATCAATGATGTTGTGCATAATGATGATTTGAATCTTGTTAAGGAACGCATATCATGCTTAGATTCAACTTTAAAAACATGCATTGATAACCATAAGAAACTTATGGACAAGTGTGCTAAATCTAGTGCTACAAAATCACCTACACACTATGCACACTTATATAGCAAAGTTTATAAGTGCTCCTTGTGTGGTCGTAAAGGCCATTTAGCTAAATTTTGCTATGATGTACAAAAACATAAGAATATTAATCCTACTTGTGCATCTCATCAAGTTTCTTCATCACATGTACACACACATGCACCTATTTCTCATCATAAGCATGCTCATGTGTATCATTGTGATTTTTGTGGTAGAGTTGGTCACTTAGCTAAGTTTTGTTTTGATTTGCGAAAAGTTTCTAAATCGCAAAATATTTCAAGTAGACCAATATTGTTTCAAAATGTTTCTCATTTGTAAAATAATCTTAAAAGACCATCTTTATTTGCAAATGTTCCACGTGCACCTTTTAATGGTCAACATAAGCAAGTGCTTCCTTTCCATTGTACATATTACAATCGGAAGGGTCATTTGAGTGATTATTGCTATGACCGATCCCGTGCACCACATATGCCCAAGAGGGTTCATAACCCTAGGGCTTTGAGTTTAAATGATAGGGGTCATGTCCCTAAATCTTTTGGTACCAAGAGTTCTTGGGTACCAAAACAAATTTAATTTTTAAACCAAGAATTTTAGTGTTCTTATTTTTTCTTTTCTTGGTTTTGAAAATTATGTCTTAAAATCTTTTGATTATGAAAACAAATTTTTAATTGATCAATTTTTTTTGTTTTCATGATTATTAGTTTCGATCTTGTTGAGAGGCTTGTAGCTATATACCCTCCGGGTTTATTGGGTGTTTATTCCCAAATCATGTTTACCGGATGCTTAAATATTCATATGGGTTATTACTAGCTCAAGAGCTAGATATGGTTGCCTCTCATGATTTTTTGAATCAATGATGATTTGGTCTTACGTTTTTGGATTTAAACTTTGATTTATGATCTCTCTTGGTTGATTTGTTTTCATTTGAAAACTTTTTACATGATTCTCATGTTTCTCTTCTTTTGATTACATAAATCTACCTTTCCAAATGGTTTTTATGTTCGTTGATATGAGACACTATTTTTCACTTTGATATATTTATATATGTTCTCATTTGTCTTTATGTATGTGAGTTGTGTTTAGCATATTTTCCATCTATGCTTGCTCACATATGTTTGCCATGATCTTCATTTCATATATTGTTGCCTGATGACGTGTATATCGTTCTTCTATGTTGTCTTGAGTGGTGTTAGGATGTCTGTAAGCATTTTTTGACGCCTACACTAGTGGGTCGATGTCACACCTGCCAACTAGCTAAGCAACATAAACAGAACACCGGCCTGTACACTCCTCTCCCTGTCCCAAATTGTCCCTGGCAAGATGTTAGTATGGACTTCGTGTTAGGACTCCCAAAGATAATTAGAAACACGATTCTATCCTTGTTGTTGTTAGCCTTCTTGTTTTGATGATGATTTAACAAACAATTTATATCTAATATTGTTTGTCTAGTGCTTGTATTTTGTTATTTATTATAGACAAACAATATGTTGGAGGATGGATGGAATAGAGCTTCAACGATCATATCCAATGGAGGTTGGCGGAATAGTAGAGTGAAGCCATACAATTCAAGTTAAAGATCAAGTTCAAGCTTCTTCCGCAAAGTGTACCAAGTCAAGCTTATTGAAGATCAAGACCGGCTTGGGTAATCTAGTTTAGCTTTTATATTATGTGTGTTAGATACTCTAAGCTCAATATCATATACACACACAATTATTGGTTTCTTCGTATATATATATAGTTATATATATATACATAAGTTTTGGTTTCTATGCATATATATAGTTATATATATACATACATGTGTTTTTGAGTTTTCATGTTTATAAATATGAAATCACATGTTTCATATTTATTATTGTGTTTTTAGTATATATTGCATAGAATATGCAATTTTGTGAAAATATTGTTTTCTTAGTTTTTGGACTTAACAATAATCATATACATATTTTATTAAGTCTACAAAATCATTGTGTAAAGTTTCAAAACATGGTTTAGCCTAAATGTCAAAATTCATATGTTTACATTTTCGTGTTTTGGACTATTTTGCAAAATGATAATTTTTCACAAATGGGAAATGCAATTTGGAAAATTCTTTTTGTAACATGTTCATTTACATGTTTATATACATTTCCCAATGTTTTATTATTTTTGGACTTCATTTGTTATTTTTAATAATTTTCCAAAGTCTCAAAAACCAGCTTTTAAAAACTGTTTTTCTGTAGTATCAGATTTTGATCGACCGCACCGGTCGACCGCTCATGTGTTCATTGGTCAGTGGGCAGCAGAGAGTTTGTCGGTCGACCGTCACGGTCGACCGAGAGCTCGAAATTTCCATCGGTCGACTGCACCGGTCGACCGACGAAGTTCCTGCTTGTTTTCTTAGTCTGAGATCTGGATCGCGGTCGACCGCGAATATTTTCGGTCGACCGCCGAACTCCCAACGGTCATATTGGGTACAAAATCTCTTTCCTGTTTTTCTGGGATTTTTGTTGTTTTGTTTGGGGTTTTGGCTGATGGTTTCTCTTCCTATATAAACCCCCAAACCCCCCTTCTATTTGAGCAACTATGAGAATGTTTTAAACAAGTTTAAGAAAGTTTTTTAACAAGGGTTTATGGTTATTTTGAGTTTGGTTTAAAAGCTATTTTGGTTTTCACAAGTGGAGGAGATCATCTTCTTGTTTGGGCTCAAATCTCCATCTCTCCATCTTGATCTAGAGAAGTTTTCCTAAACTCAACTCTAGCTTTTACTTATAATTATTTGTTGATTATTATTTCTATTAAAGCTAGTTTTATATTGAGTTTAGATTTGATTTTATCTCATTGTTACACATACCCACTTTGAGCTTATTGTATTTGTATACATAATATATTTGGGGTTGTGAGAGTTGTAACATTGAGTGTGAGCTTTTATTGTGTTCTCATCCATAGTTGAGAACAATCAATTATTGTATTGAGCCTAATTATGAGATTCACTTTGTAATACACTTGTACATCGAGAGGAGTGTGTGGTGAGAGTCGGGGACCGTCCTAAGAGGAGTGGCGTCGGTTGACGATCCTAAGGAGAGGTTGTAACCGAGCACTTGAGGGAGACACGGCTAGGTCCAACACTTGTGAGGGTGTAGAGTGTGATTGCAAGAGTGTCGATTGTAAAGTTTTTGGTTAGCTAGAAAACCGAGTGTGAGGTGTAAACATTATTCGGGTGAACGTAGAAAACCTGGTTGTGATAGTGGATTTCTCCCCGAGAGTGGGGAGCGAAGACGTAGGACGGAAGGTCCGAACTCCGTGATCATATTGCTTGTTTGAGTTTGGCTTAGCACTTATAATTGTTCATCTTTATATCCTTTCTCTCATTGTTTATTTCATCCACTATTTCATTTGTTTATGTTACCCTTGTGTTTGCATATCCTTACATATATCATATTGTATATCTCTTTGATAAGATATATCATCTTGTGTTAGTTTATATATCCTTGCATATATATATATTCATCATATAGGATATATCTCATTATTCATATTGCTTATCCTAGCTTATATATTTGTTATATTTCATACTTGCTAGGATAACTTGTTAATTAATTTTATTGGCATATAATCGGATTAGATTAGCATAAGACCCTAATCACCCCCCTCTAGGGTCTAACAGGCTGTAGTGTCGCAACCAAGGATCCTCATCTCGGTTGACGAAGAGGTCGAATACG
Organism: Asparagus officinalis; assembly: GCF_001876935.1. Taxonomy (NCBI): domain Eukaryota; kingdom Viridiplantae; phylum Streptophyta; class Magnoliopsida; order Asparagales; family Asparagaceae; genus Asparagus; species Asparagus officinalis. Next base: position 49,732,061 of record NC_033794.1, on the reverse strand, counting down.
AGTTCGACCAACAAATTTATGAGGAGTATATGTCTTCCTCCTCTAGACCATCTTCCCTTCAAAAGAGCAAGAAGATATCTTCCACAAGGAAAGTTCGCTGGTCTTCAGATCTAAAGACCCAAGATGATGATCTCTGCCCCGTTACTGCTACAGTTGCATCTCTCAATGCTCCTATGATGCCTGAAGAAGTTGAATCTTGATATTTGAAACCCTCCTTGGTCAAGAAGCTTATAGCTGAAGGGGCGCCAATTCTATCAAAGAGAGCACGTCAAAGGCAACAGCAACGCCTCGCATGCCAACTGGCCAAGGCTTTGGAGCCAGTTGACGGGATCCGATATGAGGCGGATTTAAAGTTTAGTAGGCCCCAATCGCCACAACAGCGAGTGAATACCTTATCCTCCAAACCGGCAACGAATGAGTGGGTCTGTGTCAAAAGGACACGTTCAACCCTTGAGGAAGGCATTCAGAAACGTCGCGTATTGCTTAAACATACTAGAATCCTTGTACAGGAAGCCAAGAAACTGTTGAAAGAAGAGGTAGCCCAAAAACCAGCAAAACTACGTAAAGTATGGAGAAAAAGGGCAAAAAGACACCCAAAATTATCGAAAAAGAGAATTTACCAAATAGTGGCTCCCCCCCCCCCCCCGCCCCCTCCGAGCCGCCAAGGCCTGTTTTGCTCCTGCTTCGCTTCCTGCAGTCGTTTTTGAGTCTCTGACGGTCCCTGTTCCTATCCTAACAAATTCCGCACCTCCCTTAGAGCTTCACAACAGTGTGGACTTATCCAGATTCAAAATAAAGATTACTGATCGTCTTGGTCATTTGCACGAAGACCAAGGTAAAACTCCAATTAGAGAACACTTGGGTCCAACAAGTGAACCCCAAACTACTCGTCAGACTGGGGGTTGTACGCATCCTCCCAACAAGTCAAAGGTCTCTCATGTTAATAAAGTACCTGTAACCGCTCGCTTTGGATTACGAGTTGAAGTCCAAGAGCCCGTTAGGACCTCACGCTCACAAAGGCGTGGTTCTGAATGAGTGACTCTTGAGAACACTAATGAAGAAAGAGAAGCGTGTTTGTCAGAAGACGACGATGTTGGATTTGGAAAATCCTACCCGCATACGATAGGTTGCTCCGATAATCATATCGATAAGTTATACTATCGGGCTGGGAGTACACACAAATCTCGAAAGAGAAGTACGCGAGAAACGAATTCCCATTGTCCGTGTACCAATCTCATCAGGGTACTATTATCAAAGTGTAGCTGCTCCAAGACTGCTTCACAGAGGGTCTCAATATTTGAAAGACTTTCTACTGAAACTTCAAGACCCAAGCCGAGGCGTTTTCATAAAGGAAGGTCGGTTGTTCAAGATGATGAGTTTTCAGAAGTGTCCGTCAACATGACTGGTAAAGAGATAGCGACACGACGTTTTAGCCCCGAACATTTTCCAGAAATATCTCAGCGGATGACTCGGCTGCGAACCGGGGCTATCAGGCCTAGAGATTATAGGGGAGTTCAGAGAGGGCATTGCTCAGATGATGAAGCATCAGATGCAAACTCTGCGATTGCTTCAGATGCCACTGCATCTACTGCAGGACAAACCTATGAGTTAATAATGATCAACGCCGAGAAAATGACTAAAATTCTCGAGGACGCTTTAGCCAAGAAGAAAGAGAATTTTAAGTTTGAAATGGAAATGGCTATGCAACAGATGAGAGAAATGTATAGCCAACAAATCGCGGCACTGACAAATCAGCAGGGAGATGTTAGACCCTAGAGGGGGAGGGGAGGGGGGGGGGGGATTAGGGTCTTATGCTAATCTAATCTGATTTTATGTCAATTAAAATTAATTAATAAGTTATCCTAGTAAGTATGAAATACAACAAGATATATAAGCTAGGATAAGCAATATGAACAATGAGATATATCCTAGCAATAAGATATACTATGTGATATATGCAAGGATATACAAATTAACACAATGGTGAAATAAACATAAACAAGATAGTGGGCAAAATAAATAATGAGACAATGGCGATACGAGCAATGAGCACAAATAAGAATAAACGCCAAAGTACACTCAAACACAATCAAATAATCACGGAGTTCGGACCTTCTGTTCTACGTCTCCGCTCCCCACTCCCGGGGAGAAATCCACTATCATAATCCGTTTTGGAAGCCGAAACTTCTACACACTCGGTTTTCTAGCTAACTGAAAACTCTACAACTCACACTCTTGCAAACCCACTCTACACCCTCACAAGTGTTGGACTTAGCCATGTCTCCCTCAAGTGCTCGGTTACAACCTCTCCCTAGGTTCATCAACCGACGCCACTCCTCTTAGGACGATCCTGGACTCTGACCACACACTCCTCTCGGTGTACAAGTGTATTACAAAGTGATCTCACGATTAAACACAATACAAAGAATGATTGTTCTCTAATATGGATGAGAATACAATAAAAGCTCACACTCAATTCTTACAACTCTCACCAAGCCAAATATACTATGTATGTAAATACAATAAGCTCAAGTGGGTGTGTGTGTAAACAATGAGTAAATCAAAATCAAACTAAACTCAATACAAATGCTAGCTTATAGAAATGTAAATCAAACGTATAAATAGCTAGATATGAGTTTAGAGATTCTTCTCTAAATAACAAGATGGAGAGATGGATTAAAAGGAAGCTCAAATAATATAGATGATCTCCTCCACTTGTGAACCAACCAAAAACAGCTTTAAACCAAACTTAAACCCCTGTTGAAACTTTTTAAACTTGTTTAAAATATCCCATTGGTTACTGAAATAGAAGGGGGTTTGGGGGTTTATATAGGAAGAGGAAGCAACAGCAAAAACCCTAAGGGAAAAGACCAAACAGCCTAAGAATCAGAAATCTGATTCTGTACCAAAAGAGTCGTTGGGATAAATGGCAGTCGACCGCTGCGGACGACCGCGAGCAACAAAAACAACAGGAAAACCTCTAGAGACTTCGACGGTCGACCGTGACGGTCGACCGTAGGAAATCTCGAGCTCACGATCGAACGTGGCGGTCGACCGTGAAAGTCTCTGCTGCCCACTGACGAAAGAACCCAGGCGCGGTCGACCGTGAACTGATATATGAAATTCCAGGTTTTAAAAACAGTTTGCTGATTTTAAAACACTGTTTAAAAATATTAAATAAATTTAGAAAAATATAAAACTTTGGGGAATGATTGTAGACATGATAATAAACATGCTACAAAGACTGGGGAATGATTGTAGACATGATAATAAACATGCTACAAAGACTGGTTTGCAAAAAGGACTTTCCAAATGTAAAATATCATCATTTTATGAAATAGAAACATGCTACAAAGACTGGTTTGCAAAAAGGACTTTCCAAATGTAAAATATCATCATTTTATGAAATAGTCCAAAACACAAAAATGTAAACATATAAATTTTGACATTTAGGCTAAACCATATTTTGAAACTTTGCACAATAACTATTAGACTTAATAAAATATGTATATGATTATTGTTAAGTCCAAAAACTAAGAATACGATATTTTTACAAATACAATAGAAAATGAAACATATGAGTATGTATATGAAAATATATTTGTTTCATATCTAAGTAGTTAAACTAAATCACAATAATAAATATGAAATATGTAATTTCATATTTGTAAACATGAAAACCCAAAACCATGCATGTATATATATAACTATATATATACATAGAAACCAAATACGTGTGTGTATATGATATTGAGTTTAAGGTACTTAACACACATAGTATAAAACCTAAACTAAGTTACCCAAGCTAGATCTTGATCTTTAATAAGCTCGACTTGGTACACTTGCGGATGAAGCTTGAACTTGATCTTTAACTTTGAATTGCGTAGGCTTCACTCTACAATTCCGCCAACCTCCATTGGATATGATCGTTGTGGCGCAATCCATCCAACCTTTAACATATTGTTTGCTTAGAATAAATATAAAACACAAACACTAGATAAACAACATTAGATGTAAATTGTTTATAAATCATCATCAAAATAAGAAGGCCAACAGGAGAGTCCAGCCGTCGCAATCATCCCAACCAAGTTGATAGCGATCGGGAAGTGGACGAGAATACCAACATGGATACCCCTCCCATTCATAACAATGCTGGGGGTGGCCCCTCAGGTGAAAACAATACGAAGGAGGATTACATCATTCCTCTCCAGGATAGCTCAAAGAAAGATAGGAGCGAGAATAAGAAGATGAAAGACTTAAAGAGCAAAATCAATGCATTGATGTCTGCTCAAGAAGTAAAGAAGACTGGCATTCTGCGCCCTTATCCAAAAGAGTGGGAATCAATTCCGTACCCGACAAAGTTTAACCTAATTAACTTCACACCATTCGACGCAAGAGGTTCACCCACTCAACACTTGATCTACTTCAAGTCTCATCTAGGGGTCATTTCAGACAATGAACCTCTGATGGTATGATCATTTGTGAGAACCCTTCGCGCAGCTACCTTTGATTGGTAGCACCATCTTAAACCAGGAAGTATCAATAGCTGGGATGATATGGAGACCATGTTTCTCACCAATTTCTTTGACGATGACACTGAAGTGTCAATTGGAACACTCTTTGATAAGAAGCAGAAAGACGGGGAACTGGTTGAGAACTCCGTCAAACGCTTCCAGAATAAGGCTATGAACTGCCGAGATCCGGTCACGGAGGAATTCATTCTCCAAACGTGCCACAACAACCTCTCCTTGGATATTTTAGAGGTAATGGGCATGACACCATCCAAAACATGGAAAAAATTGAAAGTACGTGGGGAGCAGGCCGAACGCTATTTCAGGAGGAAGAAAGTTAAAAGTGGTCAACCGACAAATAACACCCCAAAACAAAACTTCACCCCCCCGTGGTAAAGGAAAGGCGTAGGCAAATGTAGTGGATGTAAATCATACATTCCAATTGCAAACCCAACAGCAGTCGCAACAACAAGCGTCAATGCAGCAAATGCCTCAATGGCAGCAACGGTCTCCAAGGCAATAGAAGACTTCTGAACCGAAGTTCCCGAAGGAATATTCTTTCAAAGAAGATGAGGTGTCTGGTATCTTCAAATACTTGTTGGAGAACGACAAAATTAAGCTACCCCCAATCATCAATCAGGAGGGAGCTAAGAAGACTACAGATCCGTGATACTGTGCATTCCACAGAAGAGTTTACCATCCCACGAAGACGTGCTACGCTCTCAAAGATAAAATTCAAGCCATAATCGATGTGGGTATTATTACTCCAAAGAAGCCCAAGGAAAAGAAGGTGGGCGCAAATACGGTTTCTATCAGCTTTGGCTCAGTTCCTATGTCATGGTTCCAACCAGAGCCTATGCCAAAAGTAAAGGTGAAAACTATTAACGATGATCCTCATGGACAACGTTAGAATGGACTTGTGCAGCACACGGCTCCTAATGGTGAAATTCTTTGGGTCCATCCAGATTTGCTCAATGATGAGCAATGAGCAAGTTGCTCATCTAAGAAGAAGTCCAAAAGTAGGGGAAAATCATGTTATCCCGCTACAGTAATTCTTAAAAAAGATGATGACAGTATTCCTACTTTATCACTTTCTGAGGACGAACAAGAAGTTTTCGCTACTAGGGGTGAGAACGAGTACCACTACAAGTATCCTGAAGCCCCTGACCCAAATACTAAAACGTTGAATGAGCTGGGGGTGACTACAATTCCCCCTGTACCTACAGAGAAATCCCAGCAATAACCAGCTAATAAGCAGAAAAGAAAAGAACCCTAACACCATGAGGTTCAAAACTCAAAGCAGGCTCGATTCAATCATTCGATTAGAAGAGATAAACCGGGGAGTTCGAGCATACCATACTGTTTCAATGTTATGACTCAGTTAGCTAACATCCCAGTGAGAATAACCCTGTACGAATTGTTGCGCCTCTCTAAAGATACGAGGGAAGCCTTGCAAGAAGCCCTGGCTGATGCCGACGTATTCTTCACTCACATCAAACCAGTTCCCAAAGATCCGGAATCACCAATTCAACATTCCGATTTGACGGCCAAGCAGTTCACTTGCATAACATTCACCAAAGATGACATGCAAGTCAGAAACTCAAAACACGATAGGCCTTTATACTTTACCGGATACATAGGCTCCAGCATTGTTAACCGGATCCAAGTCGTTCCGGGTTCCACGGTCAGCATTATGCCACTCCGACTGATGTACAATCTTAGGATCCCTGCAAGCAGGTTATCTTCGACAAGCACCGTAATCTACAGATTCAATACCAGTGGGTCCAGACCATTAGGCAAAATACGGATAAAATGCCAACTTAGAGATTTAAAATCCGAAGTCACGTGCTATATGATCAATGCTGAAACCTCCTATAATTTACTATTGGGTCAACCCTGGATCCATGATAATCTTATAGTCCCCTCCACTCTCCATCAGTGTCTAAAATATGTAGACACTAATAATAAGATAAGGACGGTGGTCGCGGATAAGTAACCGTTTAAGGGGTTAGAACATTATTTTACCGACTCCCTTTTTATGGTGCTGAATCCGACACTGAATCATCGGCCCAAGGCATGGACAACAGAGAGGAAGCCAATACCGAAGCTAGGCTTGATTACAATGGTGGTTTTATACTAAATGACATTGTACCATTTGTAATCAGTCCTGACGATGGTGAATTGTCAAACGATAGTTGTAATTGGAAACTTGCCAAAGAAGTAATAAACGATGACTTAGAGTATTCTCCATGTCTGGATGATGTAATGCAGGGATTATACAAGAACCCTAATATACACATGCCGCTTCGATCGTCCTGCTTAACATCAAAGCATGTCCAAGGCTCATTTGGAACAACCCTCGTCATTCCTGCCAAAGCAAGGTGTGGAAAGGATTTAGTTTTCGGCAAAGGGAAGACGTTCCCATCGTCAAATCCATATTTGAAGGAAAATAACAACAAAGAGAAACCCGGACCTTATCTCTCCAAGTATAGTCAACAATCACGTGATTTAATGAAGAAATGAGGTTATAATTTCGCGCTTGAAGAAGGTCTCTGTTTTGGTCGAGGCCCACGAATCCCACCTCGTCCGGCCTATGTACCAAAAGGAAATCTGACAATTACTATGGCTATAAAAGGGGCCTAGGCTACACTTCTTCATCCGATGAAGAATGTTGCTAGCAAGTCCTTGATCAATTAACAAATAAGGATGGATACTCAACCGATTCTTCCAATTGGGATTCCGATGTTAGCCTTGGAAAAATATTCAAAAGCTTGATGTCGAATATGGTCACGGTCGATCCTGCCACGATAGAGGAAGATGATCAATTACCAACTTGGGAAGACCCGTGGATTCATCACCTGAATATTCAGTATGAGGATCGTTTCGAGCAAAGGGAACCATCCACCGAAGACAAAGTAGTCCAGTCCAGGTAAACATGGGAGACGAAGAGAATCCGAAACCCATATTCACTAGTGATAGTCTTCCACCAGATGAGAAGGAAGAGTTGATCACCCTTATTAGTGAGTACATAGACGTCTTTGCTTGGAACTACGAGGATATGCTAGGACTTGATCCAAACGTAGCAATGCACCGCCTCAACATCAAATCGGATGCCAAACCCATCAAGCAGGCGCAGAGACGACTTCCTCCATAGATTATGGAGGTAATTGAAGCAGAATTTAAGAAATTGATTGACTCTGATTTTATCAGAGAAGAGCAACATTCAGATTGGCTGGAGAATATCATACCGGTCCTTAAAAAGAATGGGAAAATCAGGATCTGTATCGACTTCAGAGACTTGAACACTGCTTACCCAAAGGGTGATTTTCCTCTTCCAATCACGGATGTTATTATCGATAACACGTGCGGATTTTAGAAAATATCATTTATGGACAGATTTTCAGGTTACAATCAAATAAAGATGTACCCGGATGATGAAAAACACATCACATTCAGAACTCCTCTTGGGGTCTTCTGCTACACGATTATGCCTTTTGGATTGAAAAACCCAGGTGCAACCTATCAATGAGCGATGTCAAAGATTTTCTAAGAACACCTCTGGAAAACCGTCGAATGCTATGTCGACGACCTAGTCGTGAAAAGTCGTAATAAAGATGACCATATCAGAGATTTGAGGACGATGTTCGATCTCATGCGGACTCACCAGTTAAAGACGAACCCCACTAAGTCTTTCCTCAGAATGTTCAGCGGTAAGTTTCTGGGATTCGTCGTCACCATGAAGGGTATCCGTATTAACCCTGGCAAAGTGGAAGCAATAAACGAATTGCAACCCCAGAGGAACCTTAAAGAACTCAGAGGATTGCAAGGGCGGCTAGCTTATATTCGTCGTTTTATCTTGAATCTGTCCGGGAAATGCCAACCGTTTTCCAAACTCACCAAGAAGGGTGTGTCATTCATTTGGGATGACGCTTGTCAAAAGGCATTCAAGGATATCAAAGCATATCTGGCAAATCCTCCTGTTCTCATCGCACCAAAATCAGGTAAACCATTCTTGATTTATATTAAGGTGATGAACCACTCATTAAGTGCTTTGCTCGTACAAGACGATGACAACGGTCATGAACAGGCCGTCTATTACTTAAGCCAAACTTTGGTAGGTGCTGAGTCTCGGTATCCAATGATTGGGAAGGAATTCCTCGCTTTGGTGTTCGTCGTCAAAAAGATGTGGCACTATCTCGTTAGACAGACAATCTATGTCATTTCAAATGTTAACCCAGTTCAGGTATTCATGACACAACTGGCCTCTATGAATTAGAGATTAGCAAAATGGGCCCTACTCTTGTCCCAGTACGATTTGCACTTCAAACAATAGAAGTCAGTCAAAGGACAGACAATTTACAATCTTTTGGCAGCTAACCCTACAGCTGATGTGGTCGAATTGTATGAATGTTTGCCAGACGAAACCCATGAGGTCGATGTTACTTCTCATCAATACATTTGGCAATTGAACTTCGACGGTGCTTCCCGAGCAACCAACACGACTAGCGCTCCTGGTAATTCTAAAATCTCCGCAGGAGTCAGAGTCGTCCTACTCTTCCCGGAGAAGCATGTGATACCCCAAGCCTACTCATTGATAGGAAAATGCTCCAACAACGTAGCCGAATATAACGTGCTGCTTATCGGACTTGGCTTTGCCAAAGAGCTGGGGGTCGAATATCTTGAAGCTTTTGGTGATTCTTAATTGATAGTCAATCAAGTTCGAGGAGAGTACAAAGTCAGGAATCAAGACTTGATATCGTATCACAATGTGGTCATCGATACGGCAGGTTCATTTGAGGAATTCTTCATCGAATACATTCCACGTCTCCAAAATGCGTATACAGATGCATTAGCAGTATTAGCAGTATCTTTGGTGCAACCTTCCGACACAGAACAATGGGTTACCATCAAAACTCATCAACTTTTTGTGCCAGAATGTGCTTTGGAAATCAAAGAGGCGTGCCAAAATTGAACTCGAACCTTGAGATTGGCGATTCCCTATTATCGACTACGTCGTGCATAGAATTTTACCACAAGATATAAAAGAAAGAGACTCGGTTCGACGAAGGGCACTGAGATTCTATTACAATTCAACGACCCAAACACTGTATCGTCATGCATACGACGAGTTACTACTTTGATGTCTCTAACCAAAAGAAGCAGAAGAAGCTATCAAAGAAGCTCATGACGAAACTTATGGTGCACATCAATCCGGTCCTAAGCTCTACGATCGTCTCAGAAGAATGAGGTATTATTGGCCAACCATGGTCAAGGATGCGGTTGACTACGCCTGATGGTGCCACGCGTGTCAAATACACACAAACTATATGCACCAACCCTCGGAGTATCTACATCCATCGGCTACTTCATGGCCATTCGAGGCATGGGGGATGGAATCGTTGGTCCTATTTTCCCACCATCAGTAAAAGGTGACCATTTCATTTTGGTAATCACCGATTATTTCTCAAAGTAGGTTGAAGCAGTTCCGCTAAAAGAAGTAAAGAATAGCAACGTCCTCAGGTTCATCAAACACCATATCATCTATCGATATGGAGTTCCGAGACGAATCGTACACGACAACGGTCCTTAATTTGTGAGTAACGCCTTCATCAAATTTTGTGGGAAGTTCAAAATTGAAGATGTCTCATCGACGACATACAATCTCATAGCAAATGGATTGGCTGAGGCATTCAATAAGACAATCATAAAGATTTTTTCAAAGCTTGTGAGAACCAACAAGCGAGACTGGGATGATAAACTTAGTGAAGCCCTTTAGGCCTATCGTACTACAGTCCACATACCTACCGAGGCGACTCCGTACTCACTAGTATATGGATACGAGGCTATTCTTCCCTTGGAAATTCAAATTCCATCTCTTCGTATCGCTCTCGCAATAGGGATGACGACGGACGAACAACACAAGAAACGTCTCGAAGAACTCGAGATGTTAGACGAGAGGCACTTGGAAGCTCAACAGCAGATCAAGTTTTACCAAGCCAGAATTTCTCGTGCTTTTGACAAAAAAGTTAAGAAAAAAAGCTTCAAGGAAGGAGATTTGGTTCTCACCGTCCGGCGGCCAATGATACTTAACTCCAAGAAAAAAGATAAGTTTCAACCCAAATGGGAAAGACCATTTTTGATAGAGACAGTCTACTCCAATGGTGCATACCGTTTAGTCACCTAAGACGGTGGTAAGATCATGATGCCAATAAATGGGAAATTCCTAAAAAATTACTATCCTTAGTACGCTCAGGATAACTCGCTAAAACGGGAAATTCCTAGAGAATATTGTACAGGGTGTTCTTAAGGATAACCCGAGATCAGCTAGATTGACCATAATTTCCCTCACGAAACTCCTACTGTTGTTGACGATTTACACTCTTCCACCACAAATCCCTCATTGATCAAATTAATTGACGGTGGGTCCACTAAAAGTCTCCCTGGTTGGCTCCACTCAAACTCACACTATGTCTGTGTACTCAACACTCTCATTGTTAGAATCAGGACATAATGCTTGGAGTTTTTAATCTACCAATTCTTGACGGTTTTCAAACCCCTTAGTGTTAAGTTCTTATCACTTGACACCAAGAACCCCCCAACCGAGCGATCAAACCTATAAAAGATAGGATTGTCTCAAACTCCCACTTGGTCAAACCTGTATACAGTTAGGGCCGAAATCACATTTCCCTTTTGATAAACGAAAGGCTTTCACTCATTCCCTTTCGGTCAAACCAATAAAAGTTAGGACTGAAGTCAGAATTTTATTTTTCAGATCAGGTAGCTAATCCTATAAAAGTTAGGGTTGCCTATATCTTTTCGATTCCTGGAGTGGAGATCCCACTCTTAGTTTTACCTTCCCGGATTCTTAAAATAGAGATCTCACTTTAAGTTTCTTTTGTAACCAGAGATAGGATATAAAATTCTTTCTCCTCGGTATTGGGTCTACTTCTGCCCAAAAACAAGGTCTGGAGATAGAATATAAAATATTTCCTCTCCAGTGTTGGGTTCGTCTTTGCCCCAACAGAAGACACCATGTTCAAACACTAATAATCCGTACCTTACACACGCAAAGAATTTTATTCCGAATCCTAAGTAGGGATAAGTCAATGTCTAACACGCGTTGCCGGTTTAGTCTTTCACCGATTGAAAAAGACACCAGAATACAAGTCTGGGGAATTTTATCCTAAAGCCTAAGAATGGATAGGTCAGTGCCTAACACGTATTGTCGGGTAGTCTATTCGTGTAAAAATGACCAAGTCTATATATTCAAACTCGTAGCACTAAGTCTAAGGAAGTTCATTCCGTTAGCACAACGTTACTTACGAAACGGACTTAGAAATTTCATATGCTAGCCTAATCCAAACGGTAGTCGGTAAAGGTTCATCAAACCCGTTAATGACTGAGGGTTTGTCAAAAATCCTAAAGTCTACATCTAACACGTGTTGTCGGGTGGTCCGTTCCCGTAAAAATGACCAAGTCTACATATTCAATATCGTAGCACTAAAAGGGTTAACTCTTTTAGCATAACGTTACATGTGAAACGGACTTAGACAATTCACATGCTAGCCTGACCCAAACGGTAGTCGGTAAAGGCTCATCGAACCCATAGAAGGCTGAGGATTTGCCAAGAATCATATAAGTATTACTGTTGATTATGCTAAGCAGAATGAAAAATCATAATGAAAGTATACTGAACAAAAAAATATATCTTCATTAACAAAATCAAGCGATCAGATACAACAAATTGCGGTCACTCTTTATCAAGCTTATGACTAAGGATTTGTTGCTCTAATTTGGATAATTCTTCGACATAGGTCCGCTCAAGCTCACATTGCAGTTCCGCCTTGAAAGATTCTTCAGAGATAGATAAAATTCTGGCAGCTTCCTCCTCTATTTTGGCTAATCTCTCTTCTGAGAGCGTCACCTTGCTGGATATCACAAGCCTGCCATGCTCTTCCCTAGCCCTGGTCACCTTCAAAATAGCCCTTCGCTCTTCTGCCTCCGCAAGCTTTTGCTTAAGCTCTTCTATCTCGACGTCGGTAGAAGCTATGGAAGAATCGAGCTCGTGTATATGGACCAATCTCTCATAGAGAACCTCCTTCACCTAGTCAACCCGTTTTCTTTGTGCCTGAATCTCGAGCTCGGCAGATGCTCGAGCTTCACGTCGGGATTATAGACGGGTCTGCATCTGAGCAGCAACATAACCAGGAGCACCAACGGATCGGAGCTCTTGTAGCTTTTCAAATTCATGCTCTAACCGCTTCAGGTCATCGGTCAAGGCATCTGCAATTTTTGGCGAGCCAGCGTCCCTCACCGAGGCTATTTTGCGCTCGAGGAAAGGTTGGAATTGATTGAAAGGGAGCCCTTTCTACAGAAGTTTGTCGATCAAGTTAAAATAATTTTTTTATTGCATTTTCTTTGTTGGATGATCAAGTTTTTGATGCGGTATAAACATGTACCAAAAAGGTTGCAAGTGCACAATCGTGTCAAGTTATAGTATTTAAGATATCGATCCCACGAGGAAGGTGTTTTGTAGGAGAAAATATAAAATCGGTTCTTATGTTGTGTGCGTGACAAGTAGGAGTGATAAGTGAATGTGATTGTGGAGAGATAGAGAGAGTGGAAGTGATAGTGTGTAAATCGGCACGAGATATAAGTGAGAGTGGATGTGACAAATAATGAATATGATCAATAAGGCAAGAAGGAAAAAGGAAAATAAAAATCAAGAATAAAGAAAATAAAATTCAAGAATAAAAGAAAATGCAAGAAATTAAAGATGGTGGATTCAATTATAGATATGGGTAATCTACAATTGAACCCACTTCTTAGAAAAGGGTGATTCCCTAGAGGGTTCTAGCCTAAAGGCGAATCAAACAAAATAAAAATAAACAAAAAGAAAAACTAAACCCAAGAGGGTTCTAGCCTCAAGGTGAATAGTATAAGAAATTAAAATCTAACTACAAAATAAAGTGCAAAATCTAAACTACAAAATAAAATTGTAAGAATTAAATGCAAGAAATTAAATCTATTCTATAAGCATGAAATAAATCTAAGGCAAGAGGGTTCTAGCCTCTTGGCTATTTAACAAGAAAATAAAATCTAAACTACAAGCATAGAAATAAATCTACACTAATAAGCAATAAAAAGGAAATAAAAGAGAAAAAGGAAAGAAAATGCAAACCTCTAAATAATTCTTCATCTCCATCTTCATCATCCAACAAAGAGAAGAAATATTTAAAGTGGTGAAAAAATTATTATTATTAATTGCAACTAAAGTTACAATTTTGGAAGGCCTTCTCAATTAAGAGTAGCCCTCCTCTCCAAAAGGAGTTTACAAAATTTTCACACCTCTAACCCCTCACTCTCTACCCCTATTTATAGTAAACATCAGTGAATGAGAGCCATTGGATCAAACTTGAGCCCCAAGACAAGCAAAATCAGCCATTGACGCGCGCTACAGTAATCTGGCATCGATACAGGCATCGATGCAGGTATCGATCATTTAATCGATGGGTTTTTGTTGAGAGATGAGAGTTTGAGATTTATTCTTCATTAACCTGCAATTAAAAGATAAAAACAATTATTAGTGGTATATTTATTCATATAAAATAGATAATGAGGGTATAAAATTATAATAAAATATGATTATCACCCTTTCTACAGAAGTTTGTCGATCAATGACCCCACGAAATTAAAAAAGTGGCTGACCTCCAAACAGAGGATGAGCTTCTCCGGATCATCATCTGACAATAATACCTTAACCGTGTCCCGGAGTTGAGGCAACAATCCTATAAAAAGAGAAGAGATGAATATTCCAAAGTATAAAACAATTCTAAGTCAAGACATGATGCGAAATTTACCAACGCCTACGGAGCTTTCTTCAGCTAAATGCATTACGCCCGAGTCCGTTTGTCTGACTTCATGAGTCCCAGGAAGCACGGTGGGCGTAGCAGCTGTTGAAGCACTAACTTCTTCGGTTGGTCTCATGGTTTGTTCAGTTAGCTTCCCCCTAATAGTTCCAACACTAGCTGTAGCTAGCGTCCCCAAAAGAATTGGGAGTTGCGTCTCAAGAGTCGATGACTAGGCATCAACGACAGTCCCTGCCAACAGCAAGAAATCAAGACCCTTAGATTCATCAAATCCTCTAATAAGAGTAGTTGTATCAGTCTTAGCGACTGGTCCTATAATTGGAACTCTCCTATGGTTAAATGGAAACCGACAAATGAATATGTAACATGGGAATAAAAATCATACTGGTAGGCGAATTAGCTGTGTTCATCGGTTCGGCAGCCTCACGATGGGCTTGTTGAGACAACATATCTTCAAAAAGCCTGTCGTCAGAGTCTAAAGAGACGTGAAGCGGATCGGGTGAAGGTACACCCGTTTCTTTGAGGGCTGCATCACGGAAGGCTCCCTCCTCGTCTAGATTCCCCACTGAAACACCTACAGAGAATCAAAGTGTTAAAGTAGAAAGAGAAAAAGCCGAGAATGCACAATAAGAGCAAGTCAAATTCACCTTCAGTAGCTGCACCGAGATCTAGAGCCTTATTACTCAGGACCGCTTCTTGCAATTTTTCTAAGAGAGTAAGAAGCATAGAAATGATTAGCGGAGATACAAATTCCGAATCGTTCAGTTCCTGCCAGATAAAAGACCTATCATCGATGTTAGATGTACTTGGGTCTCCAACCCTTTGACCTGTATCAGGTCCGGCACCGGAGTCCACAATAGCTTTAACATTTATACCTGCTTCAGCACCTATAGGTTCCTTGGCCATGACCTCATCCATTTGTCGGGAGAAGTCAGATCTTTCGAAATCATCAAAGATGGGAGAAGGAGGATCATATTCCTCCTCACCTTCTTCATGACCTCCTAAGATACATTAATGTCTAAGTCTAGGAATTAATAAGCGGAATAGTCAAAAGATCACAAAGAGTTAAAACATTACCCTCTCCACCGATAGGAATGTCAGTGCTAGGACTCATTTCCGAAGCCGGGAGTCCACCATGTCGCTTGGAAGCTAACTTTTTACGCTTAGCAGGGGGAGCCTCCTCCGGATCAATGACTCGTTCATGAGACAATTTAGAACGTGACTCTAGCCCTAAAGTGACTTGAGTTGTAGGCTAAGATCTTGTCCGGCGTATAAGTTAGGTCTCTTCTTCATCCTCCTCCTTGGAAGCTGCACCTGGGAGTTCAACAGACATCCTGTTAGGATAAGTAAATAAAACTTGCATCCTCGGCTTCTTCGAAGCCGGTGAAGGTTTAGATAATTTCGAGCGGCGAGCTCGATCAGCTATTGCTAACTCAATTAATTTTAAGGAGAGAAGATCCGATAGATATGTTCTCAGCTCCTCTTCGTCGTCGCTGACTCTAGCCTTTCGGTCACTCGCAATATTAGTTTTCGGGATCTCATCATCGGGAGGAAAGATGGCATCCTTCTGCCTCTCCTGGCCAGAAGGACCCGCACGTTCTTTTCCTCTTCTTTTTTGAAACTCAGCCTCGTGCACCATCTGAGTGGCAATCCGAGTCGCTTCTTCAGGCGCTAACTCTACGATTGGTCGCACGGGCACAGACTCGTTTGCCGCCAAAAGCCACTGACATTATAGGAAAGTCAGCTCTAATTTGCGCTCAACACCGGGGAGTTTGAACTTGGCACCAGTACAGCCGATTATACTCCACAGCCATGCCCTAGCCCCATCTATCAACCCACCATGAGTCCGGAGCTATCGATTTGGGTTCCCGATATAAATTTGATCATACCCAAATTGGTGTGCGAACCGACATGATAAGTATAGCTCTATATAGTAGCGGTTCTGCACCCGAAAGATCAAGTAGCCCAGCCGGATATTGATCAACCAATCGAAGCAACCAGAATCAAGAGAAGTCTGACCCATACCTAGCGCCTCCGTATCGACCAGTGAATCGCCATATTGACCCGAAAATCATGGGAAGCAAGTAGGGAAGACCCAGCATTTCTGGTTTTGAAGTTGCCTCTTAATCTCCGTGAACCCTCGTCCTTTTCATTTACATATTCCTATTAATTGGAGAAAAGGAACAGATGAGTCTGCAGAAGTTGGGGAAGACATCATATCCGAACACAATCACAATCTGACGAAGCCCTCTATGAATATCCATAGTCATTGTCGGAATAAGAGACAGATTTTTTCGATGAGCGAGCAGAACTACAGTATAAAGAACTTCTAGAGGCAACGCATCAGTAGATTGGTACGGCACCATACACTTCTTTAACTAGATGGCGAGGTCCCGGCAAGCAACGTGATAGATCGGATCAGTTTTATCGCTTGCCACAAAAATATTTGGAACTTAGTTCCAGCAACAAAATCATCCTCAACGCCAGCTGTGGTGTAAGACTGGGCATTGGACTTTCTGATTAACTCGTTAACTTCTGAGGGGGTCAGCGGCGTCAACTCATGTATCGCTTTGCCCGAGCCGTCGTTTGTGTTTTTGAATAGATAATCCGCAAATTTCTTTAAACTGATTTGCGACCACGGCTTCTTTGATAATGGGTCAGCACCTGACAAAGCTATATGGTAGTGACAGGTAAGATCCCACAGAGCATTGTAACGGTTGGGCGTCCGTGACCTCAACTGTAGCAGCTCCCGATTAGAAGGGAAGTAATCTTGATAGATCATATTGCCCATCAGAAGACCGGAAACCTTATGCATCTCGTGCAGCGCTAACCCCAGCTCACCATACTTGGTCAAAAATGTGTTGGTGTCGGGGTTGTAAAGCTCCAACAGTGCCAGGAAGTGAGGAACGCTGATTGGTAGCCCATAAGTGGTGGTGCGGATAGCTATGTACAAACCACTAGCCTTCAACTCCTCATTGAACCAATTTAAGATATAGTTGCTCAAACAAGCCAACCAAAGCTTATCCGATGAATACACCCAACCAAAACATTGGTGACCAGTTGCTGGTAGCTCTCGACCCAAACTCATGAGTCAATTCTTTACAGTGTTGGAAATGGTAAAGACCTCACCTCTGAGGGGGATCATTCAATCCCAAGACTCCCGGATGTAGCCTTGTTATCCGATTACGGTCACTTGATCCAGGAATCACCCCATGGGTAATGTAGCCACAATGAACATGGTTGTACTCCTCTGTTAACCCCCACAATATTTCCCGTAGGACGGCCTGGTACAGTAGCTCAGTAAGAGAACGGTGACGAGGAATCAGAGGGAGATATAAGTGACTGCCGTTATCATGATGTAGCCATTGTTCGGCTCTGAGAGACGCAGCAGCTGGATCTTCTACAGCGTCACCGAACAAATAGTCTGGTTTCCTCAATGGATGTGTAGAGCTTGGATCTTTTACTAGAGGCACGTCCGTAATAAGCTGCCTTAAAGTGTGGCTCTCTCCCTTCCGTATTAGCAGCGAGAGCTCTTCCTGTGCACCCGGAGCAAATTGGGTAGCCACCGGTATAGGAATTGGCTCATCGGTACAGGAATAAGCCTCACTACAATGACCTTCCACCGCATGAACATTAAACGTCTTCGAGGGAAACTCAACTAAGGTAAACAATATGTGGTTATTAGATACAATCATAAATACCTATGTCAAGGCAGTATAAGCGTTGAACTCATCTTACGAGCTGTGAAATAGAGTCACGATCTTATTAACTAGGCGGGACGACTAAGAGCTGCACTATACACGCAAAGCGTGGGATATGTCATTATGCAAATAATGTGATAATATACCCTCCCTCCGGGATATAGCATGGCAGGAAATCACCCTAAGTTAATTCAGACATGCTTTGACCAAGCAAAACACGTCTTGTGAAGCGTCCACCCTCACAGAGGAGAGTGGCGGCTCTTCCCAATTGCCTCACCAAGGAGAACAAAGCGGGGATGTAATATGCAGTATGATATGTTAGTATCGAGTTCATAAAAAAAAGAGGCAATGAATTATACCTGTGCAACTAAACAGCACCGGCTCGGGCGACTGAGTCGCCGAGCGACCTCGAGCAACGCGGGATCTCTTAGGTAACATATCTGCAGGGAGAGTTAACAATTCAATTACATTAGAAGTTGGGAAGTATCAGGCTAGTACAAAAAGAAAACTGCACTATTCTATGAAATAGGATTTGTTGGTTAAAAATCCAATGAAATCTACGTAGTAGGCCTAATGCAGATTCAGTTTCAACCCATGACAGCTCAAATCAAGCCAAATATTTTGGAGTTTCGATTCAAGATATGCACGTGGCCTAACAAGAAAGCTAGACATGTCTATGAATCTGACCCTCGTGCATAACTAAAAACCTAAGTATTGCAAGCCTAAGTTCGGCCAAATTCGTGCATATAAGGGTCTCCATTATATCCCTCGCACAACTAAGTTAAGAGCTTCAATTCATGGTTGGGAATAAAACCAAAAGTCAGATACAAGCTCAATTCTTACACAAGGGTTAAGCTAAAGGGTAGGCTCTGATATCCAAGTACAAGGTCTCAAAATTCCCCTCAAAGCCAAAAATCAGAATGCAAGAAGACAAATCAAAGGCACACAATCGTGTACCCAAGTCCAAGAGTTTTGGATTTCAAGATTAAGTTAACCAATTGGGTTAGCATTTAAACCAAGGTTAAATCTTCGACAATCACCTGAAGTTCAACTAAAGGAACATAATGAAAATTCGATGGCTATACAAGTTCTCACACAAAATCAAATTCAGGCAACTTTCAATGACCCAAGAAGTTCGGTCATGAGCAAAATCAAAATTTGAATGATCAGGTAAAGAAAGGGCTGTTTTTTACCCAAACACGTAAGGGCAGTTCGATTTCAACCAAGATCTCAAAACTAAAGATAGTAAAGTTACCTAGAATCAAAGATGAATCGAAGTTGAACGAAGAAGAACCGCAAAAGGGTGCTTGAACTAGAGACCTGAGAATCAAAATCGACCAAGTAACCAAATTAGGGTTTCGACTATACCCTCAAAACCGAAATTCAAGAGTCAAACTGGCTCAAATTGAAGTCATGAAGAATGAAGCTTACGTGAAACCTAACCAAGAATCCGGATTCAGTTGCAACCCATGTCGTGAGTGTTCTTCAAGACCCGAGTGAAAGCCCTAAACTCCCAAATTGAGGCTTCAAGAACCAAGATAAAGCCCTAACTCTCAAATGAAAGAAAAACTTGAAGAAGTTGAGGGATTTTAGGAGAAAGAGGAAGAGAACCGTTCTTAAGGAAATGGCTCGGAGAAAATTTTTGAAACGACGAAGAAGAGAAGATGGAGAAGACGAGTTTTTTTAAAAAGATACTTGGACTGAACCAAACCTAGTTCGAACCGCCTGAACCAAGCTAAGCCAGACCGAACCAAATCTAGAAGTCGACCCAAGAACTTCTGTGCTGACTCGTACCCATGCGAGTCACCAAATGGTGACTCGCACACGTGCGAACCACTATTTACTGACTCACACATTTGGTGACTCGCACACGTGCGAACCACTATTTACTGACTCGCATGTGTGATGAGCTGTTTGGCCTATTTACGGGTATTTTGACCCATTTTTGAGTATTTTCGATGTATACGGGACCCGTATCCCTACTTCGATGGGTATATGAGTCTAAACTATTACTTACCCTTATCAGGAAGTTTTTGGAGAATATCATTCAGGATATCCTTAAGGATAACCCGACAAAACTCTAGTTAATGTACGAGTATAAACTGTGTTAATGCCGGTCAACACGTCGATAACTTCGCCAAAATAAAGCTAAGGGAAATTATGGAGTTCAACTACATCCAGATATGAATTCCTGACAAAGATGATTAGTTCAAAGTCAACTTGATTGCACGGGCTAAGTTCAGAAAATTACACACTAGTCTTAGTTCAAGACTTTAACAGCGGTCAGACGATAAACGCAGAACCGAAAGAACTTCATCTATTCAACAAAATACTGAGTAGATTGAAGACTAAAGAAGCTGAGAACTAGAACCAATTACAGGTCCTATCATACCGACTGAAGGTTGGGCCTATCAAAGACTAAAGAAGCTGAGAACTAGAACCAATTACAGGTCCTATCATACCGACTGAAGGTTGGGCCTATCATATCCAAAGTATTCCAGACTCTTTAACCAATTACAGGTCCTATCATACCGACTGAAGGTTGGGCCTATCATATCCAAAGTATTCCAGACTCTTTTATAAAAGAAACGAGATTGAAACACTTTTAAGGGGGTATCTGTAGGCATCAAATATTACCTATAAGTTCCCACACGCAGCTCAAGACAAAAAGAACATGATGAACGACATCACCCGAGTCAAAGAAGATTATTTGATGCTGGTAGATCGCATGAAGTGAATTGGTAAAGCGCATAAGTCAACAAAGTGATGAAACACGCGTAAAGGGGGAAAACAAGCAAACCAAAGGAAATACAAATAGCCAAAAGGGTCAAAAAGACACAAAAACAAGCCAGGAGGCTCGCACGTATGCGAGTCACCAAATGGTGGCTCGTACGCATGCAAGTCACCAAATGGTGACTCGCACCTGCGCGAGTCACCAAATGGTGACCCGCACCCATGCGAGTCACCAAATGGTGGCTCGCACAGCTCTGAGACACCATGACGTATTTGGCCTCCCAAATCACTGATTTCGATGTTTTATTATAATTCTTTCGTCTCAGGATCTCCCCAACTATTCTGAAGCTATTCTTAATTGCGCATGGGCGGTTATCAACTACAGATGACGTCAAAACACTTAATCTTATCAGAAAATGTGACGGCAATAGCCTATAAATAGAATCGTAGGGTCTTTATTTTGAGAAGATCTGAAATCTGAGGGCGAGGTGCTATCCAATTGAACAGTAGACCATGAATTTTAGAGAAGAATTGACAGATCTTGGCAAACTTTTTCATAAAGAAAAAGCCTTCGAAAGATTTGAGATTCTCTCCCCCTCTTTTCTCCAGATCAAACCTGGTTTTGATCTCGAGAAGAGCCACAATCTCGCTTGGTCGTGATTGTCGCTGCTACGATTGTTTCTTTCGTGAAGCAAGAGCATAATTATACTTATCAATCGGATCTGATCCACAGCGGTCCACAGACTAATGCGTCCCTGGTACAGGCAAAGATCCCACACAAAGCAACAGTAGATAAACTACTGCTGCGTTTTGTTTCATAAAGTTGTGAACGGTGTAACAGGTTTGACGACAATGGAAAATTCAACTTTTGACGAAAACACCTATCATGAGTCGACTCACGAAACCTAGCTGTTTTGTCAGAAGTTTCTGACTAGTCGACTCATGACTATCTTGAGTCGACCTATCTGTCATGAGTCGACTCATATATGCACATGAGTCGACTCATCGATGGTTTCCTGGTTCGTTTGGGTTTCTGTTTGCACGAATTCTTATGGGGTTTGGGTTTGGTTATTTACCTCTTTACCATCCACGTTGTTATACCTATGTAAGGGATTGTTTTAGAGTTTCTAATCAATCAGATGTAATAAAAAAAGAGATTCTAATCAAGAGAGATTAGGGTTTGGAGAGAATTGAGAGTTTGTTCTCGATTCTAGTGAGATTGTGAGAGAGGGATTGTAATCTTTTTATATCATAATCTAGAGAGGGTATTTTCCTTCACCACATACTGAATTATTATTGTGTTTCTGTCATCCTCTTCTCAACCCACCTTTGATAATTTCGTGATCAAAGGTGCTTGCATGGTGACTCGTATCAAGTTGGTATTAGAACAATCAGATCCTATGAAGGGGACATCCTGTATATGGTCCTGACTCGATCGTAATACAAGAAGTTAGGCGAGATCCTTATTTCATTGGAAGGGGTCTAGAAATTAAGGAAAGAGAAGATGACTGAAGGGGATAATTCAGTAAGACTAGATGCATTGGAGAAACAGATGGAGATAATGAGTTCGACTCTCACACAGCTCGTCGCTATCTTTCAAGAAAAGGACAAAAAGGAGGAATCTTCTTCGAAAGGCAAGAAGAAACTTATGGAGTCTGATGGAGAAGGCGAGGAACTTGATTCTGATAGGGAGGCCGAGATTATCAAAACTGTTCCGCATCAAGAGGGTAAAAATTACTACCAAAATTTGAAAATTGATTTCAAGGTGGAGATTCTTGTTTATGATGGGAGTGTTAATGTGGAGAGGCTCGATGATTGGATCGAGCGTATGGAGATGTATTTCACTCTCTATGGATATTCATCCAAGGAGAAGATTGTGTTCGTGACTTTAAAGCTTTCAGAGCATGCGTTGACGTGGTGGAAATCCTACTGCAAGTAGGAGAAGAAGGCAGAATCATGGAACAAGTTTAAGGAGCTACTGAGAAAGTAGTTCTATCCAGTGGGGTTCCTTGAGGAGCGTTGGTACAAGTGGTACGGCTTGCGCCAAAGAGTCAATCAGACCGTTCAAGAGTACACAACGGAGTTCCAGCAGTAGGCAATGGTTCTAAACATCACGATGGACGAATACTCCATCTTCATGAAGTACATGGCGGGTCTGAACGAATACATCCGCAAGGAGATAAAGCTATTCATGATCGAGTCTATTGCAGAGGTAAGCATGAAAGCTATTGCCATTGAGGGCAAGCAAAAGAAGAGTAACGAGGCAAAAGGAGATGCAAAACAGATGGGAGGTGAGTCTAGTGGTTCTAAACATAAAGAGGAGAAGCATGGTGATCCAGGGAGAGCAGAACTTATTTACAGTCACTGTGAGAAGACTGGACATATCAATGATCGATACTGGGAGAAGTATCATCATCTGAAGCCAAAGGGGTTGAAGAAGAAAGAGGAGAAAAAGGCATACGTGATAGCACATGGTTCGAAGGAAGTTCCTAGGATGACAGAGCCTAACAGTAGTCTCAATCTTATAGTAGGAAAACATGTCACGAAAGAGGACGAAGACCCCCCGAGAGCAGCTCTTTATGCTAAATTTGTAAGTAAATACCAGTTTGGTTGATGCCATTGTTGATCCAGGCAACGAAAAGAATTTGATATCCGAGGCCTTGGTTCAGAAGATAGGTTTGAAGACAGTCAAGCATCCGAAACCCTATCCATTGGGGTGGATTCAGAAGGAGACGGGACTAAGTGTAGTTGATCAATGCACTATCAAATTTGTGCTCCATGAGTCGTATATTGATGAGATCACATGCGACATCATTCCATTGGATGTTTTTTAAGTTATACTAGGGAATCCATACTTGTGGGATAGATACGCGATCTACGAAAGGCGGGCTCAGAAGTACACATTCACCAAGGATGGTGCACTACAACAAAACTATTTTTTTATAGCGTTGAATGATAGCGTTTATGTTGTAAGTGCTATAGATCATACATGCCTTATTTTTTGATAGCGTTTGGAAATTTTTAAACGCTGTGAGTTGTATATTTTTTACGACCCTTCTTTATTCATCAGCATGGCCAAAAATTCATTTGTTCCCGCCTCCGATCCTCAACCCAAGCCCCCTAACCCTAACCCTAACCCTAACCCCACCAAGGATCCGATCTTTTTCCATCTCATCCCTCAAAACCCCCTCTTCCCCTCTCGATTCAATCAGCCCCTTCAACCCTAACCCTAACCTTAGCTTCCCATTCGAACCCTGCCGCCAAGAAAACCTACATCTTCCGCGTCTATGCAGACTCCAAGCCCTCGATCTTCCCCTCCCACTCGCACTGGTACTCCTCGCTCGCCGCCTCCTCCTCCAATGAGGAGGAACCCGGCCACGTGCTGCATGTGTACGACACCGTCTTCCACGGCTTCTCGGCCTCCCTGCCCCCCTCCAGAGTGGTATGCGGCTCTCAGAGCGGACGACCCTCCGTCCATTGCCTTCTTCGAAGGAGCCTGTCACGCCGAGACGCTCCACACGACCCGGTCCCCCTAGTTCCTGGGCCTGAGGAACCAGCAGGGCCTATGGTCAACCTCCGACTACGGCTCCAACGTCGTCATCGCCGTCCATATGTAAAGATGTTGCCGATACGACTTATGCTCTCTTGAACGTAAGCAATCAGTGCTCATACTTGTTGGCGTATGTAAAGATGTTGGCTTAGTTAGAACCCTGAATTTGATAGCCATACGGTCTGGCTTTGAGAAATTTGCTAGAGTTTCAAAGCTCAAATCTTTATTTTTATTGCATTTATAGTCTACTTTGTTGTTTGCATTGGCTAATGTGGAATGTTCATAGTTTTAATTATCAAGAGTTGACGAGTAATCGACTCTTCAACAAATTTCTTAAAAAGATAGTGATTAGTTTTGATCCATTCGCTTATTAAGTACTATGAGAATTGTCTACAATTGGTTACTGATTCTGAATCAAACTTAGTGACACTGAATCGTATACTGTTTATGTGATCAAGTTAGGCAGTCGTCAAGAATGAAGTTAAGGCTTTGCTATCGGTTCAAAGTAGCAGACATTTTAGAATAATTGACCTCGCAGACTTAAACACAAATCTTTAAAATATAACAAAATATATGGAGAGAAAAGCAAAAGAATCACTAAAATCTTGAGATGTTGAGTATCCCAGATTCCAAATATTTCTTGTACAGATTCCTCAATCACATAAGAGTGCACTTGTTATGCATGCTTAACGAGTCACTTTATTTAACACCCTTATACATCTGAGGTCTTCTTTTATGTTTTGATCTTGTTGAAGAATTCAAATGTTATTTGAAATATAGTAGTCTCACTTTCTTTGGAACAATTCGCATTATTAGCTAATTGGGAGTTTTTTTGTCTTGAGCAGAATCTGCTGGGTAATCCAAGATGCTCTTTGCTTGTTGCAAAGGATCCCGAAGATAGAACTGATACGGTGATCACATCATATGGAGATGCTATTTCTGTATGTAAATGTCATCTATCTCCTGGTTACCTTTTCCTTAGTATTCACAGAAGTTCTGGGTATCAGTTTCTACTGTGTATTCTTTTTTACTGTGCATATATATTAGTTTGTGACTATATCTAAGTAATTTGGGCTTCTTCGCATATTACTGGAGGATGTATGTTGAGCTTAAGTGATAACTCATCCAAAAACCAGCTACTTATTGCTTATGCAAGTACTCTTGCTGATGTAGGTAATGCTATCTCTGACAGCAAGATCTACTTTGAGTATTGCTGTGGCACCATGGTTGAAATTCATTTGCTTAGTGTTTATTGAGCATCTTTGAATATGCATTTTTTTATTTATTCACTATTTGATTCTAAGATCAATCACATGCCTAATTTTAGAGACATTTTGATGTCATTTGTCATGCTTTCTCTCACAAACGAGCAACATATAGTCTTTGGCTTATTATAATGCTTAGTTCTAGTTGACCTCTCTTTTGCAGTAAAAGTCTTGTAGTGGCATTTTCTTTTCTATTCATTTTATTTACTAAACTAACTGTGTACAACTGAATTCTTTTGCCCATGTATAATCTCTATGTGGTATGTCATGTATATTCATTTTGTTATCAATCTAGTTAGGTTTCAATTTTAAAATTCTTGATCCGTAAAGTATTGAATTTGTCCATTTTATGTTTGAACACTTACATCTCTATACTTAGTCGTTTTATTATTTGCTCAGACTGGCTATCGCAAGAGCACTCTATCACAAATCCTCGATATTGATTTTGGATGAAGCTACTTCTTCTTTGGATAGCAGGTCTGAACAGTTAGTGAGATGAGCACTGGGGCACTTAGTGACTAATCGCACAGTAAGTATAACATGCTATTTGTTTTCTTCAATCCATCGCACAGTAAGTATAACATGATCCTGAGTGAGTATCACTTCCCTCTCCTCTGTTACAAATGAATTTCTGTTTAAGTTTCCAAACAAAGATTGAACTGGCAAATAATCAAAAGGAGAAATTTCTAGTGAAAGAATAGTAGACAACAAATGGTCATGCCTCTATTGTAACCCTCTGTTTATATTTTGCGTCTGATATGTTTTTGGTGGAATGACAATAAAAATTATTGGTACTAACTTTCCATTGAATTGTAAATTAGAAGTATGTAAATGTCAGGGTCATGTCTTCTGATATGTGTACTTGTGCAGAGTGTTGAAGAGGCAGAATGTCGTAGGGCATATGATTCTGCTACTGAGGCATACACTTCATCTTTTGACCGCATGAAGCCATCAGAGGAGGCTCCTACTGTTATATATACATATATCCTTATCTACAATACTTGTGTGTTGATCATTTTTTGAATCATCTCCAGCACTAACAACTTGTATGCAGGCTGTTCTTAGAGAAGCACACGAAGTTGCGGTTCAAAATGCTCACTGGAGTCATTCACTGAAACTTTTGTGGCAAAGATGAAATCATATCCTTAACATTGATGCAGTTACATGTTTTTTTCCTATTATTTAACTTATGCTGATATTAACTCAATTGAGTGACATATATTTCCTGTAGCCTGACTTGACTGCCCCGGGTGTTGACATACTGGCAGCGTGGTCGCCTATAGCACCCATGTCAGAATACAGTGGAGATAAGCGATCAGTAGCTTACAACATAATCTCAGGCACTTCCATGGCTTGCCCTCACGCAAGCGGCTCTGCTGCCTATGTCAAGTCCTTCCATCCAAATTGGTCTCCTGCTGCTATCAAGTCTGCTCTGATGACTACAGGTATGACTCGCATCTTCAGTTCTTGTTATAGATATTCCATCTACGGTTATCCAAAGTAATCTCCTGTATTATGAGGTTGTAGACACTTATCTCAGATTTTCTTGTTTTATTATCATATTTACTGATAGTTAGAGTTAGATATGCGCCGAGAACCTTCCCTTGTGATTTCCGCATGAGTTTAATAGCTATCAGAAAATTAATTCCATTACGGGATCGGGGAGCGTATGTGCTAATACAATAGAGCACGGGTGACGAAAAGCTACCCTCCCATTGTACAGGGGGCGTATCTGCAAATAACTCCCATACTTAGCTAGTTACCAATTTCCTATTTTCTCCTGCAGCTCATCGGATGAATGCAACTTCGAACGAGGAAATGGAGTTTGCATACGGTGCAGGACAAGTAAACCCCGTTGCAGCAGCGAACCCGGGGTTAGTTTACGATGCAGACGAAGCAGATTATGTGAGAATGCTTAACGAGTCATTCACTGAAACTTTTGTGGCAAAGATGAAATCATATCCTTAACATTGATGCAGTTACATGTTTTTTTCCTATTATTTATTTTCAATACCTTTTTTGTTAGTTCCTGAACTTGTCTGGTACAGTCGCTGGTAAAATTGTTGCCATGAAATGTATAGCAGCATACAGAAGTGGTTTGGACATTGATACAAATGTCAGTAAGAAGGCTGCCGAAGAAGGTTTGCTTGAAGATTTACATGGTAGTGCAAAGAAAGACTGTACGAGACACTTGATTGGTGAATACGTCGTATGGTTATGTATTTATTGCTTTTTGAAGTACATGATGCTTATGTTGCAAATTTTATTTTCTACAGCTGGGAAGCGTATGTAATGCACCAAAGTTAGTTTTTGTTGTTCTGTGTACTATGGTTAATTTTTTGTACTCCATGTTGGATTATCCAAAGACTAGTATTTGTTTTTCAGCACATTTGTGTTGACTCTTCTTGTATGCTACAACTTGGTTATGTATCAGTTTGAACCTTTAAATAAAATATTTGCTTTTATGGTTATCATAATTGGAAGTTATTTCTAGTTCAACCTTAAAGGTTTATAGGCACAACTGAACTGCTATAAGAAGTGGAAACAATTGCGGAAATGCTATTAAAAGAAGAAAGACAGCATTCACTGAAACGCCATTGTAGTAACTCAAACGCTATCAAATGTAAGACAATAGCAGCGTTGAAATGCTATGAATGAAAACTAACTAATAGCGTTTTTCAACCGCTATGAAAGATATTTATCATAGCAATATAGAAACGCTATTGAATACTCTTTTATAGCTACATAAAAACGCTATGGTTGGAAACTAACTAATAGCGTTAGCCACAGACCTACTATAGCGGGTTCTGACACAGCGTTGATTAAAACGCTATGAAATAATACCATAGCGTTTTTCGACCGCTATGGTAGACTTCAGGTGTTGTAGTGGTGAAAAGTTCATATTTTGTTCGGCGTCTCTTCCGAGGGAGGCAAATTTAGCGACAGTGATGTGAACGAAGAGGCTAGTGAATGCAAGCAAGAAGTTTGTCTGCTGTTCATTAGACTTCATGACGAGCCATCAAAAAGGAGTTGCATGTTGGAGCGGAAGACGACTACGATGAGGCGAGGAACGAAGGAGTCGTTTCCAGTTGTACATCGATATCAGGTTCCTAGCAAAACCAGGTGATATAGAAAGGATGGAGGAGCTCGCGAGTTTCCTTAGCTAAAGTTCTAACTTGAATGGGACTTAAAGTTCTAACTTGAATGAGACTTCAAGTTCCTAAAGGGGGGACCTATGATACAGGTGTATCTTCTCTTTGGAACTTAGCGATCCTCATGGAAGCTTAAGGATAGATGATTCTTATGGTAACTTGAGAATAGAGGTATAAAATAACACAGTGGAACACAGGTTGAAGCGTGGAACGAGACAATGAATCAAAGAATAGAAGCATCCAGTTTTTAGCTCGTGAGTCGACTTATACATGTATATGAGTCGACTCATCAGGTTGAGTCGACTCATGCATGTCATGAGTCGACTAACGAAATCTAGCCATTTTGTTAGAAGTTTCTAACCAGTCTACTCATGATTGTCATGAGTCGACCCATGTGTCATGAGTCGACTCATATATGCACATAAGTTAACTCATTGATGGTTTCCTGGTTCATTTGGGTTTCTGTTTGCACGAATTCCTATAGGGTTAGGGTTTGGTTATTTATCACTTTGCCATCCACGTTGTTACACCTATATAAGGGATTATTTTAGGGTTTCTAATTAATCATATGTAATAAAAGAGAGATTCTAATCAAGAGAGATTAGGGTTTAGAGAGAATTGAGAGTTTGTTCTCGATTATGTAATAAAAGAGAGATTCTAATCAAGAGAGATTAGGGTTTAGAGAGAATTGAGAGTTTGTTCTCGATTCTAGTGAGGGTTTAGAGAGAATTGAGAGTTTGTTCTCGATTCTAGTGAGATTGTGAGAGAGGGATTGTAATTTTTTATATCATAATCTAGAGAGGGTATTTTTCTTCGTCACATACGGAATTATTCTTGTGTTTCTGTCATCCTTTTCTCAACCCACCTTTGATAATTCCGCGATCAAAGGTATTCACACGGCGACTTGTATCATAAACTTAGTCTTAAACTTTTCTTCATATTGATTCCACCAGTCATTGACTTGAGCGTTGGAGGGAACGCTAGAGGAAACCTTCTCGGGGCCTCTAACATTTATTGCCTGTAAAGAAATCTACCTTTCCCAACTTGATTAGTCATCAGAGGATATTAAGGACCCTAATCTCTCACTAATCTCACTCAATCCGCAGATCAACTTTTTGACATAAACTGTTTGGTGCCCACTATGAGGTCACTTTTTCTTCTCTTGACAAACGGCTGATCCTACCCACCTCTCAAATCTCTAACCTATATACTCTTGGAGAATATTTCAATGTCTACTATATTACTCAAGCCTAGCTAGATGAATCCTTCTAGAAGTTAGCATAGCCACTCTAGCAGTTTGCCTCATTTGCAAATAAACTTCTCCGTTATTTGCCTCTTCTCCAACATACTACACTGTCTGCTACTCCAACAACAAGAGAGCACCTCAACAACAAGGAGAAGAAGAGCGTGTTAAGGAGAACACTCCTCAATCCTTGCACTACCAAGCCTGTTTCGTCACCCACACCCGATAGACTCCTCAGCACCAAGACATAATATGTGAGAGCTCAAGCTGTGATCCTAGTCATGACCCACGGGCATGATACTTGGGGATGAGATACACTTATACATTCTAAACTCTGGCAATTGTGGCCAACTAGACTTCAAGTTGTGATCTGACTTTCAACATGGTGACTGACGTCATTAGAGTGAACACTTCCCTTTCTGACGATATCATGAAAACTCATTGTTCTAAGTTCAAAATGACACATATTGAGAAATTTAGAGGCGAATGCCACTGGGTTGAGGATGCACAAAACTTCTTGATTTGATGTGCATGCAACACGTGACCAACCTGGTCATATGTAAGGCTTTTCCTATCACCCTCAGTGGTAGCACCAAAAATATGGTGGAACTCTCTAGAGAGGAAGTCAATCCATAATTATGGACAACTTTCCTATAAGTTCATCAACTATTTATTAGCAGACACAAAGAAGAATGCAGCCTTTGCCCTTCTATGGCAAATCAAACAGAAAACTAGGCTAGACACTTAGAGAATATTTTAACAGATTCTAGGCCAAGTAACTAGAAGCGGATGACCCTAACAACATGGCAGCTATGGTGAAAATAATCGCAGGTCTGGAAGATGAAGATGTTGGACTAGCTAATGATGAATCATGTGATCGACTTTGACTAGCTCATGGCTAGAGCCCGGTCACATATAGACTGGCGGCTTCCGAAAGCAAAAAGTCTGCCATTGATCGATCCAAGTCAAACTCAAGACCCTGTCAATCTGACATAAGAGATGATAGAAGGAAAAAGAAGAAGAGATGAGCGGAGAGATGCAACGAGGAGACCCAAGTTTGCTGCCCTCAATGCCCCTCTCTCACAAGTATTACACCAAATTTAGTAGGAGGGACATCTCACCAAGTCTCCCCCTCACATGAACTCAGATCCCCATGGAAAGGATGCTAAATAGTACCATCGATACCACCAAGACTATGGGCATGACACTGATGACTATCGATTCCCGTAGAAGAACATCAAGATCTCATCAAGAAAGGGCTATTCAAGAAGTTCATTGTTAGCCACAATAAGGAAGGGACAAACCTAGATATGCCAGAATGAAGGAGATCACGGTCACCTCACCCAAATTAGTAGAAAGTCTAACTGAAGGAAGGCGGTGACAGAGGCACCATCAACACCATCAGTGGTGGCCCAGTCGTTGGAGGGATATCGAACAACTGTTGGAAGTAGCACACTTAGCGAGCCCTCGGGGTGAACCTGTGTAAGAAAAGGCTCATGTCGGATAAATTCATAATCTTCAACAATGCCAACTTGAAAGGCATGATGACACCTCATGATGACTCGATCATCATATCCACCCAAATCAATAGGTTTCAGGTTAAGCCAATTATGGTGGTCATGGGCAGCTCTGTCGATGTCCTATTCATGGACTCCTTCAACCAAATAAAAATTGACAGATGTAAGCTACAACCATGTCTAAGCCTCTTGGTAGACTTCTCGGGTCATTTAATTCGACTAGAAGGAGTGATCACTTTACCAATTGTGAATTTCCCTGCCAATCTAAAGGCCGAGTCCAGTTCATTGTGACAAACATCAAGTTGACCTACGACATTATCCTTCAGAAAACTTCCTTCAATAAGCTCCAAGCGATCCCCTCCACTTACCATCAGATGATAAAGTTCCTGACCCCAGAAGGGGTCGACATTGCATGGAGCGATCAACATGAAGCCAGTTCATACTACATGCTCTTTGTGAAGGGCAAGAGAATCTAAAAAATCCTTCCAATTGAGAAGTCTCAAGCTAACCTACAAATAAATGAATAAAGGGAGCGAACTACCTCTATCAAAGAGCTACACAAAATCATGCTCGATGTCGATGACACCAAGAAGGTGCTAATTGGATCGAAACTACCCGAACTATAGAGTGAGACACTCATCAAGTTCCTATGCACAAATGCAGACATTTTTTATTAGAGACCTAAGGACATGCCCGGATTAGACTCGGATATGATGCATCGATCAATACTACAAACCTAGCTAACAAAATAAAAGTCATCTTAAGCTAGAAAGCAGCAGGTGGTAGCAAAAAAGGTTGATTGACTGCTAAAAGAAGGATATATTTTAGAGGTCCAGTACTTGGAGTGGTTGCGAATGTATTGCTGGTAAAAAAAAGCCAACAACAAGGGGAGAATGTGCGTCGATTTTACTAAGCTTAACAAAGCTTTTCCTAAGGATAGTTTTCCCCTCCCTCGGATCAACAAACTCATCAATGGAAGTGTTGGGTCCTTTTGTTTTGATGATAATTTATAAACAATTTACATCTAATGTTGTTTGTCTAGTGTTCGTGTTTTGTATTTATTCTAGGCAAATAATATGTTGGAGGATGGATGTAATTGAGCCTCAACGATCATATCCAATGGAGGTTGTTGGAATAGTAGAGTGAAGTATTGCAATTCAAGTTAAAGATCCAAGTTTAAGGTTCATCCGCAAGTTTACCAAGATAGAGCTTCGTTGAAGATCACAAGCTTGAGTATATTTAGTTTAAGTTTTTATATTATGTGTGTTAGTACTTTAAGCTCAACCACATACCCACATACACACACATACAAGTTTTGGTTATATATATATATCATTGCCGGAAATAATACCCAGGTGCGATTTGAAATAAATCAAATACTGAGTGGGGGAACCCTTCCCATTAAACGGCGTAAAATTAATCAGACTGAACTTCGCCGGATAGGGGATTGATTCCCATTCTCGTGGGTATGGACAAGAAATGCCCGTCTTCTTCACCTCTTGAGCGGAGATTAATGTGTTGATTTTGCTCTCGAGGTTTTTGATCTTCAAGTCTTCACTTGTATCTTCGTTGGCATCCTCGTTACCACCCCCTGCATTGACGGGAGGGTTATGAGCTTCATCCCTATCCGTGTGCTCCTCTTCCTGAACAACCTGGTTACGGCGGCTTGGTTCACCTCGCTGGTTCGTCAGTGCCTGAATTTGTTGCTCATGCATCTCTCTCATAGTCTGCATGGCCATCTGCATCTCGAACCTAAAGCTTTCCTGTTGTTTGGCTATGGCATCTTCGAGCATCTTGGCCACTTGTTCCGCGCTTATCATCAGTGACTCGCGGGGTTCCCCCTCACTGGACACTGTATTATCTGATACGACTGCGGAGCAGGTATCCGACTCTTCACCTTCTGAAGGTACTCTTGTCCGAACCCTACCATAAGTTCCTCGTGCGATTGCTCCAGACTGCAGACAGGTTAGACGCTGGGATGCTTTCAGAATCGACTCGAGATTATCCCGTGATGAGGTATCTTTGCTTGTCATATTAGCGGTGACCCTCGGGAATTCTTCATCTTCAACCACCGTCCTTCTTTGCCGAAAACGCCTACGCCTTGGTTTTGGCATTTTGGTACTAAGCCTTTCGAACACTGAAATTCTCTCGGGGACTACCTTGATGCAGTTGCACTCAGACAGTACTGCCCGAATGAGCTTTGAACAAGGGAACTGAGTTTCTAGTCCTCGAGGACTTCTCTTTCTGGCTTTGCTCGTACCCCCAGCACGATAGTACAGCTCGTCTGTT
Source organism: Asparagus officinalis (assembly GCF_001876935.1). NCBI lineage: Eukaryota > Viridiplantae > Streptophyta > Magnoliopsida > Asparagales > Asparagaceae > Asparagus > Asparagus officinalis. The sequence goes on along the minus strand of NC_033794.1, from coordinate 49,698,231 downwards.
TGAAAGTCAGAGCAACCTATCGTGTGTTGGCACGATTTCTCAAGTATAACGTAATCATCATCAGACGACAACGTTTCCTTCTGAGGTAGAACTGCCTTCTTTGGACTTTCAAGAGTCACGCGCCTTGAGACCTGCCTTTTTGGGCGTGAATTCTTAGCGGGCTCCTGAACTTCAATGCCCAGCATAATGCGCTTGGGTGCCATGATTTCTTTGTCATGTTGAGGGTTGCGGCGACCCCCAGCATGTTGCGTCGTTTGGGGATTTCTTAGTGGGCCCAAACGTTCTTGGATTGGAGTTTTGCTTCGCTCCTCGGGAAGTGGACCGAGGTTCTCCAAAACTGACTTCCTTTTCTGGGATGGTCCTGCGGGATCTCCCGGAGCAGTTGTGGAAGTCATCGGCGATTTGGGTTGACTCGCCGGAAGTTGAGCTGTCAGGGGCTGCAGTTGCTGCTTTTTGGTCTGAACCGCCGCTTCAGACTTCGGCCTCCAAACTTTGCGAGTTGGTGGCGGCTTCTTGGCTACCTCTTTCTGCAGCTTTCTACGGGCTTCTTCAGCTTGAGCCCGTGCCTGCGCTGATAGTGCGCGGCGCTTGCGAATGCGCTCCTCCAGCGTTGATCGGTTCCGTTTAACACGGACCCATTCCATTGTTGGCGGCTTGGAGGAACCACCATTCGTTGATTGTTGAGGCTGCTTGCCTCTTTTGTTCTTCATATCCACGTTGTAGCGGATCCCGTCAACTGACTCCATGGCCTTTGCGAATCGTTTCGCAAGGCGTTGACGTTGCCTTTGGCGGGCTCTCTTCGAGAGAGTCACCACGCCCTCTGTGGCAGAAGAGTTGGCCAGAGCAGATCTGCCCTGGTTGGAAACTGGAGGAATCTCACCCGATGCGACTTTGGCATCAAACGGGGCGAGATCTTCGTTGGTGGCTTCGACTTCTTCATACCAACGAACCTTTCTCCTGGAGGAGAACTTCTGGGATTTCTTGGACTTGCGGGGGGAGGTAGATCCGGACGAGGACACGTACTCCTCGAACTTGGCTTGGTCGAACTCATACTCGACCTCCTCCTCGACCGGGATCGAGATCCGCGGCTGCGACGCAACGATCTCGGCAGCGAGATCGGTGGCTCCCACTGTGGTCGCCAGATTGTTCGCGGGGAAAATCGTTTTCTTCATTGATGTCATTGTGATCTCAAAATAACAACTTTTTGTGGTTACAAAAGATCCG
>NC_033794.1:49680453-49696441 GCF_001876935.1 Asparagus officinalis | reverse complement strand
TATATATATATACATATATATATATACATATATATACATATATATATACATATATATATACATATATATATACATATATATATATACATATATATACATATATATATATATATATATATATATATATATATATACACACACACATGTTTCATATTTATCATTTTGTTAAAATGCATATTGTTTATTTTTGCATAATATTGAGTTTTTGGTTTATAGACTTAATAATAATAGTTTATATCTTTAATCAAGTCTATAAAATTATTTTACAAAGTTTCAAAACTTGGTTTATGTCAAAACATCAAAATTCAAGTATCTCATGTTTTTATGTTTTGGACATATTTACAAAATAATGATATTTTACAAATGGGAAGTGTTTTTTGAAAACCAGTTTTTATAACATGTATATTATCATGTTTACAATCATTTCCCAAAGTTTCATAATTTTCTGAATTTGTTTGCTATTTTTAAAATTAGTTTAAAAATTAGATTTCTGCTTTAAACAAGTTGTATATCTGCTATCAGTCGACTGATGAAATCAGTCGACTGATCAGTCAACTGAAGAAAGTGCCTACAATTTAAAAAAGTTTTTGTTTTGTTTTGATCGACTGACCAGTCGACTGATGAGGTATGTCAGTCGACTGATGAGCTGGAAAACGCCTCTAACGGTCAGCTCATCAGTCAACTGATGAAAGCCGTCAGTCGACTGATGAAAGCCGTCAGTCGACAGATGCTGTAACGACTAGTTTTTTGTTAGCTTGTTCTAGTTTTGGGTTTTTGGTCTTTTTGCTTTGATTTTCTTATGTCTTGGGGTCTCTATAAATATCCCTCATACCTCAGACCAAAAATCACTAAGAAGAAAGTTTTTAAACAAGTTTAAATGGTGTTTAAAGTTTGTTTAGTGTTTATTTTAAGTTTGTGAAGATATTTTCACAAGATGAAGAAGAGATCATCCTTTGGTGTTTGAGCTTCAACTTATCCCTCTCTCTTTCTTGATCATATAGAGAAGTTTTCCTAAACTCAATCTAGCTATTTTATTTGTTTGATTTTTATTTCTATAAGCTAGAATTTATTTGAGTTTAGTTTGATTTGATTTACTCTTTGTTTCACACACAACCTATTGAGCTTATTGTATTTACATTCATAGTATAATTTGGGTTGTGGTTTTGTGACTTAGAGTGTGAGCTTACATTGAGTTCTCATCCATATTAGAGAACATTTTGTTGTATCAAGCTTCATTGTGAGTTGCACGTTGTATTACACTTGGAAACCGAGAGAAGTGATTGGTGAGAGACGGGGTTGGTTCCAAGAGGAGTGGGGTCGGAGTAAAACCTAGTGAGAGGTGGTAATTCCAAACACTTGAGGAAGGTGACATGGGCTAGGCCAACACTTAGAGGGTGTGAAGTGTAATTGCAAGTGTGTAAGTTATAAAGTTTTCGGTGAACTAGAAAACCGATTATTGTATTAAGCCTAATTGTGAGGATTCACTTTGTATTATACTAGTACACCAAGAGGAGTGTATGGTGAGAGACGGGATTGTCCCAAGAGGATTGGCGTAGGTGGTAATGCCTAGAGAGAGGTTGTAATTCCTAATACTTGAGGGAGACACGGGCTAGAAATCAACACTTGATGTGGTAGTTAGTGTAGTTACGTTATGAGAGATTGTGAACATTGATCGGTGAGTGTTGAAAACCGATACTGTGTAGAGTAAACATTTTTGGGTGATCGTTGAAAACCTGGTGTGATAGTGGATTTCTCCTCGGGAGTGGGGAGCAAAGACGTAGGACAGAAGGTCCGAACTCCGTGATCATATTATGTGTTTGCTTGTTTATTACTATCACTCTTGTTTTATTTATTGTTTATTTTACCCTTGTGTTAGTTTATATATCCTTGCTCATATCTTGTTGAATATCATTCTTTCTAGGATATGTTGTTAATTAGTTTTAAATTGACATAAATCGGATTAGATTAGCATAAACCATATTCATCCCCCTCTAGGGTTCCTTCCTAGTGTCATTAGGGTACTTTTAGGAAGCTCAGGATAGAAATTCTCAGCTTTATGGAGAAATTCTCAGCTTTATGGATGCCTTCTTAAGATACAACTAAATAAAGATGGTGGAGCATGATGAAGAGAAATCTTCCTTCATCACATATGATTATTATATTTTATTACACTTTTTATACTCTCATTATCTATCTTATTTTGAATAAAATATCTGTTGATAAGTATTTTTATCTTAGTTTGTAGGAAATAAAAGACTAAAGAATAAGAGGCCTATGGAAGCTCACACAAAAGAGATGAAGAACTTTAGTGAAAAGAAGGGGAATCAAAGAGGTATCGATAAGAGTATTAATACGCGTATCGATAGCAGTGTTAATTCTTGTATCGATATCTGTATCGATACTAGTATCGATTGGGGTGTCGATACTAGTATCAATACTAGCATCGTTACTAGTATATGTACCCAGTAAGTTTGATTTTAGTTTTGAGAAAATTTTTGGTGAGGAGTTGGAGTTATTAGAAAAAGCAGATCAGGTCTTCGAGAATAAGGAAACTGTGTTGAATACTTTCTTCTTTGAACTGACTTTTGAAGAAATATTTCTTGATGAACTTAGATTCTTGGAAAATAAACAATAACCAAATTTTCAAACCTCAACCATGAATCTTGGGGTTGAGGAAGTTGTTAAAGAAGAATTGGTTGTTAGAAAACAAAACTTCACAAATCAAAAGTCTAAGTTTAATAAGAAATTCAAAATGCATGACACCAATAATACCTACCTTACATTGCCGCAAAAATCATTGAACACCATGGAATGTTTGGAATTTACACACATCATTGATCATATCATTGTGAATTTATTTAAAATCCGGGAGAGAATTTTTAGCAATAAGGTAGGGTTCAATGTAGAATACAAGCTCTTCATGTTGAACCCTTCATTTTACATTGTTTGTTTTGTTTTATTTCATAATAATAAAAAGAATTTATTCTTCTCTCATTTGAGAGTTTCTTATTCGGTTGCATAAAAAAAGAAAAAAAAGAAAAGAGAAAATTTTGAAAAAAAAGAATAATTTTTTTTATTTCATCCTCCTCAGACCAAATGTAATTGCAGATTTTTATCCTCTAGGTCAGCCGACCAAATGTAAGTACTTCACTTTTTATCTGCATTACTTTATGCATCATAGAGTTTGCATTGAGGATAATGTAAAATTTAGGTGTGGGGGTGGAAAGTAGTTATTTCTTCCTCTTTATTTTACCTTTTTGTTGTATTTTTTCATAATTTTTTTTCTTTTTTTACACTTCTTTCTTTCTTAAAAAAAATGATGAGAAAATATTGTCACTTGCCAATTGATAGAGTTAAGTAATAATTGATTCATTTGATAAAGTTTAAATTTTCTAATCCCTAATTTGTTATGTACTCAAGTTTACCTTTTATGATAACTCTAAATAAATTTCTTAAGAAATAATTTTCAAAGTAGTATACCTTACTGAAACCTTAGCTTAGACTTTTAATTAAAATAATAAAATTTTTGCATGCTTAACTTAGAGTTGAAAATAATTTTTCAAGTTGTCTTGATTTGCATATTTTTCAGAATATATACATGTAAAACTAACCTTGCAAAAGAAGAGTGCGGAAAATAGGCAAAAAAAAAAGAAAAAAAAACTCTTAAATTCAATGCGATTCTATCTTATAAAGCCTAAGTTGAACGAGTAATTAAGCCCAATGAGTATTTCCATACTTAATAGCCTAAGCCCAATTGGGTTGGGATCCATTAGCCCAAAACTCCTTAAATGGTCCCTTAGAAATCCCGTTAAAGTAGAAAAAATCACCAAGGAAGAAAGAGCTGAAAAAAATTAACAAATGTTTTATATTTGTATATATGGTCTTGAAAAAATATTTTTGATCAAGAGATTTGAATTTTTTTTAAAACAAAGAGTTAGTATGTTCTTTTCAAAACTTTTAATTAAATTTCTAAGTTTGACTTGGTTTTGTATTGTCATAATGAGAATATTTTCTAGGAAATTCACTTTGGAGTTATATATAAAAACATTTTCTTGAGTAATAACTAGCTTTAATTAGATTGTCTAAATTTATCAAGTAATTTTAGTTATTTACTGACTTTTCTTGAGTAATAACTAGCTTTAATTAGATTGTCTAAATTTATCAAGTAATTTTAGTTATTTACTGACCTCTTTAAATTGGCAAGTTGACTTAATTAGATTGTCTAAATTTATCAAGTAATTTTAGTTATTTACTGACCTCTTTAAATTGGCAAGTTGACTAAAATTTGTGGGTATATTCACTGCAAACCCTCATGAGACTACAACTCGTTCTCTAGGGTAACCTAGGGGTTTTAAGGCTTATTGTATATGCTAAATACAACTGCGATTCCTACGAAAGTGAGTTAGGATTTTTAATTTCTTTCTTTGCTAGAGGACTAGCAAAAGTTTAGGTGTGGGGATATTTGATAATTATATTTTTATTATGATTTTATATACTCATTATCTATTTTATATAAATAAATATACCACTAATAATTATTTTTATCTTTAATTGTAGGTTAATGAAGAAATAATGAATAAAAGCCCAAAAGACTCCAACTTCCTTATTTTGTAACATTTTATAGAAGCCGGAGAAAATCAAAAATCCAATATGAAGAGAAATTATATTCAAGATGGTTGGTGGCAAAGAAACAACGATATCTCCCAATCCGGAAGGCGGGATTTAACATATAATATATAAAAATTGCATATCTCCCAATCCGAAAGGAGGAATTTAGCATCCATGGCAGCATAGATGCCAGCATCGATGCCGCCATCGATGCCGCCATCGATGCCTCCGTTCTGTTACAATCCTATGGCTAAAATTCAAGGGTTTTGGATAAGAATTCGATCCAAATGCTCATATTCATTGATGTTTACTATAAATAGGGGTAGAAAGTGAGGAGTTAGAGGTGTGAAAAATTTTGTAACTCCATTTGGAGAGGAGTGTTACGCTTAATTGAGAACACCTTCCAAATTTATAACTTTCTGTTACAATTAATAAAATAAATTTTTTTGCCACTTCATATTTTTCTTCTCTTAGTTGGATGATGAAGATGAAGATGAAGATCAATTTGGAGGTTTGTTTTTTTATTTTCTATTTTATTTATTTTCTTATTTCTTAGTAGTTTAGATTTACATTAATGTTTTGTAGTGTAGATTTACTTTCATGTCTTTATTTTCTCGTATTTAATTCTTACAATTTATTTTATAGCTTAGTTATTGCAATTTATTTTATAGCTTAGTTTTTGTAATTTATTTTGTAGCTTAGTTTTTCATTTTAATTTATAGAGTAGATTTATTTTCTTACATTTTTATTTCTTTTTAGTTAGATTTATTTCTTGTTCATAGTGTAAATTTTCTTATTTTTATTTCTCTTATTTGTAATTAGTTCTTATTCTTTTATGTCATTTCTTGCTTTTATTTCTTAAGATGTGAAACTAACTCTTGTAGGAATTTTAGAATTGTATGAAACTAGTCTAATTTCCATTATATTATGTGAATTATTCTCTTGTACTTAACATAATCATGTATAGGATAATCAACTAGAGAACTAATTGGTAGAAGAAGAATTTGATAATCTATGCTTATCAATCAACTAGAGAACTAATTGGTAGAAGAAGAATTTGATAATCTATGCTTATCTTGAGTGATTTGATAGATTATGCTTATGAATTCTAGAATTACAAGAAGAATTTGATAATCTATGCTTATCTTGAGTGATTTGATAGATTATGCTTATGAATTCTAGAATTACTATCTTGTTATTATTCTTGTCATGAATCTTAATTTTACTTAGATGATAATTTGATAGGTTATACTTTCCTTAAATTGTTTGATAGTCTATGCTTAATCAATCTAAAGTGAAATATGATAAAAAGATAATAGTTCGTATTTTATAATTAAGATTAGCTAGTTGATTCAATTCTAGATTCCTCGTATCTTTAATTGAATACTCCATCTTTTCTTTCTTGATCTTTCCTTAGTTCTTGATTTTCTCTTATTTGTTTCTTGATTTTTATTTTCTTTATTTTTTCCTTAATATTTTATTTATTCTTTATCACATCCACTCTCAATCACCTTTTATGCTTATTTACATATAATCACTCTCACTTCTCGTATCTCTCCACAATCACATATATCATCACTCCTAATTGTCACGCACACAACATAAGAACTAAATCTAATTTTCTCCTACAAACACCTTCCTCGTGAGATCGATAACTTTTTATATTATAACTTGATTAGTTGTGCACTTGCAACTTTTGGTACATATTTATGCCCCATCAAAGGTTTTCTAATATTTTCCAAAGTTAAGGTGAATTTTCTGGTAATCATCCACAATTAAGGGGGTTTTATGATTATGTTCACATCTGATAAGTTGTCTATCATTTGTCCAAAATGTAGATACTAGCATTTGATGATATTGAAGAGCATAAAATGAGTATTATTGCGATTAATGATCCAAGATCGTTATCGGTGTTCGACAAGATTAGAAGAACAATTGTCGTTGTCTTCCATAGGAATCATGTAGACGATCATGAAGGGCAAGAGGATAAAACATATCAACACATGGCAGTGTATGAGCGATGAAGATGTAGGCCGAGATCTTCTACTATAGGTAATGACAGACCCGGTACTTCTCACCATGCGATTGATGACGGAGCTAGTACTTCTCACCATGCTCAATCAGGGGAGGAGGATCCGCGTGCATAACGACCACCTACATAGCTACATACACAGCCAGATAATGAAATCATTGAGGCTCATGCTAGATGTCAAGGATGGCCTTCGGGACGGGGTATAGGTAAGGGAGGGAAAGGAATGAGGGGAGGCATGCTTGGATGTATGTGACTTTTTTCGTATTTGGATTATATATGATATGAGATTTGAACATGTTAGATTGTGTGTTTTTGGTTTGTTGTTGGATTGATATAAGGGAGGTACTGATATTATGATTGTATTCTTACATTTTTCTAGTTTTTTATGATATTATGAATTGTGACTAGCTTTCAATGTCAATACAATGTGTAACAGGGTATAGCTTCAGGCTGGGAATCTGAGATTAGTGCTAAGGATATCTCTACGAGATTCTCAATTCCGTAGAGTTTTCTACAAGAACAAACTCTACGAGATTGCTAATCCCGTAGAGATTTACAACAGAAATAAACTCTACGGGATTGGCAATCCCGTGGAGTTTACTTGAGCTAAACTGCATGGGGTTGGCAACCCCATGTCGTTAAATCCAATCATTAAACTCTATGAGATTGACAATACCATAGAGTTTTCAGAGGACATTTTTAAATCGACCTAGTTTTAGCTGATGTGGTTGAAACTAGATCGAGATTGATATATATTTTTGTATAGGTCAAAAACGATAAATATTTTTATGAAATTATCTCGTTTAAAAAAAAATTCCTTTACAGAATACAGTAGATTTCACAGTATTTCAAAATTGTAAGTCTCACTACGTACGAGTGGGGCAAGAATGAACAAGCAAATTAAATACACACCCCATACAAGAGCGGTATTCCTATCAAAACAGAGTCCTGTGTGGGAAAATCTGCACCACACATGTTTCAAAATAATTACAAAAACACCTTTCATGCAACGCCCATGTTTGGATTAGAATGCCCTGCATCAGAATGCCCCCGCACTATGCAGGGCGTTCTGGTAGGATGTCTATTCCCCTCTACAATAGTTTCCACATTATGACTCAAATCATATAAGTCCATGGCAACTGCATGGAAAGATAGGATTTTGCTTCTTTTTGAATTCTAGGAAATATATTGTGTATTGTAGTCTCAGAGAGCTTACAAATCGTCTTGCTATCATTTTCTTATGTGGAGTGAATTATATAGAACCTCGACATTGTTACCAATAATTCCTATAAAAAAATGGTTACGGCTACATAAGAATATGTTATTATAACTTTTCAAATGTATTTAGCTGCTATTTTCTCGCAACGGTTGACTTCGATGGCTAATGGTTAGCCATGAAAACGTGTACAGAATGTATATAATTTACCCCAAGTACTCAGTAGCTTCCTACAATAATTATTATTATTATTATTATTCTTATTATTATCATATAGCCATCCAACACGGAAATTATTCATTCCCCAACTCAGTCAACCAAACTACTTACCTCGCCTACCAACTAAAATAAATTAATACCCAATTTGCCCTGCTCTCCAATGCAATCCCTGATCCCGCTCATCGGCAGACCCGTCAACTCAATACAACTTCACCTCCCTCCTATTCCTTTTCGTGTCAATTCGTCTCTCTCTCTCTCTCTCTCCTCTCTCTCTCTCTCACGCTTCAGGAATCTATCCTATTTACCTTTCACAATACCAGAGCAAAAAAAAGAAAAAAAAACTAGCCTACCTGTTTCAAGAAAAATAAAGCCAGAAGAAAAGCAAAGGAGACAGATGGGAGATTGCAGGCCATTGGGGTTCTTGGTTGGCCTTCCCTTTGCAATTCTCGCATTGGTACTGTCCTTAGTTGGCGCAGTTGTTTGGATCATAGGGTAAGTGAATTATGATCTAATATCTTGTGATGTTTCTCTTTTCTTTATTGTTGGTTTCGGTTTTTGCTTTCTTAATATTATCTTTAAATGTCCTGTCATGGAACAATGCAGGACGATCTTGAGTTGTTTGTGCCCGTGCTGCGTGTGCTTTGCCGGGCTGACCAATTTGGCGATTGATCTCATCAAGATGCCGGTCAAAGTCATCCAGTGCTTTGTAGACCAGATCCCTTGTTAATTAACCTTGTTTATCTTTTAATTTTAGTTTCATGCTTCTGTTAGTAATTTGATTATTGCCTATAAATTTGTATTATTTAAGTTGTGTTGTATCGGTGGGTATGGGAGTTACATGAGAGGAAAGTCTTCCGGCGTATCGAATTGTTCACTTGCTCTGATCAAACTGGCTTTCACGTGTTTCCGTGTGTATCGATTAGATTTATAAATATTCCTAGAAAGCTTCAGTTTTGTAATACTGTCACGTTGCAAATTTATCACCTTTTTACTTCGGATATTAGCAAATAGTCTCTCCAACAGATCAACGCCATCTTGGTCACAGCTAAGAGAACCGCGAGCTCGTAGTTCTGAGACGTTATCAATTTTCTACTTTTCAAAAGAATCAAAGAATGTAGGATGCGCCTTTTCAACTGCTATACTTGATTTGTGGATGTAACTAATCTTTTCAACTACCATCATCATCTTCTTTTAATTAAGGTTTCACAGAAGGAAAAGAGAGATTTGTTTTCATGGATCCCCCCGCAAAAACCTCCCCAGAAAAGGACCCTCTTGGCTGTAAATATTTGAGGATTCCTACTTCTAGAGGCCAAATCTCCAATATAGCTTCACCTTCAGAAGCGGATCAACAACTAATTGTTAATTTATGCCTCCGCGTAGCTGCTGAAATCGACCGACTTTTAGGAGTCAAGGTGCCTTGAATGTTTTGTAGGCCTCAAGGTGCCTCCTTGAAATATTTCCCCATTGCGGGTTATTTCTGCATTGCGCAAACCAGCGGCTCTCTTCACCGATCATGCTCAGAGTTCTCGCACAGGCGACAATCAGCACGACCTAAATGACTTTCAAAGACCCCTTCTTGCTCTTTTCCTTATTCATCTTCCTCTTTTCCGCTCATCAGTGATTAAAAAAAAAATCCAACTCCTACTTGGCATCGGAAACAATTGAAGTGATATTTGTAACATTATTCAAACAGTTATCCAAAGCAAAATTGATGAACGGTTTAAAGATCTGCTGTCAAATCGGGCATCTACTTCAAAGATCAGTAAAACTCGGACTAAACTACAAATAGGGTTCTTACATCAAAATGCCGTAGGCAAACGGCCCTGAGAACCAACCTCAAAACACAACATACAATGCGGGAAATGCATTTATACACAAGTTTGAGAAAGCATCAAAACATAGCATCCACAACTATGACCATGCCAACGCATTCTCAGCAATGATGAAGATCTTCTGTCGCTTAACAGTCATAATTAGGCTGTCTAATCAGACTAAATAAGCAGAGAAACTATAACCAATTGTAATGGAGATGAGGTATATAAGAAAAGTTGATATATAACCACAGCTATTCTTATTATACTTAGGTGCTTACCAAGTTCACACGCACATTATATCCACTAAAACACACTTGAGTTGCGCATTATCAGTTGGTTAATTGAGACCATCAGATAACATAAACGAAACAAAAGCATAAAACTAGCTTCAGTGAGATTTTGTTTGGCTTCAACCTGTTTCACGTAAATACTTCCACCCTTTGTCCAATGAAGTGAGACGAAAGAAACTACTTAGAAGAGGTTTCCCAAATTCTTCCTCCAAAACCAAGTGATTATCTGCATTAAGCTCCTATTCAGTCTGTGGCATAGTAACAAGTTCATACTCCACCAGTGACAAGTTGTTATCGTCCTTAACCGTAAAACTAGCAGGTTCAGTGACCTCAACTCGACCCCATTTGTCAACTGCCAGCCTCATTGACCCCTTGAACATATCAATCTTTGCATTGCGGAGGATCACAGTGACACCGGGTTTCATCATATCAACTGTCAAAAGAATAGGGCCATATAATCAACACTTCTCTAGGCAAGCTCGCAAATTCAGTGACACATCATCATATCAATATAATACAGTGAGCTACAAATTATCAACAAAATACATAAGTCATCTTTAAAATTCTACCAACAAAGAAGATAATTATTAGTTGCTTGCTCAAGACAAGTATGTTCCATAACATTTCATAAGATTAAAAAAAACCAATTAGATCATAGTTCACGTCCAGCTTCTTGCAAACGAACATAAAGATAGTGTTCAGCTAATGTGTTTCCAAACAAAGATCAAAAGGTAGAGTTGACATTAGGTTGACAACCAACCAGCAATTAGAACAGCTAGAAAAGAAAAAAAGCGAATATCCCAGCAGTCCTAGTATACAACATGTACCATCAAATTTTGAAACACGAAGGAAATGAGAAATTTCTCATGGTTTCCGTGATAATAAATCCATCTGGAATAAAATAAATGCGGGCTCACATGCTGGATAATATTAGGTCGTCTATCACCTATACTAGGTTTCAGTGACCGAACTAAATTATCCACTTATAATGCAGCTGAAATGTAAACTAGGATGGAACTGTAAATTTATCCTGCAATATACTTTGCCCTTACACAGAACCCACCTAGTTTGTATATGGGGAAAAAACAATGCACAGTTAGTATTTTGTCATATTAATAATAAATAGGAAAAACCTGGATAAAGTAGCAGTTTAGCATTAAGAAACACCTACTTCAACCACATGACTGATAATCAACTTGTAAATCCATATTCAATAACAAAGCAAGGTATCAGTAGTAATAGAAAGCTACAAATCCAAATATTGATCAAGCAATTGTTTAGTATTTTAGACAGATTGGATACCACAATATTAAACAGAATGAGAGCTGATAACACAATATAAGCAGATATATGAATGAAGGATATTAAAGAATATGGATCTAGATTACTACTACTTGCGTTTGCATAAAAGGATACAGATATGACGCATATTAGGGCATATTAGACATCACATGCATATTAGACATCACATGCTATTGCAGACCTTGCGTCTTGAGGCTAAACAATGAAGGTTGAGATCATTAACATTTACCCAAAAACAAACGGTGACATTGACGGGAAATACCACAACTATGATTTGGAAAATTATTAAGAAAAAAAATTTATGTTACTTTTGATTATGCCTATTGCTTACCAGAAAAAAATAAAATAATTATGCCTATTGCTTACAAAAGGTTTTAATTTTATATTTCTTTGGTCTGTTCTCAAGCATGTAACATGCCCCAAGAACTCCTCCTGATATGATGTTCAAAACCTAAAATCTCCTACTGAATAATTAAGATATTTATTTTGTTCACAGATAAACATTACACTTCTTCAGTTTCAAATTCAAAATATGACATTAAACAAGCAATGCTGTAAATTTGATAATTATACATCCAATCATACTAGCAAGTGGGCAGATCTAACATTCTTGTTTAATACTTCAGTCGCATTAAGCATTTACATGGTCTCAATAAGAAAAGTAGCAACTCAGCTTAGCTGTTAGTAGATCAGTAAATACCTAATGTAACATTACAAGCAAAACAATGGATGATTTTCCATCATTTCTCTCACACTGCAACAACCATACAAGACATCAAAATCTATAAAGACTCAATAAAACTTATAAAATTTCTAAATCATTATGTCTTGTTTGAATAAAAATAAAGGGATATTATGATTAGACTATCTCACATGTGTACAGATTTAAAACATGCAGAAAGCTTGGTTAGAATCATGATGTTACTTTCCCCAAGAGGAAAAAGATAGATGAAAGTAATAAGATATAAGGGGGGAGGAGGGTGTAAGTAGGCCAACCCTTTCTATTTCTCTCAGATATTACCAAGGAATGAGGTACTTCTGGAAAGTATCACTTCAAGATGTTGCTTCAAATTTTAGTCTCATATTGGCTGGAAGTATGAGTTCCAAACTTTATCAGCTTAGGTTCAGCCAAACATACTAGCTAAAGTTGATTAAATATAACTTATGGAAATATGGCAAAAAAAAGTCATGATAAGTAAAAAAATGGATATGTGCATGTATCGCGCGCGCGCATACTCGCACATGCACACACACACATATGGATGTAGGTATGCATACACATACAGACACATAACAGTGCATAAGTATATGTAATGTATAGTAACCACAGATCCAAAAATTGAAGCAAAACCTTCTGATACACTAACATCAGAACCTGATACCAATTTCTCAAAATTTGTTATTACAACTGATTAAAAGTCACAAAGATAGACAAGGAAAGAGGGGACAGTTGCTTAATCTGCTAATAAGAAAAAAGTAAATATTTAGCACTGTAAATCCCTAATGAGGCTAACGTGGTTCTAGCCAAACGAACAATTTTTAACTAAACAAGCAAAAACAAAGAATAAATTTAAAAGCGTTGTCTTATCGGACACAATTTGCAAAAGAACAGAAAATAATAATACTACATATTATTAAATATTATAGCATTAATTAACATTTAGTCAAAACTTTGGATAAAATGATTTGTCAATTGGCATTTTGCCTCACACTGGAATTTTGCCGTAGGGTGCCTGACATTTTCATTTAGAGCACATGCATTTCAGTGATACATAAACCTTGTTACTTTTAACAAAAAGCTGGACATATTGTAACTCCAACTACAAGACATGACTAAAAAGTCTTCTGGTGTTTGGTCTGTGAGGTCACTGAGATGTCTTCCACACACAGCAACTGAAGCTACACAATAGCATTGTTGGTATAACTGATGTAAATCACTACTTCAGCTACATCATTTAAGGACTACACGATTTTTTATTAAGATATTAACAAGAAATTAACTTTTGATAAACCTAATAAAGGGCACATTTTTGCTATAGATATGTAGATTTCTACAGGATTTAACCAAAAGTACCTCTTAAAAATAAGCTTTATACAGATAAGATATTTGGTAATTTGTAGATGCATCTCATATGCTACAGGGGTGTACCTACTTATCACTCCTCGTTCTTTTATTGGCATATATACCCCTCAGTCCAGGTGATGACATGGTTTACATTAGTTTTGAACTCTTGTGGGAATCATGTGAATGCTAGAGTTAGATATTTGTCAAGAACATTCCCATGAGATTCCCAATGGACTTTAGAAACTAAAGAGGAAAAAACAAATTGCCAAGAGGGTTAAGGGATGTATGTGCTAATAAAATAGAATAGGGGTGATTAGCAGCTATACCCCATGGCACAAGAGGTGCATCAACATATAACACCTTTTTAAATTATGAGCATATAAAAAAAATTTATAATTAAACTAGTTCTCCGGTCAATATTACAGAAAGCGCTAGACGGACTAGACGTTTGAGCCAGCGCCTAGACGCCTAGGCGTATGCCTAGGTGGCGCCTAGGCGTTCGGCTATGTTTTAAATTATTTATTATTTAATTATAATAATTGATAAAAATATATATTAAATTCATATAAAATTGTCCAACAAAAGATAGTAATCTTAGATCCATAATAAACTATACTTAAATACTAAATAGCCAAAATAATAACTAACAATGCTATAGAAAGTGCTAGGATGTTTAGGCATTGGACTCGACACCTAGAGCCTAGGAGGTTTTCTATTTTTATTTTTTAATTATAATACTTGATAGTAAATATCAATGTTATAGAAAGCTTAGGTGTTGGACTAATGTCTAGGTGGAATTTTTTACTTCATTTAAGTTATGGTCGAGGAGGTTTTGCTGAAGGTTGGAGGAGGTAGTGGAGGTGTTTATATTTAAAAGTTAAAGGAGTTTAAAGAATGTTTGAGGACGTGGAGGCTGCAACACAGAAAATCACGATCAAGGCCTAAAGCGTGCAGTCCACGTAAGCAGATAATGCTCTCCTAAACACTGTCAAAATCTAGATGGGCATCCTATGTACGACCTAGGCGCTAGTTAGCCGGCCTAAGTACCGCCTAGGCCTAGGCGTACGCCTAGGCGGACTAGGCGGAGGTTTTTTAAAACAATGTCTCCGGTGCACACGATGCATGCATTATATAGTAAACTTGTGCGTAAAACTATGTTTTTAAGCATCTTAATAGTCAATGATAATATGAATATATTTTTAAAAAAATTATTAAAAAATGATATAAAGTATCTTACTATTATAAAATGTGGGAAGGAGGGAAAGTTATTAAGTGGTGGATGGTAGTTAGAGAGCTTTTAGATCTTTCCAATTTTGTGCTTCTAATTAGTTTCAATGAACAATAATTTGTTGAGGACATAACTTGAATTTTTTGAAATATTGACACACATAAGGGTAGAACCAAAAGTGTGGCTTTTCTTAAATAATAGTACTAGATATAGTTGTTTGAAAAGTTCGGATAGCAATACATGTGGGAAAGAGAAAGTTCCCATAAGATCCACTGAGCGAAATAAGGAGAAGAAATTCAGTCAAATTTAGAGTTGGGAAAGATGGCAAGAGAGGGGAAAAAAAAAGATCATCTGAGGGGGCTTCTCCTTTTATGGCTAAGATTGGGATATCCAAACATAAAACGTTTTGGATTGTGTTTATAACTTTATGGTAACAGCTGTTTTTTGAATTCATCACCAAACACCAAACACCAAACTTTTATGGAAAATGCTGTTTTGCCATGAAAGCGGAGAAGCACTCATCAAAAGCGATCCAAAACAACCATCAAAAGCATTGCAAAAAACGCCCTAAATATGTTAACATTTTAATCAGCCACTTACAGTAATAAAACATTAAAAACCAAGTTGTGCAGTTTCAGCTTATGCTAAAGGAAACTCGAATAAAAAAAAGGTCAGGCATCCACCCAGAATGCCATTAACCATTAACCAAAACGAGGTTCAGGCATCCACACAAAAATGCCATTAATCCATTATTAAGATTCAAATGAAGCCCGACATTAGCTAATTAATTTGAAATCAATTCATGCAAACCTTACGTAACTACCTAATCAGCAAACTTAACTAACATCACAAACACTAATTCCATACTTCACCAACCATAAGTTAATTAAAAAAATAAGATCAGTAAAGCATTAAAACCCAAGGTCCGCAGATTCAACTAGTGCTAAACAACCTATATTAATCCAATATTAATACAAAAGAATTAAAAAGAAAATAAAGATCGAGATATAGAATCGAACCCTGTTCATTTCGAGCGGTGAAAACGATGCAGCCGGTCTCATCACCGACGAGGCACTCAGCGATTTTGGTCTGGCGCAGATTAGCGGAGGCCGCTCTCCCCTTCTTAAGGACAGTATTCGATGTCAGGACCTTGACCGTCAGAGTGTGACCGCAGGTTCCCGGCGCCAGATTCTCGACCTTCACGAAGACCGGCT
>NC_033794.1:49612133-49680443 GCF_001876935.1 Asparagus officinalis | reverse complement strand
TGCGCCGTCGCCATTAATGTCCACAGAAAAACCCTAACCCTAGAAATTGATAGAAGAAGGGGGGACGAGTTGAAGGGCTTTGATTAGCTTCACGACTTTATTCTTTTTCATTAAAGTTTAGTTAACAATGGGGGAAGGATATAATAAAAGCCTTGATTTGATTTGACTTGCGGCATCTCGTGTCATTGTAATGACCCAGGGGCCCCACAATTTTCCTATTAAATACCGTTGCTTCTTCCTTAAGGTTTTTTTAAGGGGCTGTTTGTTTCCTCAAAAAAGAAAAGAAAATGAAAAAATGAAAGCTGACAAGGAAGCCACCTAGATTTTTTGTTTCTAACCTTTTCCATTTCGTATGTTTGTTTCGCCATGGGTTTTAAAGAAAAGAGGACGTGAAAAGGGGGTCCACGTCAGAAAAAGAAGAAATGTGTTTTCAGAGCTTCGAGGCCTGAAAACGGATGGAAATGTCAAGTCACCGATTAAAAAAAGCGTAGGGAACATATATCGAAGCGGCGGGCCTCGACCCGCGTTTCTTCCTAGCGTTATCTTCACCGCCTTCGACATTTCCCCTTCCACCTCTTGCCTCGTTTCGCCATTGCTCTGATCCTTTCTCACCATTTTCCCCTAGTTCACGAAAAATACTTACAGCAGGAGATGGCCTTCGCGATCGACGAACTCTTGGATTTATTTCATGGGTTGCTGCTCCAGATCTAGCAGAAATCCGTGGATTTGGGGTTTTATAATCTGTAAATTTTCTTCGCTTGTGCTTGTTAAGGTGCTCGTTAGATCTGTACCCGCTGAAGCCCGAATCCCCTCTGTTGTTGAGGTTTCCCTCACCGCATTCAATCTATGGTTTGATCTCCATTTCTAGATCTCCTCCCTTGTAGATTAAACGGTCTAGGTTTATGATTTGCAGCATGCAACTGATTTTTACAATCTAACCTACTCTATTAATAGAAGATTTGGCTTTTTAAGGTCTTAATTACTGCTGCAGGCAAATAATCGACCCGATTCATGTCTTTTTTGGTTAGAACTGTCCCCAATTGTTTATCGCGCTGAATGTATTATTCAGGATTTTTGACGCCTCAAATGAGCTTGAGATTTGTGATATTTAGGCGTTCATAAGAACTGATTAACCTATTTGTCGTCTATTTAATTTTTTTTACATATTAAATTACCTAAGACTTGGGGGTTCGTTGCTAATGCGGCATAAACATGTACCAAAAATATTGCAAGTGCACAACCGTGTCAAGTTATAGTATAAAGATATCGATCCACGAGGAAGGTGTTTTTGTAGGAGAAAATATAAAATCGGTTCTTATGTTGTGTGCGTGACAAATAGGAGTGATGAGTGAATATGATTGTGGAGAGATAATGAGAGTGAACGTGATAGTGTGTAAATCAATATTTTTGAGAGTGGATGTGAGTAAATAAATAAATGTGATCAACAAGGCAAGAAGGAAGAAAGAAAAAAAATCAAAAAACAACTAAAAAATCAAGAATGAAAAATAAAATTCAAGAATAAAAGAAAACACAAGAAATTAAAGATGGTGGATTCAATTATAGATATGGGTAATCTAAAATTGAACCAACTTCTTAGAAAATGATGATTCCCTAGAGGGTTCTAGCCTAAAGGTGAATCAAACAAAAAAAAACTAAACCCAAGAGGGTTCTAGCCTCAAGGTGAATAGTGCAAGAAATTAAAATCTAACTATAAAATAAATTGCAAAATCTAAACTACAAAATAAATTACAAGAATTAAATGCAAGAAAATGAATCTACTCTATAAGCATTGAAATAAATCTAATCTATAAGCATGAAATAAATCTAAGGCAAGAGGGTTCTAGCCTCTTGGATATTTAACAAGACAATAAAATCTAACTATAAGCATAGAAATAAATCTAAACTAATAAGCAATAAAAAAGAAATAAAAGAGAAAAAGAAAAGAAATGCAAACCTCTAAATAATTCTTCATCTCCATCTTCATCATCCAACAAAGAGAAAAAATATTTAAAGTGGTGAAAAAATTATTATTATTAATTGTAACAAAAAGTTACAAATTTGGAAGGCCTTCTTAATTAAGAGTAGTCATCCTCTCCAAAAGGAGTTACAAAAACTTTTACACCTCTAACCCCTTACTCTCAACCTCTATTTATAGTAAACATCAGTGAATGAGAACCCTTGGATTAAACTTGAGCCCCAAGAATGCAATTTTGGTCGTTGATGAAATCTGGATGACTTCGCATTGATACAGGAATCGATGCTCTAATAAGAATTCTGACTTCACGGTTGGCTTCGTCTCGTCGAGATGGGCGATTTTCATATATTATATGTTAAATTCCGCCTTCCGGATTGGGAGATATCGTCGTTTCTTTGCGGCCCCAACCATTTTGAATATAATTTCTTTTCATATTGGATTTTTGATTTTCTCCGGCTTCTACAGGCTACTCCGCTTAATTCTGGACTTTGGATAATTTGAAAATTGATTTTCCAATGGGCTTCTTTGCTTCATTTCTTCATTTAATCAATGGGTTTTTGTTGAGAGATGAGAGTTTGATATTTATTCTTCATTAACCTGCAATTAAAAGATAAAAATAATTATTAGTGGTATATTTATTCATATAAAATAGATAATGAGAGTATAAAATTATAATAAAATGTGATTATAAGTTGCTATAAGCATAGATTTACTTTTGTCTAAAGGCCGTACTTCAGTTGGTTATTTGGGGAGTCTATTTTGACAATCTGGTAATTGTCTGTTTCTGCTATCATATGTCATCCCTATTGATGGTGTGCGCTGATACTATGTCTGTATGACTTTGCCACATTTATTTTGCACTTAGTTATTATGGCTACATTAACATGTGTTGTTAATATCCAATTGCGTGCATTCAATCTTGGTTTGGGCATCAATGTCCACTACGGTCTCTGATGGGTATTCTGTAATCCACTTTAATGTCATCAACTATTTCTCTTACAAACACATGCATGATGCTTTCCTGGCCGTGACTAACATTTGCTACTCTTTTCCATTCCTATCATTTTACATTGCCCACTTCATATTTTTTGTGACTAACATATGACTTGTCGTGGTATAGGACATGACTGACCACTCAAACAAGGATGGGAATGAGTTGGCTAACCGTAGGGCCAGTACGCACTCCTCAACCTCTAGGGGCCGACCACCCTCGCCCGCGTGTCCGCCATGCGGTGGGTTCACTCACTCATTCAACCCCATATTCCAGCCAGCCTCCCCCTATGTGCCCTCACCCACAGTTTATCCAAATGTCCTGCATACCGATGGTAACCTTTTCCTTATGCCTCACCCCATTTCTTCTTACATGAACATTCTCAGTAATGCCCCATCTTTGCCACAACATGTTCAAGGCTCCAATTCCTCTGGATACATTCATTCTCTAACTAGTATTACAGGGACTACTTCTGATTCAGGTAGCAAAAAATGGTTGGAAAGGGATAAAGTAGTGGCCACTTCAGTCGGTACACCCAAAAAGGACAAAGTTCTTGTCCATAAAAAAAAAGGAAAATTCCATTTGTTGACGTGCCTGCAACTACGGCTCCAACTAGATGGTGGACTGTTGCTCATGATGACGTGCTCATACCCTTCCTCGCTAATTTGGCAAGGTCTGGGCTTAAGCCAGGCAAAAATTTTAAGCAACATGCATTTGCAATGGCGGCTGCTGAAGTGAACAAGCAATTTGGTACTTCTTTTGTGACGAAAAGTGTTGTTAACCATATGAAAACATTATGTTCTTGGTTTCAAGACATGCAGGCTGCGCGTAACATCAGTTGTGCAGGCTGGGATGATAACACGCAGACTATCATGTTGGTGTTTGCATCAAAAGTTGCTTCCATTGATAATTATATTGAACTTCGGTCGTTTACAACGAATTACAATGAAAAAATTAGAAAATTACAACTCTTGAGAAACTAACACAGAAGTCGTTTATCGAATCCTGTTTTTGTGGGACTTTGCCTGTGCCGGGAACGCTTTGGTTCGTGGACCGCCGAATCACAGATCGTGAAGGGGGTTTACTGATTCTGACTTCGTTTATCGAAGTGAGAACTTGAAACGATATCTTATCAAAGTAAGATAGTCGTTCTTCTTAAAATCAAGTCAAAGCTCAATTTCAAGGAGTTACACGAAAACTCAAATCTGCTCTCTCTGCTCTGGATTGCTCGAAAATATGCTCGATCCTCGTCAGAAGTGACCCTAGGGGGGTATTTATAGCCTCAGGGGTCTGTAACTGAAAAAACTCAACAAAACAGTGAATTAGTACGGCGAGACAGTGTTTACTGTCTCGGTGGGCGAGACAGTGTTTGCTGTCTCAGCCCGCGAGACAGTAAATGTTGTCTCGGAAACAGTAACCGTCAGGCAGTTTTCATTTTAACTGCCTTCCCACGTTTCAAACTCCGTTATTTTGGCAGTTATCCACGTGATTTTCGCCCACGATGTTTCCCACGTCCCCTGTCAGTTAATGGACACGTGTAGGGCAGTTATCGAGGTGGTTTTGACTAGCGAGACAGTAAAGTCTGTCTCGCTAGCGAGACAGTAAAGACTGTCTCGCTGGCGAGACAGTTCATATCTGTCGATTTCTTTTGAATGATTTTCTCTATGTTTGGATATCTCTTAGGATTTTTTGACGCCTACAGATACCCCCTCTAAAGTAATCCAGACTCATTCTTTTATAGAGGAGCATGGGATACTTTGGATAAGATAGATTTTACTTACGATCCCTTCAATGCTTGGTTGAGTAGATCGTGTGAAAGGACTTGTGCATGGCTTCAATGCTTGACCTCTTCTACTTTTAGTCTATTCAGTTCTTTGTAGAATAGCTAATGTTTTCCCGGCGTTGCGTTTATCGCTTGACCGTTGTCGAGATCCTGAATTGAAGTTGGTACTTGTTTCTGTGGGTTCAGCTTTCATCACTGAATTGATATATCCATTTAGAGCTTATCAGGTTATCCTTAAGAATATTCATATTAATATTCTCCAGAAACTTCCTGTTGAGGGTAGGGAAACAGTTTAGACTCGTGTACCTATTGGAGTATTCATGCGTATCAAAACACCATATCAAAACAATCTTTGCCATTGCATGTTACGAGATAGCTCATACTGCCCCGCTGTACGAGATAGTATATACGGTCTCGCAGTGCGAGACAGTATATGCTGTCTCGCTGTGCGAGACAGCAAATACTGTCTCACACGGCGAGACAGTAAAGTCTGTCTCGCTCAGCGAATCGGGGTTATAAAACCCCGACTTAGGTTTTTTTTCTAGGGTTTTCACGTTGATTTCTAGACGATTTTCAAGCGATTTTCTGCAAGATTTTTGACCAGTTCTCTGCCTTTTCTCCTCCTCTTCGTTTCTGATTTGGGTAGGGCTCTGTTTGGGAGAGATTCCACTCGGATTTCACAGGTTTGTTTTGCCTCTTTTTTTTTCAAACTTTGATTTTCTTCACCTGTGACCTTGCATGGATTGTTTCGGCCATACTTTGTGATATTTTGGTCGATTTCTTGCTCAAAATTCTGACCTTTTTCGTTGGGTTTCCTTGTAGATCATCATGTCGCCACGTCGATCCAGAGGTTCTCGAGGCCGTTCGACTGCTCAGTCTCCTGAAGAGGCTAGTCCCGCTGTCGCCACTTCACATGGGGGTATATCTCTCACTCTTTCATCGATTCAAATATTGTATTTCGTCAATTTCATATATGTGTACCTGTATTTTCATGCAGATCCTCGTTTGTATCCTTTGAGATACCCTCGAGAAGAGCCGGTATCTTCCTTTGAGGGGATCGATGCTTAAAAGTGTTTGTTTTGCTTGGACAAAACACACTTCATAATACACAGGGGCGATTTCATATCATCCCACATGTATTGAAAGGTTCTGGTATGCCGTTATAATGCCCGTGCATAGTAACGCATATCTCCTTTATACATATGGTAGATGGAAAATCGTCACACCTGTTATGAGATAGCGACTATATCTTATGGAGTAAGATATACCGTTTTCTCTAAAATTTTAGGACTATACTTACACAGCTTATGTGTATCTCCTGTATCAGTCCATTTTCCTTCCACAATCTTCATCGTCGATGCAGTTACGGGCCAGAGTAGTGTCACTCATTCTTACTATGAGGGGCTACCGTTAATCGAGTCTGCTCCTCAGTTCAAGTCAGATTACAGCGAAGGGGCCCGAGAGTTGATTCAACGAGGTAGTTGCCGTATTCTGCGACGGTTAATCATGGACGCAACCTTAATTTCAGAGAAGGACTCAAACCAATGTATAAGGAAACCCGACTTCTTGTTTGGTGACTCCATAAAGGATCCGACGATTGCTTTCTGCAAGCCTGCGCAGTGGTTACACGAGGATGGTTCGTCATTCCTGTACTTGCCTTTTATCCCTCGAGAGCATTCACTGTTAAAGTTCAGGAACTTATCGGTTGGACGTGAAATGTTCTGGAGGTTAACCGAAAACCACGAACGTATTCATTGTGGTTTCATCGGGAAAGAGGCTACTCCAGGTTCCAGTGAAAGAGCTTCTATACGAGGGCTTCATCCGGGTGTCTTAGGCCAAGACAATATACCTCAGAATGAAAAGACAACGTAGGCTAACACTGTGAAGAATCGTTTGGCTGCAATGAAGAAGAAATTACCCCACGAGAGTTTCAGATGTTATGGATGGGTCCATTATTCTGGGGATAAATGGTGGTGGACCAGAATGACTCGATATGTGTTGAACCGTTGGGGGCGAGAGTTAGCAGAACTAGGGTTGGAAGTCCCGATCCGTGCCAGCATGCATGGTCTGCAAATTAGTGTAGGTCATTTCCTCCATTTGTTCGAGATCTACAATCCTGACACTAATACGTCCTTCACCAAGAACGGGGAGCTCGGGTTACCATTGCACGAAATGATGAAGGTGTCTAGCTTACCCATAGGTGATGTTCCATATCAAGAGTTCTTCCCAACCACCAGTCAGCTTAATAAGATGAAGGATCGGTCATCTGTGACCCACGAGACTTTATGGGAGCTGACTTGTCATTATCATATAGCTATGGCTGAGATGGAAACCAAAGCTAGGAAGAAATCTCCCCAGGTCAGCTTAAAGCAATTCGCCGATTATCTATTCAAGAACCTGGAGGATCGATCGAAAGAGGTACGTGGATTATCTCCTTTGAGCCCGGGTGACATCAATCGGCTGTTGGAGAAAACAAACGCACAATCTTACACTTCTCATTCAGAAGATGGGTTTTCGCACGGAACTAAATTCCGCCCTTATCTGTGGCAAGCTAGTGACTTATTTGATGACATGGTTGGTTCTGCACCGGCCAGATTTAATGGAAGCTCCTGAGACGGTGGATCCTAGTCTTCCTCTTTTACAGATCCTTGAGGGTTGCAAATGGATCAAACATCGATGGCCGGACATCACAAGGCAGTTTAAAATTCACAAGTGTTGGGAATTCTTCCCTTGCTTCCCTCGGTTCTCCGGTACTTACAACACAACTTTATTGGATGCTGAAGACCCGAGCAGAACCGTACCGTTTTAGATGTCGGATGCTTCAGATGGCTGATGAATATCCGACCTGGATATCTGTTGTTTAGGGTAAGGGACGTTTGCCACATTAAGCCCTATCTTCCATGTCGATTTTCCCGTCAATTCGGCTATGACCACATTTATATCGGCAACCCGAATCGTCACCTTAGCTTTCGAGGTGGACTTATTGACGGGGCGAGAGCTTGGTTTTGGAGTATTGCCGGCTGCACAAATGTTGAATTCGATCTCCCTTTAGAGGCGCCGCCTCTACGGATGACCTTCCTCTTTTGTAAGTGGTTGATTGCCGCTAATATCGTCACTCGACGTGGGAGAGTATCGGACTCAGAGGAAGAGGCAGCTCCGCGGCCAGCGACAGAGGCGACTCGTGAGGAGACTATGGTGTCGACTCGAGGAAAAGAAGCTGCTGAATCCTCGAGAAAAGGAAAGGAACTAGCCCTCCCAACGGATAGTGAAGAAGAGTTTGATAGTGAAGCGATCGAAACTTCTGAAGGGGCGGACGAGACTGATTCAAGTTCTGAGGAAGCAGCAGGTCTCCCCGACTCTTTCTTCGAGAGAGGACTTGTAAGACCTTCTGTCGCTCCGGCCCAACCACAAGCTGCTCCGAAAAAACGGAGAGAGAGAGTCATCATGACCTATCCTAATTGGATGACGGTAGACGTTCTCAGTGGAGACGAAGAGGATGAAGAGGGTACAGCGCCTCTTGCTCATAGGCAAAGATCTCAATCTTCCACTCAAGCTTAGACCCAAGCTTCCCCCAGAGTTGAACTGCGCACCAAATATCGCCATGAAGGTTCTGAAGCACGTCCATTGAAGAGACAGAAGAAAGCTTTCTCTAAGCCACGCGTTCATCTTCCTGCTCTAGAAGAGACGTCTGATCGTAGTGCTTCTTTTGATGAACAAGGTAACTATTTGTCTTTATTGCTTTCACACTTCTTAACGTTCAAATTTATTTCATGCTCAACTTCTGTAGGGAATCAAGAAGAAGGAGAATTGCCAGCTGATGCTGTTTCTCCCGGAGGTATGGAGACTGAGGAGACCAGCTTCGTCCATCAAATGCAGGATGCTCTGAAAGAAGGACCAGCTGATGTTCCACCAACACCTGACATCGATCCATCGGCTGCGGATACAGGTACTGATCTTTCTCCCCTTGGAAGAGAAATCCGAGAAATGAATGAGTCAGACCGTGTGCCTCCTTTAATGACTGGTGCGCTTGGTCTCCTTTTAGTTAAACTAAAAGAAGCAGGTACAAGTGGTGGAGCTCTCGAATCCGTCCCGACCAACGAAGGTAAAATTAATCTTTGTCTTGAGCAAATTCGTTTAAATTTACGTGTCATTTACGATTCAACCTGTTTTATAGATGCCACTATGCACGAATCAACTGAAGGAGAAACTATCCATGCTACTAAAGTCGACGATTTTAATGATTTCGACTTTAATCTTGATATCTCAGAGGACGACCACCAGCAAATCCTTGATTCTCTGTCGAGGAAAATTCCTGATACTGCTACAGGATCAGATGTTGGAATTGGTTCAACAGAAGCAGGTCCTTCTGAGAGTAAGGCCTTGATTCCGTAAACTCCATATATACATACATATATATTTTAACTTGATTAATCATATAATTGTTCGAATTATAGGACCAGTTGCTGGAACTGATACTACTATAATCATTGGAATGTCTGATCAACCGGAGGGTCGTGATCTCGTGTCATGGGCAGGAACCGAGGTTGATGTGCAATTGTCAGTTCTTGAACCTCAACCTTCTACTCCTATAGACCCCATAATGATAGAAGTCACCGTCACTCCCCAAATTAGCCCAGTTGCAACAAAAGCGAGACCAACTGAAGAAGTTGGTACATCAGCCTATGTGGTGTCCAGAGCTGGTAAGTTTTACCCATAACTTGGTTCAAATTTCGGATTATCATTCCATTATGCTCATCGTAATCCTTTTGTTTGTAGAATCCCCTCCTAAGGAGCCTCTTAGCTTGGACCCGAAGTTCTCTGAAGTTGGGATTAAAAAGCCTTCTGACGTAGCGGGTACATCAACGACCACTATTCTTGAACCAACTTTGGTTGTTCAGGAAGCTGGATTACCACCCTTGGGTGAACTAAGTCATACTGAGGGTTCTTCCGTCGAACTTGGTATGCTTCCGCTTGTTGTCTTGTATGCATACATATGTTCTGTACTGACCTATTTGCCCTCATTGCAGTTCCCTCATCATTATCAAATCAGATTCAAGCTCTGTTGGTCGACGACGATCCGGATAAGGCTGTCATCTGTTCTAATCTCCAAGGCTTCATCCCCTTTTTGAACTCTATGGTGGATCGTATTCTTTTCAAAGGATCATATTTTGAGAATTATAAAAAATCTCTTGAGCGCTTTATATCAGGATTCAGAGAGGAAGGGTATAATGAGTTAGCCGATTCAATCAACGCTTATTTGGTTGATTTGAAGCGACATGTTGAACTTCTACAAGCTCTTCGTACCAAAGGCATACCCTCCTATATCGCTTCCCGTATGGAATCTGAGTTGCAAGCGTGGCATGATTCCCAAAAATCAGCTAACCTCGAACTTCAAAAGCTAAGAGTCTGAAGTGATCAACTTAGGGTGAGTGTTGGCAAAAGAACACAAGCCAAGGTTAACCTACGCCGAGATTTAGAATCGAGTCGAGCGGAAATAGCTCACTTAGAGGAGGAACTTGCAATGGCCAAGGATGCTCATGAAGTCTTGGAGTCCGAGTTGACGCAGGAAATTCAGGTTGAAGAAAACCTGTTACAGCAGCTGAACCTTTAAGATAAAATACTTGCTGAAAAGGAACAAGAGGTCGCCGCGCTTCACAGTGTTGACGAAGAAGCCTTCAAAATTAAATTGGCGGCTGAGCTTGAACAGGCTTATGCGTTATAGCTTTCAAAACTTGAAGATCAGATTAGTCAATATAAACTTTTGTAATTAGAGAACATTTTTTTTTAGTTTTGTTTGAACACCCTTGGTCAATATATTGAATCTTTTTGTTTATTAAGATTTTATTATGATTACTCATTCTTGTTTAGAATAAATAACCATAATACTTATAGGATTTTTGGCAAATCCTCAGCCATCAACGGATTTGATATGCCTTTACCGACTACCGTTTGAGTCGGGCTAGTATGTGAATTATCTAGGTCCGTTTCACATATAATGTTGGGCTAAAAGAATTAAACTCTTTTAGGCTTTAAACTACAATGTTGAATATGTAGGCTACATGTGTTAGATGTAGGCTTATCTCTAACAAGGGATAGAGATAACATCCCCCATGTGTGAACGACATGGATTTTAAAGTGTGAGTAGGTTATGTTTCCTATATAGGACAACGAACCCGAAATCGGAGAGGAAGAATTTTATATTCTATCTCCTGGTCTCTTGTTTGTTGGTAGAGATAAACCCAAAATCGGAGAGGAAGAATTTTATATTCTATCTCCTGGTCTCTTGTTTGTTGGTGAGATAAACCCGGAATTGGAGAGGGAGAATTTTATATTCTATCTCCTAGTCTCTTGTTTGTTGGTAGAGATAAACCCGGAATTGGAGAGGGAGAATTTTATATTCTATCTCCTGGTCTCTTGTTTGTTGGTAGAGATAAATCCAGAACTAGAAAGGAAGAACTTTATATTCTATCTCCTAGTGCAAAGGGAAACTCAAAGTGGGATCTCCACTTAGAGAATCTGGATTGGTTTGAATTATCCTAACTGTCATAAGGTTTGATTACTCAATTCAAAAGTGGACCTTTCGTTCACAAAATGAATTGAAAGGAGATTTTGGTTGTGGTCCTAACTGTAGTAAGGTTTGACCAAGTGGGAGTTTTGAAACGATCCTAACTGTAAGAAGGTTTGATCGTTTAGTTTGTGGACCTCTCGTTCATTAAAGGAATCGAGAGGGGATTTTGGTTCTGGTCCTAACTATTTAAGGTCTGACCAGGTGAAGAATTGGAGTAGGGTGCAAATAACAATGAGTTCGTTGATTTGCACAAACTACTCGGTGGGAAATTTTGATTTCAAACAAAAGAATTTGACACAAAATAATTTGTTGACTGATACGGACTGATGACTATTGGTTGATCCGATCAGTGAGGGTTTCATGGTGTGAGATTACAAATCATCGAATCTCCTCTTCCATGATCACATGACAGGGTTTTGTGAGGAAAGATTAACTATCCGTGAATCTCATCTTAACAAAGGTAGTAAGGAGATCTTAATCATTTTTATAACAATTAAGAATAGATTATTCACATGATCAGTCTTCATTTAGAATAATCAACTGATATCGGGTTATCCTGAAATATCCTATACAGGATTCTCTAGGAACTTCCCGTTTTACATAGGTTATCCTGAACGTATTATGGATAATACTTTTTCAGGAACTTCTCATTTATTGGCATCATCAATTTGTTGCCATCCTGAGTAATCAGGCGATAAGCACCGTTTGAATAGACTGTCTCTATCACGAACGGTCCTTCCCATTTAGGTTCAAATTTGCCTTTCTTCTTAGAAGTGAGAATCATAGGTCTTCGGACGGTGAGGACCAAATCTCCTTCTTTAAAACTTCGTTGTCGGACCTTTTTGTCAAAAGCCCGGGAAATTCTAGCTTGATAAAACTCGATCTGTTGTTGAGCTTCCAAGCGTTTCTCATCTAACATCTCTAATTCCTCGAGACGTTTTTGATGATGTTCTTCCGTCGTCATACCCGTTGTGAGAGCAATACGGAGGGAAGGAATCTGTATTTCTAATGGAAGGACGGCTTCACACCCATATGTTAAGGCATACGGGGTGGTTCCGGTTGGCGTACGGACGGTGGTACGATAAGCCCACAGGGCTTCGCCAAGTTTGTCATCCCAATCTTGTTTATTGGTTTTCACCAATTTTGCCAGAATTTTGATGATAGTCTTGTTAAAAGCTTCGGCCAATCCGTTAGCTGTAGGATTATAAGCAGTCGATGAAACGTCTTTAATCTCGAATTTACTGCAGAACTTGATAAATGCGTTGCTGACGAATTGAGGTCCATTATCGTGCACTATTCGCCTCAGAACACCGTATCGATATATGATATGGTGTTTGATAAATTTGATCACATCACTCGTCTTCACCTCTCGAAGTGGAACTGCTTCTGCCCATTTCGAGAAGTAAGCGGTGATTGCTAGAATAAAACGGTCCCCTTTGACCGAAGGTGGAAAAATAGGACCCACGATATCCATTCCCCATGTCTCGAACGGCCACGATGTCGCCGAAGGATGTAGATGTTCAGGAGGTATGTGCATATAATTTGCATGTAATTGCCACGCTTGACATCGTCGGGCGTAGTCAACCGCATCCTTTACCATGGTCGGCCAATAATATCCAATTCTCTTAAGTCGATCACAGAGTTTCGGACCGGGTTGATATGCACCGCACGTCCCCTCATGCGCCTCTTTGAGTGCTTGTTCTGCTTCCTTATTGGATAGACAACGGAGTAATAGACCGTCATACGACCATCGATACAACATTTGTGATTCAGCGTTGTAGTAAAATCTCGGTGCTCTCCGCCGAATCGAATCCCTTTCTTTTACGTCTTCCGGTAAGATACCGTGTAAGACATAATCAATAATAGGGAAACGCCAATCTCGAACTTCAGGCTCAACTCCTTGTTCGCGGTGAAAATTGCCTTCATTGAATTCATTGTTATCTCAAGTAATTGCTTTTTGGTTACAAAAGATCCGGTCTTTTTTAGATCCGGTTACAACGAAATCAAAGAAAAAGAAAAAGATTACAACTTTCCTTTCGAACGAATCACGAGCTCCTGTTTTGCGGTCGCTCGCTTGTGTGGGTTCTTTGCCAACGCCGGGGTTAATCCGTGGACCACCGCGCGATCTAGATCCGGTCGGATCTACACGATTTGACGGGTATTATTTCACGAAGGAAATAATAGCCGAGGGGGATTAATTCACCAAGGAAATAATCGCCCTTAGTTCTCGGGATCAAAGGCCAAGCTTTGATCCGGAGTATGATCTCGTGTAGATCTCAGATCTGATCTCTCTCTCTCTCGAACTCCTGCCTTTTGTGACGTGGATGCTCGCCGAGAACCAGATCTGAATGTTCAAGTCCTCAAGTCTTCAAAACTCCAAGCTCAATTCTCAATTCGGCAGAGTTTCGGCCCTCAAAGTTCCAACCTTTGACAAATGAAAGCCACCCATAGGTGGCTCGGCCTTGGCCGAGCCCCCCCTTAGGCATTGGGTTTCGTCGTTTTGTGTTTTCGAATCTGTCCGTGATTCGGTTGACTTAGACTCTGATTTGTTGATCTGATTTGGCAGTAAATTCGATTCCTGATTTGGCAGTAAATCCACTTCTGAGTTCGAGTCCGAAACTGATCTTGATTCGATCGTGATTCGTCCGAGTCTGCCCTTGGTTGGATGACTCGTTGACTCTTCGAACACTTGGCTTGAGTCCACACGTGAATGGATGTATTCCGTTGCTTGTGTGCGATTCGTTAACCTCGTCGCCTCGTTGGTTCGTCGGTTTGTGCCGAGCTGTGCTAAGGGACCTATAAGCAATTTTATACGCCTACAGATACCCCCTCCAAAGTATTTCAGCCTCGTTCTTTTATAGAGGAGTCTGGAATACTTTGGATATGATTGTCCCAACCTTCAGTCGGTGTAACGGGACCTTGGAATGGCTTCTGTTCTTGATTCCTTCAATCCTTCAGGCTATTCGGTGCTTTGTCGAACGTCTGTAAGAGTTCGGTGCTGCATTTATTGTCTGACCGTTGTCGGAATTTTAAACTTGAAGTCGATTCCTGATTTTCTAATCTTTAGCTGACCATCGATTGTTGGCGTTGAGTCTTTATTTGCGACGCGTTGTCCGGCGTAGTGTTGTTGAGTTATCCTTAAGAATATTTATAAAAACATTCTCCAGGAACTTCTCAACCAAAAATAGGGAACAGTTTATACTCATATACCTTATTGGAGTATTTTTTGTGCCCAAATGAGCTGAACCGGCTTGATAATGAGCCAAAAAAGGCAGTAATTAGGCTCAAAAAATTTTCCGACTCTTCCGAGCGTGTGGGAGAGGCAAGCATAAACAAATGATTGAACCCTCGGTCAATTAGAAGTTGTTTCGATGCTCGATTCAGCTTCAATTTGAATTCTGGTTCAAACCAGGTCTGGTCCGGTTCAACTTGGTCTGGTCCGGTTCAACTAAGCTTGGTTCAACATTATAAAAGAGGGTCTTTTTCTCCTCATTAGGGCCGCCCCCTTAACCTTTTTTTTCACTTTTCTCTTCCCTCGAGCATCCGTTCTCCCTCAAAGCTTCATAGTTGCATTAGATCTAGTCTTCCTTTGGATCTTTGACTGAGAAATCCCTCAAAACTTCCATATTTAGAATTTTTCTCAGGCCCCTCGAGCGCGTGGTCCGAGCCTCTTTCAAGATCTGATTTTTATTGGATCCACGAGCTTTTCCTCAGGTAAATCCTCAACCAATTTAGCATATTTTATGCTTAATTCAATTTATGAATTTGTGGGGTCGCATGCGAGGGTTAGGATTAAGATTTGGCGCCTCGAGCTCACCTTTCAGGGGGGGAGAATTGCAAAAAAGAGGAACTTTTTCTGGATCTGATTCCTTAATTTATTTTGCAGGTCTCTATGTCTCGTATTGTGAGAGGTCAATCCTCTACCGCGTCGGCTGGTGGCGCGCCTCCCTCTTACGCTGGTGAGCTATTTTTGGAAATTTACAAATTAGTCCATTTTTTCTTAGAAATTTGCAAATTGGTCCTTTTATCCCCATTTTGTTCTCCTTGGTGAGGCAATCGAGAAGAGCCTTGATTCTCCTTGGCGAGGATCGACGCTTTAAAGATATGTTTTGCTTGGTCAAAACCATATCTCAAAATCAATAAAGGGGGGGCGTCTTGACGCTGCATTGTGCCTTATAAGGCAGGGATATATAGTCGATATACCCTATCTTATAAGTGCATAATGTGGCCAAATCGTCTCACCCTTTATAAGGCAGTGACTCTATCTTACCCATTCGTAGGATGAGTTCAACTTTCTTTTATAATTGAGACTAATAAATGTTTAAATGTTTGCTTCCAGTGGAATATCCTTCTGGAGCGTTCTCATCTCACGCAGTGTATGGGCGTCGTGGCGAGTATTATTCGACTTCCGACGATTTTTCCCCTATCCCAGTCACTCCTCAGTTTGCTTCGGGCACATCGACAGAGGTTTCCCAAGTGGTGAAGGAAGGTGGATATCGAGCTCTTCGCCAGTTGATTACAGATACGCCTCTCATGAAGGATGCCAGTTCGATTCAGCCTCTCCGGAAGACCGACTTTTTATTTGGCGACTCTTCCAGAGATCCGGATGCAGTGTTTATTGATGCCGATCAGTGGCTTCATAAAACTGGCAGTGGTTTCATATATTTGCCGAAGATTCCTCGGCATCGTTCGTTGACTGAGCTCAGGCGTCAGGCTGTGACACGGGAGATGTCGTGGCGCTTGACGGAGGAGCATGAGAGCGTTCACTGTGGCTACATCACTCATCAGGCAGCTCCTGGTTCGAGCAGGAGTCATATCACTGGATTGCATCCTGGAGTATTGGGGTTGGATGCACCGCCGCGTAACGAGCTTCTTGCATCTGCTTCTACTTTGAAGAATTGCCTCGCTGCTTTAGGACGGGAGATGCCTGCGACACGTCACAGATTTTATGGTTGGGTCCATTCTTTGGACAAGCTTTGGTGGACTCGCATGACGAAGTACGTCTTGAGCCGATAGAGTGAGGAGTTGCACGTTTGTGGTCTGTATGCAGCCATTCGTGCCATCATGTATGGTTTGCCTGTTAGCACGAAGCATTTCTTCGCTTTGTGCGAGCTCTATAACCCGGATTCGAACACTTTTCTGACCCGGCAAGGGGAGTTGGGCTTGGCCCTCCATGAGATGCACAGGATTTCTGGTTTGCCCATGGGACAGATGCTATATCAGGAATATTTTCCCTCCAACCAAGAATTAAGTCAGCTGAAGGATCGCATGCCCGACCGCTACGAGACTTTATGGGACCTCACATGTCACTATCATATCGCTTTGGCGCAGTCTGAACCTTTAGCGAAGAGGGCTAAATCCCATGTGAGCCAGAAACAGTTTGCGTCTTATTTGTTCAGGAATCTAGAGAGCAATTCTGGCGAGGCTATTTGTGAGCTGGCACCACTCACTCCTTCAGGGGTTAATAGTCTACTGAAGAAGGTTGATGCTCATTCCTATACCATTAGCAGTCCTGAGAGTGGTTTTCCTACAGGGACCAAGTTCAAATCATTCTTGTGGCATGCGACCGCGCCGATTCGACCGATGACCCTTCTCGCCGGTTACCTCGCTATCTAGTTAAAGAAATGCGTGGTCCCATATCAGTCTAGTGATATCTTGCCATTGGAGGTGCTCTACCCAGCAGTGGGAGGGGTGAGGATTCCCTGACGTCAGACAGCAGCTACAGGTCCACAAGTGTTGGGCGTTTTCCACTTGCTTTCCACAGTTCTCCGGCCGATACGGCGAGTGTCTGATTGATGAGGAAAAGCCGAGGGGGTATCGAACTCATTTAGACGTCGGCTGCTTTAACTGGCTGGGGAACATCAGGCCGGGTTATCTGACTTTCCGGGTGAGGAATCAGTGTTTCATAGAGCCATACCTACCCTGCCGATTCGCTCGCTAGTTTGGCTATGATCAGCTTTATGTCGGGAATCCACGTCAGCAGCTTCGGACCCACGCTGGTTTGGTGGACGGTCTTCGTGCATGGTTGTGGACCGTGACGGGCTGTACTGGTGCTAAGTTCAGTCTCCCGAGTACTGAGCGGCAGTTGAACCTCACATTCTTGAGATGCAAGTGGTTGTTAGCAGCTAATAAAACTGTCCCCGTGAAGCCGATTGCAGAGCTAGAGGCTGAGGATGCTTCTCAGGCTAATTCTCGTATGATTTGGGAAAATGCTCGATCACAAAGGGCACGACACAAGACTCGTCGGATTGACGAAGAGGGAAAGAAGATCTTTCATTCTGCTGATGAAGCCTCAGGCGGAGATCTTGAAGATCACGAGGACTGTTCTGAACGAGGTCAGTTTCTTACTCTTTCCTTTTATCTTCCAGAATTATTAAGCCCCGTCCTTCTTCCCATGCGAGACCTTCGATTGTTGTCCCTGCTGCTAGGCGGAAGAGATTAGCCCGCAAGCCGCGTGCAGTTTCACGAGCATCGGATATGGATTTGGTCAGTGACGATCCTGCCAGTGATGGAGGTAACATCTACCCTATAGACCAACCTCTTGATCATTCAGAACTTTGACTCAAGTTTTTCTATCTCTATATAGGAGAGCATGGGGAGAGAGAGATGAGTCCTGATCCTGTTTTCCATGATTTTATATCTTCTGGTGAGCCCGACTCACCGCACCAGGTGGAAAGGCCTGCCGAAGTTGGCGACATTAGGGAGACTGTCAATGTAGGACCCGGTTCGATGAATCCAGATACATCCACCATTAACAATATACAAAGGAGTTGAATGATTCAGATTTTGTGCATTCCCTGATTGTCTCTGTGCTTCTCGCTCTTTTAGATAATTCGCAGGAGGCAAACGTGGATCTTGGGAATAGAGAGGTTGACGCACCTATAAGAGGTAACTCATTTCTATTGGTTGTAGTCTCTTTATTCTTCTTTCGTATTTATATCCTCTTGTATCAGATTTCTCGACTGATGATTTTGACGAGGAAGGCTTGCTTGTGGACACTCCGATGCTCCACTTTATGTATGGCTCTCCTCAGATTGATGATCAGTTGCCTGGAGATGTATTTCCTGAGTCTACGCTCCCTAAGAATCCCGAGGATGGTTTTTTTGAAGGTACGTAACTCCTCTCAAGTTAATTATAGGACTAGCCAAATTTTGACTAATGCAACTATAATGTGATGCATCTGAAAATTTTGTATTTGACAGGAGCTTTTGTCGAGACCGATCCTGTTGAGCCGGCTGTGGGACCAACTACACCAGTTGATACACCCCCAGGCGTTACACCTCCACCACCCCCAGTGACTCAAGGGGAAGAAGGTATAGATTGGGCAACTGAGAAATGTCATTTATTTCCTCTTTTAAGGCTTTTGACAGTCTTTTTTGCGTAGGGCTTTCTTCTCGGCTTCACGTCCTTGTGAAGGAGTTATTATCAGACAGCGACCCAGAGAAGATTGTCATCTGTATAGAGATCCGTTCCTTCTTCTCCTTTGTGAATGCTATGATTGACAAGCTCTTCCACGGCGGACTTTCCCTTCACCAGTTCAAGCCATTCCTTGATCTTAAGATAAATTCAATAAGGGATGCAGGGTACCCAGATCTGGCGAAGTCTATTGTTGATGATCTTGACTGCCTAGAGCGTGAGCTTCAGATGTTTCGTGAGCTCCGGGATGCAGGTGCCTCTTCATTCATCGCTGCCGAGTTGGATACTCACTTACAGACATGGCGCGATACTAGGTTTCTTGCTGAGTTCGACATTCAGGATACCCGGATCTGGCGAAGGCTATCGTTGATGATCTTGATTGCCTAGAGCATGAGCTACGGATGTTTCGCGAGCTCCGGGATGCAGGTGCCTCTTCATTCATTGCTGCCGAGTTTGATACTCGCTTACAAACATGGCGAGATACTCGGCTTTTTGCTGAGCTCGAGATTCAGATGCAACGGGATCGAGTGGACCGAGTTGAGGCCCACCTTGCTGCTAGATCATCTTCACTCACTGAGCTTGACTCTTCTATTACCTCTTGTGAGACCCAGATAGACCAACTCCAAAGAGAGCTCCATGAGAAAGAGGAGACTTTGAGTATTCTTCAGATGACGAAGATACAGGATCAGCAAGCCCACACTGCTTTATCTGAGGAATTGAAATCTTTGAAGCAGAAGCTGACCGAGACGGAGGAGGTTGCTGCGAATACTTTAGCCACCGACGAGGAGTCCATCAGAGCTGAGCTGAGGCAAGCTTATGATGAAAAGCTGTCTAAGCTTAATCAGCAGATTTTTGGCCATGCGCTTGATGTATGATTTTATTTGCTGAATGTTTTGACTTTTGATCCTTTTAGTGGAACTGGTTTTTGTCTTTATCTTTATTATGATTCCTCATTCCGTTTGAAATGATTGACCATAATACTTTTAGGATTTTTGGCAAACCCTCAGCCATCAACGGATTTGATTAGCATTTACCGACTACCGTTTGAGTCGGGCTAGCATGCGGATTGTCTAAATCCATTCCGCATGTCACGTTGTGCTAAGAAAGTGAATTCTCTGAGACTTTCGTGCTATGATGTTGAATACATAGACTTTACCACTTGTTACGGGAATAGGCTACCCGGCGACACGTGTTAGGTGTTGACTTTAGGATTTTTGGCTAACCCCCAGCCTTCAACGGGTTTGATAAGCCTTTACCGACTACCGTTTGAATCGGGCTAGCATGCGAATTGTCTAGATCCGTTTCGCATGTAACGTTGTGCTGAGAGAGTGAATTCTCTCAGACTTTGCTGCTACGACTTCGAATACGTAGACTTCGCCATTGTTATGGGAATAGGCTACCCGGCAACCTTCTTTTCTCTTTGGTTAAACCTCTTCATGGTTATAACCAGAGTTGAAACTTCATTTCGATAAACGAAAAACCCATCTAGATAACCAATCCTATAAAAGGTAAGCTTATTTAGATCTTCCGGATTCTCGGAGTGGAGATCCCACTTCTAGTTTCTTTTGCGTTGGAAATAGAATATAAAATTCTTCCTTTCCAGAATCAAGGAATAGAATATAAAATTTATATTCTATTCCTTGATTCTGGAAAGGAAGAATTTTATATTCTATTTCCAGTGCAGAAGAAACTAGGAGTGGGATCTCCACTCCGAGAATCTGGAAAAATCTAGATAAACTTGCCTTTTATAGGATTGGTTATCTAAACTGAAAAATGAGTTCTTCGTTTATCGAAGTGAATTTTCAACTTCAGTTATAACCATGAGAAGGCTTAACCAAAGAGAAAAGAAGGGAGTTCTTTCGTTTATCGAAAGGGGGCTCCGAACTGAAAATGGACATCTTGTTCATGGAAAGAGTCAAGAGGGCCGGAAGGACATTTTTGGTGGACTCACTGTCAATTGAAATTGATCAGTGAGGGATTTTGGTGGTGAAAAATGATTCTGGGTTATCCTCTAGAATATTAAGTGCAATATTCTTCAAGGAACTTCCCGGTAAATGGGTTATCCTGAATGTACTAGGGATAGTACTTTTTTAGGAACTTCCCATTTATTGGCATTAATTGCCTGTCGCCCTCTTGAGTAATCAGGCGATATGCGCCGTTTGAATAGACTGTGTCTATCACAAACGGTCCTTCCCACTTGGGTTCGAATTTACCTTTCTTCTTGGAATTGAGGATTATCGGTCAGCGAGCAGCGAGGACCAGATCTCCTTCCTTGAAGCTTCTCTGTCGGACTCTTTTGTTAAAAGCCCGAGATATCCTGGCTTGATAGAACTCAATGTGTTGTTGAGCTTCCAAGCTCTTTTCATCCAACCTCTCGAGTTCTTCGAGACGTTTTTGATGCTGTTCTTCTGTCGTCATCTCGGTTGCGAGAGCGATCCGAAGGGATGGGATTTGAATCTCCAATGGTAGCACAGCTTCACATCCGTATACCAACGAATACGGGGTGGCCCCTGTAGGTGTGCGTATGGTGGTGCGATAAGCCCAGAGTGCTTCACCGAGTTTATCGTCCCAGTCTCGTTTATTGGTCTTCACGAGCTTTGACAGGATCTTAATGATCGTTTTGTTGAACGCCTCAGCTAATCCATTCGCAGCGGGATAATAAGCTATTGACGAAACATCTTTAATTTTGAACTTGCCGCAAAACCTGATGAAAGCGTTGCTTATGAATTGTGGACCGTTGTCATGAATGATCCTTCTTGGCACGCCGTGTCTTTCGTCTTCACTTCTCTAAGCGGAATTGCTTCAGCCCACTTTGAAAAGTAATCCGTGATTGCGAGAATGAATCGATCACCTTTGACTGAAGGGGGAAAAATAGGACCGACAATGTCCATACCCCATGTCTCGAACGGCCAAGACGTGGTTGATGTGTGCAACTGCTCTGGCGGCTGATGCATATAATTTGCATGTATTTGACAAGCATGACACTCTCGGGCGTATTTGATTGCGTCACGAACCATTGTTGGCCAAAAATATCTCATTCTCTTGATGCGATCATACAGTTTGGGACCAGGCTGATGCGCACGACATTCTCCTTCGTGTGCTTCCTTAAGAACTTCTTCTGCTTCTTTGTTCGAAAGGCATCGGAGTAATAAACCATCGTACCCTCTACGGTATAACGTATGGGTATCGGCATTATAGAAGAATCTTGGTGCTCTTCGGCGGATTGATTCCCTTTCTTTTACATCCTCTGGCAAAATACCATATTGGACATTGTCAATGATAGGAAAACGCCAATCTCGGGACTCAGACCCAATTTGAGTTGAATTCACCTCCTTGGCGTTTATGTTTCCATCGTCTTCCTCTTCAATATCCATATCGTATATGGGTATGCAGAGTTGATGCGTCCTTACTGTGACTAACAGCTCAGTTTCGGGAGGCTGCGCAAGTGAAACCGCTAGTGCTGCCAGTGCATCTGCATACGCGTTCTGGAGATGGGGGATATATTCAATGAAGAATTCTTCAAAAGATTCTGCTATTTTGATGGCCTCCTGGTGGTACGGGATCAGGTCTTGGTTCCTGACTTCATACTCTCCACGGACTTGGTTGACTATCAATTGAGAATCCCCAAAAGCTTCGAGATATTCGACCCCCAGCTCTTTGGCGAAACTGAGTCCAATGAGAAGTGCGTTATACTCGGCTACGTTATTAGAGCACGGACTAGTCAACGAATAAGCTCGAGGCATCACATGCTTCCCTGGGGAGATTAGGACAACCCCAACCCCGGAGGAAACTGTAGAACCTCCCGGGGTTATTACCCTATTAACTGCCCTCGAAGCACCATCAAAATATAATTGCCATACTTGTTGGTGCGACATGGTGTTAACCTCGTGGGTTTCATCTGGCAAATCATCATATACTTCTGTCGTATCTGTGGTCGGGTTTGCCGCCAGAAGATCACAAATCGCTTGCCCTTTGATCGACTTCTGTTGCTTGAAGTGCAAATCATATTGGGACAAGAGAAGAGCCCATTTCGCTAACCGCCAATTCATAGAGGCCGGTTGCGTCATAAATACTTGTACTGGATTAACATTGGAAATGACGTAAATCGTCTGTCCAACCAAGTAATGCCGCATCTTTTGCATCGCGAATACCAATGCGAGGCATTCTTTCTTAATCATCGGATATCAAGACTCGGCGCCTATCAATGTCCGACTTAGGTAATAGACTGCTTGTTCATGACCGTTATCGTCGTCTTGTGCTAGTAAAGCACTTATCGAGTGGTTCATCGCCTTGATGTAAATCAAGAACGGTTTACCCGATTTCGGTGCAACGAGAACAGGAGGATTCACCAGATACGTTTTGATATCTTCGAATGCTTTTTGGCAGGCGTCGTCCCAAATGAACGACACCCCTTTCTTGTTTAGCTTAGAAAATGGTTGGCACTTCCCAGAAAGGTTTGAGATGAACCGCCGGATGTAAGCTAGCCGCCCTTGCAATCCTCTGAGCTCTCTCAAATTTCTAGGAGGTTGCAGTTCGTGTATCGCCTTCACTTTGTCAGGATCGATATGTATACCTTTAGTGGTGACGACGAATCCAAGGAATTTTCCGCTAGACATTCCAAGGAAGGATTTAGTAGGGTTCATCTTCAATTGATGGCTTCGCATGAGATCGAACATCGTCTTCAAGTCCTTGATGTGATCTTCTTTGTTGCGGCTTTTTACAACCAAATCATCAACGTAGCACTCGACTGTTTTCCTGAGATGTTCTTGGAAAATCTTAGTCATTGCTCGCTGATATGTGGCGCCTGCATTCTTTAGACCGAATGGCATCACCGTGTAGCAGAATACACCGAGGGGCGTTCTGAATGCTGTATGCTTCTCGTCATCTGGGTGCATCTTGATTTGGTTATATCCTGAAAACCCATCCATGAAAGACATTCTCTCAAATCCGCATGTATTGTCGATAATGACATCCGTGTTCGGGAGAGGGAAGTCATCTTTTGGACATGCCGTATTCAGGTCCCTGAAGTCAATGCAAATCCTGATTTTACCGTTCTTCTTCATGACCGGAACGATATTGGCTAGCCAATCTGGATGTTGCTCCTCTCGGATAAATCCTGATTCGATTAATTTCTTAACCTCTGCCTCGATGGCTTCCATTATCTGCGGACGAAACCGTCTTTGCTGTTGCTTGACAGGTTTGGCATCCGGCTTGATATCGAGGCGGTGCATTGCTACATTGGGGTCGAGCCCTGGCATATCCTCGTAGTTCCAAGCGAAGACGTCAATATACTCCCTGATGAGAGTAATTAACTCCTCCTTTTCATTTGAGGGAAGACTATCGCTGATGAATATCGGCTTTGGGTTGGCCTCGTCGCCCATGTTAACTTGGACTATTTTATCCTCAGTGGGAGGTTCTCTCTGTTCGAACCTGTCACCATACTGTATATTCAGATGATGAACCCACGGGTCTTCCCATGTTAGCATTTGATCATCGTCCTCCATTGTAGACGAATCAGCTGTAGTCATGTTTACCATTAGGGCTTTGAATGCCTCCCCTAGACTTGTGTCGGAATTTCCAGCTGAAGAATCAGAAGAGTATCCGTTCTTAGTTTTGTTAGCAATTTGATCGATAATTTTCCAACCACATTCGTCATCAGACGAGGACACATAGCCTAAACCTCGCCCGTATTTGTAATAATCCTCGGGTTTCCCTCTTGGTACATATACCGCTTTGGCTGGAGTACGAGAACCTCGATCGAAGTATAGACCTTCTCCGAGTTTGAAATCGTACCCCTGCTTTTCCATGAGCTTGCGCGCTTCCGGACTATACTTAGATAAATGCCGACCAGGTTTGTCATCATCTTCATCTTCACTTAGGAAATGATCTGGTAACGGAGAGCTTTTTCCTTTACCATAAATTACTTCTTTTGCACCTCCTATCTTGTTCGGGATGATCATGGTTGTTCCGAAAGAATGCTGGAGGCGTTCCTTTGTTACATAGGACGACCGAAGCGCTATATACAAATCAGGATTATCATACAATTCTGTTATCACATCATCAAGAGATAGGGAGTACTCTAAATCGTTATTTATTTCATTATTGGCAAGTTGCCAGTTACAACTACCGTCTGACGATTGATCATCGTCAAGATTGATTACAAAGGGTACAATGTCATTTAAAACAAAACCACCATTGTAATCGAATCCGGCTTCGGAATCAGCTTCTTCTCCGCTGTCCGTGCCCTGGACCGATGGTTCTGTATCGGATTCGTTACCATAAAGGTTATCCGCGACCACCGTCCTAACCTTATTATCAGTGTCGACATACTTTAAACACTGATGGAGTGTGGAGAGAATTATAACATTACTATGGATCCAAGGCCGACCTAATAGTAAGTTATATGAAGTTTCGTCATCGATCACATAACATGTGACTTCTGTCTTCAAATCTCCCATTTGACACTTTATCCGGATTTTACCCAAAGGTCTTGACCCGCTAGTGTTGAATCCGTAGATAACAGTGCCCGTGGATGCCAACTTGCTAACTGGAATACCGAGGAAATGCATCAAGCGAAGCGGCATAATACTCACAGCAGAACCCGGATCCACTTGGATTCGGTTGACTTTGCTGGAGCCGATGTACCCGATGAAGTATAGCGGTCGATCGTGGTTCGAATTCTTCGTCTGCATGTCCTCTTTGGTGAAGGTAATGCAGGGAAGGTTTTTAGTCGCTATGTTGCACTGTTGACTCAGCGGTTCTGGCTGTTCAGGCACCGGCTTGATTTGAGTCAGAAACACATTTGAATTGGCCAAAGCTTCTTGCAAGGCCTCCCTGGTTTCCTTGGACAACCGCAGCAACTCATACAGCGTTATCCTTGCTGGAATATTGGCTAGTTGAGCCATTATATCGAAGACTTGCGGAGTCTTCGAGCTTTCCGGTTTGTCTTTTCCAATCGGGCGACTGAAACGAGACTGCTTCGGATTCTGCACCTCCTGGGGATTCTTCTCTTTCGGTTTATTCCGACTGTCGTCGAGCCTCTTCGCCCGGTGTAGGACTTGTAATCACCCTTATCTCCGTGAGAGTTTTGGCTGGTCCCCATTTATTCACCCCTTGCTCACTAGGTGGTGGATAGTTGTAGTGATACTCATTTCCGCTTCGGGTCGCAAAAACTTCTTGTTCTTCTTCAGAGAGCGGGAAAGTTAGGATTCTTTTATCATCTTCTCCTGGGATAGCAGAGACTCCGCAGCAAGACTTTCCTCTCCCTTTGGACTTCTTCTTGGATGACGATCCAGCCCATTGTTCATCTTCAATCAGGTCGGGGTGAACCCAGAGGATTTCGCCGTTTGGGGCTGTATGTGGCACAAGTCCTTTTTGGCGCTGTCTATGCGGGTCGTCGTTTACTGTTTTCATTCCCACTTTGGTGATGCGTTTTGGTTCAAACCACGCTGTGGGCACTGATCCAAAACTGATTGAAACCGCGTTTGCTCCAACATTCTTAGACGGCTTCGGGGTTATGACGCCTACATCAATTAGCGCCTGGATCTTGTCCTTGAGGTGGTAGCATGACTTCGTAGGGTGATGGACCGCTCTATGGTATGCACAATACCTCGGATCCGTCACTTTGCTAGCCCCTTCTTGATCTACAATCGCTGGCAGCTGAATTTTGTTGTTCTCCAACAAGTACTTAAAGATGCCGGGAACTTCGTCATCTTTGAAGGAGTACACTTTGGGAAATCATGGCTCTGAAGACTTCTGCTTCTGAGGCCGTTGTTGCCATTGTGACTGCGATTGTTGTGGCGCTCGTTACTGTTGCCGCTGTTGTTGTTGCTGAGGTTGCAATTGAAAGGTTTGATTAGCATCAACTGCATTAGCATGTGCCTTACCTTTCCCTCGTGAGACGAAATTCTGTTGCGGAGCATTATTCTCTGATGAATCGCTCGGCCTGCTCTCCTCGGACCTTCAGATCCTTCCATGTCTTGGACGGTGCTGTCCCCATTGCTTCCAACACGTCTAGTGTGAGGTTGTTGTGGCAAGTCTGGAGGATGAATTCCTCGGTGATCGGGTCCCGACAGTTCATCGCCTTGTTTCGGAACCTTTTGACGAAGGTGTCCACCAATTCCTCGTCTTTCTGTTTCTCGTCCAGCAACGATCCGATGGATATCTCTGTGTCGTCGTCGAAAAAGTTGGCGAGGAATTTGGTTTCCATGTCGTCCCAGCTATACCAATCGAAGGCGGCTCCACGAAGAGTGCCAACGAATGACCGCACCATCAGAGGCTCATTGCCGGAGATTACCCCCAGGTGTGATTTGAAATAAATCAAATGTTGAGTGGGGGAACCCATCCCATTAAACGGCGTGAAGTTAATTAAGTTGAACTTCGCCGGATATGGAATTGATTCTCACTCTCTTGGGTATGGACAAGGAATGCCTGTTTTCTTCATCTCTTGAGCG
This sequence comes from Asparagus officinalis, assembly GCF_001876935.1. Taxonomy (NCBI): domain Eukaryota; kingdom Viridiplantae; phylum Streptophyta; class Magnoliopsida; order Asparagales; family Asparagaceae; genus Asparagus; species Asparagus officinalis. The sequence goes on along the minus strand of NC_033794.1, from coordinate 49,653,257 downwards.
GAAATCAAGGTATTGATTTTGCTTTCGAGATTTTTAATCTTCAAGTTTTCACTTGTGTTTTCGCTAGTATTCTCATTACCACCCCCTGCATTGACGGGAGGATTATTGGCATTATGCCTCTCATTCGCATTTGTGTCCTCATCTTCCAAATTAGTCGGGTTACGACGACTTGGCTCGCCTTGCTGGTTCGTTAATGCCTGGATTTGTTGGTCATGCATTTCTCTCATGTTTTGCATGGCCATCTGCATTTCGAATCTGAAGGTTTCCTGTTGCTTAGCTAAGGCGTCTTCAAGCATTTTGGCCACTTGCTCCGCACTTATCATAAATGCCTCGCGGGGTTGTCCCTCGCTGGATACCGTATTATCTGATGCAACCGCGGAGCCAGCATCAGATTCTTCATCTTCTGAAGGGAGTCTTGTCCGAACCCTACCATAGGTTGCTCGCTTGATGGTTCCGGACTGCAGACGGGTTCTAGGCCGGGATGCTTTCAGAATCGATTCGAGATTGTCCCGCGCTGATGTCCCTCTGGTGGTCATATTGGTGGTGACACTCGGAAATTCTCCATCTTCAACCACCGTTCTTCTTCGTCGGAAATGCCTAGGCCTTGGTTTTGGCGTTTCAGTACTGAGCCTTTCGAAAACCGAAACTCGTTCGGGGACCGCCTTGATGCAGCTGCATTCAGACAATACTGCCCGAATGAGTTTGGAACAGGGACACTGAGTTTCCTGTTCTTAGGGACTCCTTTTCCTGGTTTTATTCGTACCCCCAGCACGATAGTACAACTCATCTTCTTGACGATCGGAGTAACCTATCGTGTGTTGGCACGACTTCTCAGGTATAACACTATCGTCATCAAACGATAATGTTTCCTTCTGAGGGAGAATTACTTTCTTAGGGCTTTCGAAAGTTACGCGCCTCGTAACATGCCTTTTTAGGCGTGAGTCCTCGGCGGGCTCCTGGACTTCAATGCGCAAGTTGGTGCGCGTAGCTGCCATGGTCTCTTTGTTATGTTGGAGGTGACGACGACCCCCAGCATGTTACGTCGTCTGGGGCTTCTTCATCGGGCCCAAACGATCTTGAACAGGAGCTTTGCCTCTCTCGTCGGGGATCGGACCGAGGCGCTCCAAAACTGGCTTCTTCTTTCGGGATGATTCTGCGTGATCTCCCAGAGTAGTTGCTGGAATTATCGGCGATATGGGTTGTTTCGCCGGGGATTGAACTTTGGTTGGAGGCTGCTTCGGCCTCCACACTTGGCGGGTTGATGGCGGCTTTTTGGCCACTTTTTCTTCCCTCAATTTCTCGGCCTTTTGCACAAGAATTTTTGCTTGTGCAAGCAACGCGCGGCGTTTGTGAATCCGCTCTTCGAGTGTTGAACGGTTCCATTTGACCCGGATCTATTCGTTTGTCGGTGGCTTGGAGGAACCGCCATTCTTCAGTTGTTGAGGCTGTTTGCTTCTCCTATTCTTTAGATCAGCGTTGTAGCGGACTCCGTCCGTGGACTCCATCACCTTAGCGAATTGCCGCGCAAGGCGTTGACGTCGCCTCTGGCGGGCTCTCTTTGAGAGAGTCACAACACCCTTAACAGTAGAGGTGTCAGCTGGAATAGGTTTGACCTCGTTGGAGGTCGGTGGAACTTCACCCGATGCGACTTTGGCATCAGTGCTTTTTGAGTTACAAAGATCCGGTCTTTTTTAGATCCGATTACAACGAAAATCAAAGAAAATAAAAGAAAAGATTACAACTTTCTCCTTGTTTTTCGAACAAATCGCGAGCTCCTGTTTTGCGGTCGCTCGCTTGTGTGGGTTCTTTGCCAACGCCGGGGTTAATCCGTGGACCACCGCGCGATCTAGATCCGGTCGGATCTACACGATTTGATGGGTATTATTTCACGAAGGAAATAATAGCCGGGGGGGGATTAATTCACCAAGGAAATAATCGCCCTTAGTTCTCGGGATCAAAGGCCAAGCTTTGATCCGGAGTATGATCTCGTGTAGATCTCAGATCTGCTCTTTCTCTCTCTCGAACTCCTGCCTTTTTTGACGTGGATGCTCGCCAAGAATCAGATCTGAATGTTTAAGTCCTCGAGTCTTCAAAACGCCAAGCTCAAATCTCAATTCGGCAGAGTTTCGGCTCTCAAAGTTCCAACCTTTTCAAATGAACCAAGGGGGGCCTATTTATAGGCTCTCTGAACTGTGCCCGCGCAAAGATCTGGGTCGGCCACCTATGGGTGGCCAGCACTGGGCCGAGCCACCCTTATGAACCAATGGGGGCCTATTTATAGGCTCTCTGAACTGTGCCCGCGCACAGATCTGGGTCGGCCACCCATGGGTGGCCGGCACTGGGCCGAGCCCCCCCTTAGGCGTTGGGTTTTGTTGTTTTGTCCGGTTTCGTGGTTGATTCGGACTCTGATTTGTTGATCTGATTTGGCAGTAGATCCGATTCCTGATTTGGCAGTAAATCCACTTCTGAGTTCGAGTCCGAAACTGATCTTGATTCGATCGTGATTCGTCCGAGTCTGCCCTTGGTTGGATGACTCGTTGACTCTTCGAACACTTGGCTTGATTCCACACGCGAATGGATGTATTCCGTTGCTTGCGTGCGATTCGTTAACCTCGTCGCCTCGTTGGTTCGTCGGTTTGTGCCGAGCTGTGCTAAGGGACCTATAAGCAATTTTATACGCCTACACTCCTGTTGAATATGCTTCTTTGGGAACCGAATAGTAGATAGGGACGATAAGTTGGTGAGTTCTCACTGTGATTAATTGTTCTGTCTCGGGAGGCTGAGCCAGAGGAGAGTTGAGCGGGGTCTTTCTCAAAGGATGGCGCGGTTACAAAGAAGAGCCAACTTACGTCGAGATTACAGGAGAATGCACGAGGGTTTATCTTCAGATGAAGAATTGTCGGATACTTGTTCCGCTATTGCATCGAACGATACTGCGTCCAGTGTTGGATGAGTCAGGGAATCGTTCGCAATCACACCGGATCAACTAGCTCAAATGCTGCAGGAAGCGTTGGCTAAACAGGTCTTGATTTCTGACTTCATACTCTCCTCGAATCTGATTAACTACTAGTTGAGAATCTCCAAAAGCTTTAAGGTATTCGACCCCTAGCTCTTTGGCAAAATTAAGTCCAATTATTAATGCATTGTACTCGGCTACGTTATTAGAACATGGTTCGGTCAACGAGTATGCTCTAGGTAAGACATGCTTTCCCGGGGAAATCAAAACGACCCCCACTCCTGAGGAGATTTTAGAACATCCGGGTGCGCTCGCTACATTGGTTGATCGGGAAGCCCCATCAAAGTACAATTGCCACACTTGTTGATGTGAGGTGGTATTAACTTCGTGAGTTTCATCTGGCAGATCATCGTACAATTCGACTACATCCTTCGTAGGGTTTTCCGCCAGAAGATCGCAAATAGCTCGTCCTTTAACTGATTTTTGTTGCTTGAAGTACAAGTCATATTACGATAAGAGTAAAGCCCATCTGGCTAAACGCCAATTCATGGAGGCCGGTTGGGTCATGAATACTCGGATGGGATTTATGTTGGAAATGACATAATAGTGTCGCATTTTCTGAATCGCGAATACCAAGGCGAGGCATTCCTTCTCAATCACCGGATAACGAGACTCAGCTCCTACTAATGTACGACTCAGATAATACACAGCTTGCTCATGACCGTTATCGTCGTCTTGTGCAAGCAATGCACTTAACGAATGGCTTGTCGCTTTGACATAAATCAAAAACGGTCTGCCTGATTTCGGTGCAACGAGAATAGGTGGATTCCCCAGATATTTCTTAATATCTTCGAATGCCTTTTGGCATGCTACATCCCAAACGAACGACACACCTTTCTTTGCAAGTTTAGAGAATGGTTGACATTTTCCAGACAGATTTGATATAAACCGACGGATATATGCCAATCGACCTTGCAACCCCCTGAGTTCTTTAAGATTCCTCGGTGGTTGTAATTCATGTATCACCTTCACTTTATCAGGATCAATATGAATCCCTTTTGTGGTAACGACGAATCCCAGAAATTTACCGCTCGACATTCTAAGGAAGGATTTAGTCGGGTTCATTTTTAGCTGATGAGTTCTCATAAGCTCGAACATTGTCTTCAGATCGGGATTTAGTCGGGTTCATTTTTAGCTGATGAGTTCTCATAAGCTCGAACATTGTCTTCAGATCGTTAATATGGTCGTTTTTATCACGACTCTTAACGACAGATCGTTAATATGGTCGTTTTTATCACGACTCTTAACGACCAGGTCATCAACGTAACATTCGACGGTCTTCCGGAGATGGTCTTGAAAGATCTTCGCCATTGCTCGTTGGTATGTAGCACCAGCATTCTTCAAACCGAATGGCATAACAGTATAACAAAAGATGCCAAGAGGTGTTCTGAAAGCTGTGTGTTTTTCATCATCCGGATGCATCTTGATCTGATTATACCCAGATAAAGTCAATGCAAATTCTGATCTTTCCGTTCTTTTTAAGAACTGGAACGATATTGGCCAACCATTCAGGATGTTGTTCTTCTCTGACAAAACCCGAATCAATTAGTTTCTTGACTTCGGTTTCTATTGCCTCCATGATCTGCGGACGAAACCGTCTTTGTTGTTGTTTGACAGGTTTTGCATCCGGTTTAATGTTAAGGCTATGCATTGCTACATCTGGGTCGAGTCCCGGCATATCTTCGTAGTTCCAAGCAAAAACGTCGATATACTCTTTAACGAGGGCGATTAGCTCCTTTTTCTCATCTGGTGGAAGATCACCGCTAATAAATATAGGCTTCGGATTATTTTCTTCACCCATGTTAACTTGGACTACTTTATCCTCTGTAGGAGGTTCTCTTTGCTCAAATCGATCACCGTATTAGATATTCATGTAATGTGTCCAAGGATCTTTCCAAGTGGGCAACTGATCGTCTTCTTCTGTTATGGAAGGATCGACTGTCGCCATGTTCAACATTAGGGTCTTAAATCTTTCTCCAATGCTCACATCAGAATCCCAAGTTGAAGTATCGGATGAATGCCCACTCTTATTTATTAGTTGGCTAATAATCTGTTGGCCATATTCGTCATCAGATGATGAAGTATAACCTAAACCCCTTTTATGACTGTAGTAATTATCAGGTCTCCCTTTTGGTACGTAGGTAGGACGGGGTGGAACCCTAACACCTTGACCAAAATGAAGACCTTCACCGAGCGAGAGGTTATAGCCTTGGTTCGTCATATAATCATTCACTTGTGAACTGTACCGAGAGAAATGTCGCCCGGGTTCCTCATCATCTGAGTTAGTGTCTAAGAAAAGATCAGGAATTGGGGATGCATCCCCTTTTCCAAAGATTATTTCTTTTTCTGAGTTAGTGTCTAAGAAAAGATCAGGAATTGGGGATGCATCCCCTTTTCCAAAGATTATTTCTTTTTCGCCCCCTGTCTTTGCAGGTAGGATTACGGTTGTTCCGGCTGAATTTTGTAGATATTTCATCGTTGTGCAGGACAAGCGAAGTGGCATATGTAGATTAGGATCGTCATACAATTCCTGCATTACATTATCAAGACAATGCGAATACTCTAAATCACCCTTTATTATTTCATCGCCAAGTTGCCAGTTACAACTTTCGTCTGACGATTCATCGCCGTCAAGATCGATTACAAGAGGTTCAATGTCATTTAGTACAAGACCTTCACTATAATCGAGCCCGGCTTCGGTATCAGCTTCTTCTCTGCTGTCCGTGCCATGGGCCGATGGTTCAGTATCAGATTCAGCACCATAAAGAAGGGAGTCAGTAAAGGAATTTTCTAACCCCTTGAATGGTTGCTTATCCGCGACCACCGTCTTGACCTCCTCATTAGTGTCAACATACTTCAAACACTGATGGAGGGTGGAGGGAACTATAAGATTACCGTGGATCCATGGATGACCCAACAGTAAGTTATAAGAAGTCTCTGCATCGATCACATAGCAGGTGACTTCAGACTTTAAATCTCCGAGTTGACACTTCACCCGGATTTTTCCTAACGGTCTTGACCCGCTAGTATTGAACCCATAGATAACCGTCCCTATGGAGGCTAACTTACTGGCGGGGATTCCGAGGTGGTACATCAACCGAAGTGGCATGATGCTAACAGCGGAACCCGGATCGACTTGGATTCGGTTGACAACGCTCGAACTGATATACCCAGTAAAATATAACGGTCTATCATGCTTTGAATTCCTAACTTGCATGTCTTCTTTTGTGAAGGCAATGCAAGGAAATTTGGTGGTTGCCAGATTGCAATGCTGCACTGATGACTCTGGTCCTCTAGGAGTTGGCTTGATCTGAGTGAGGAATACTTCAGAATCAGCCAAAGCTTCTTGTAAAGCTTCTCTGGTTTCTTTCGAGAGGCGCAACAACTCGTATAGCGTGATCCTTGCTGGGATATTAGCCAACTGAGCCATGACATCGAAACGGTATGGTGCGTTCGAGCTTTTCGGTCTATCTCGTCCAATCGGTCGGCTGAAACGAGATTGCTTCGGAACTTGAACCTCTTTGCGTTGGGGTTCCTTCTCTTTTTGCTTAGCCGGTTGTTGTGGCTTTTCAGCAGCTACTGGAGGAGTCGCAACTACCCCCAGCTCTTTCAGAGTTGTAGCATTTGGGTCAGAGGTTTCAGGATATTTATAATGGTATTCATTCCCACCTCTTGTAGCGAAAACTTCCTGTTCCCCCTCAGAAAGTGGTAAAACTGCTATCTCCTCATCGTTCTTCTCAGGAATCGCCGAGGCTCCATAACAAGATTTCTCTTTTCCCTTGCCTTTTGACTTCTTCTTTAACGTGGATGTTGTCCACTGTTCATCTTCAAGCAAATCCGGATGAACCTAAAGGATTTCGCCGTTGGAGGTTGTGTGAGATACAAGCCCCTTCTGGCGCTGTCCATGAGGGTCATCGTTGATGGTTTGCATTTTTACCTTGGATACTGGTTCGGCTTGAAACCAGGACAAAGGAACCGATCCGAAACTAATAGAGACCACGTTTGCGCCTACTTTCTTCTCCTTTGGCTTCGGCGTCACAATACCAACTTCGATTAAGGTTTGTATTTTGTCTTTTAAGACATAACACGCCTTAGTGGGATGGTGGACCCTTCTGTGATATGAACAATATTTCGGGTCATTGATCTTTGTTGCTTCTTCTTGGTTTGTGACCGGTGGAAGCTTGATGTTGTTATTCTCTAACAGGTATTTGAAGATAACCGGAACTTCATCATCTTTGAAAGAGTATTCCTTCGGGAATCTGGGCTCAGAAGGTTTAAACTGCTTCGGAGGCTGTTGATTCTGATTTGGTGCCAACTGGAAGGATGACTGCTACGGTTGTTGTTACGGCGGCTGTTGTAACGTTTGATGTGCGTCCACAGCAGCTACAGACCCTCTTCCTCTGCCTCAAGGGTTAAAGTTTTGCTTTTGATTATTAGCTGGTGGCAGACCTCTCTCCAAATTCTTTCTCTTGAGAAAGCGTTCAGCCTGTTCACCTCTCATTTTCAATTCTTTCCAAGTCTTAGAGTGAACAACCCCTACCACTTCTAATACATCCAAGGACAGGTTATTATGACATGTTTGCAGAATAAATTCTTCTGTGAGTGGATCTCTGCAGTTCAATGCTTTGTTCCGGAATCGTTTGACGGAGACATCAACCGACTCCCCATTTATCTGCTTCTCGTCGACAAAGACATCGACCGATTCCCCATCCTTCTGCTTCTCATCCAACAACGTGCCAATTGAGACCTCTGTGTCGTCGTCGAAGAAATTGGTGAGGAATAATTCTTCCATATCCTCCCAGCTAGTGATACTCCCAGGTTTATGGCGTCGGTACCAATCGAAGGCAGGCCCGCGAAGGGTTCCTACGAATGACCGGACTATCAGGGCTTCGTTCCCGGATATTGCGCCGAGATGCGATTTGAAATAGATCAAGTGCTGAGTGGGTGAACCCCTGCCATCAAAAGGAGTAAAGTTAATCAAATTAAATTTTGAGGGATAAGGAATCAAGTCCCACTCCCTCGGGTATGGGTATGGAATGCCCGTTTTCTTCACTTCTTGGGCCGTCATCACAGCGTTAACTTTGCTCTCAAGATCATGCATCTTCTTATCCTCTTCCTCGCTCTTCTTCAAGTAAACTTGCGGAGGTTGAGTGGATGACTTGGTCGGACCGCTTCCGGTATTGTCTTTTCTTCAAGTAAACTTGCGGAGGTTGAGTGGATGACTTGGTCGGACCGCTTCCGGTATTGTCTTTATCTATAGGAGGATCATCGAAGATAGTCTCATCCTCTTCATTACGCCGGCTGGATTCTGCTCTTTGGCTTGATTCCGGTTGATGTTGTTGAACCTGTAAATCTCGCATCTGCTGCATAGTCAACTCTATCTCGGTCTTGAACTCAGCTCGAATTTCTTCGTGTTGTTTAGCCAACGCTTCTTGTAGTATGTGAGCCAGTTGATCCGGCGTGATTGTAAATGATTCTCTGATTCGCCCTACACTGGATGCGGTACTGTCTGAAGCTACAACAGAACAAGTGTCTGACAGTTCTTCATCTGAAGATAATCCTTCGTGCATCCTTTTGTAGTCTCGACGTCAGTTGGCTCTTCATTGCAACCGTGACATTCTTTGAGAGAGACCCCGCTCAACTCTCCCTCCCGGAGATAAATCAGGGTCGGGGTTGACAGACTGTTACCTTCCTCTGTCGGTCATATTAATAGTGACCTCAGGGAATTCATCTTGTTGAATTGTCGGTTTCTTCTTGTTGAAACGCCTCATTTTGGGTCTTGACGTTTCATTGGAAAGCCTTTGGAATACGGAGACTCTTGTTGAATCATTTTTTGAGCATCCGTATTCTGTCAGCACCTCCTTAATGAGTCTCTCGCAAGCGCAATGAGACTCGTTTTCTCGGACAATCCTTTTTCTTGAATTATTTCTCTGATAGTATAGCTCATTACTATTGTGATTTGAGCAACCTATCTGTGGTTTCTGAACCTTGTTAACATGCACAGGACGACTAGTTGTCGCCACTGAGCGATCCAAGGTTAAATTTTTAAATACACCCCCATGGGGGTGTGGAGTTTTCATAGGTCCTAAACGAGAATGAACTGGTATTCTTTCGTTCTGGACTTGTGCAATTCTGACAGGAGGGTGTTTACGACCCCCTGTATATGAAACCACTACGGGTTTATTTACTAGACTTGGGTTTTCTTTGACTGGGGCTTTGCCTCGATCGTCAGCCGAAGGACCGAGGCGATCCGCCATGGTGATCTTAAATTTAGATAAATCTGGGCTGACCCAGGGTTTCACCGGTGATGCAGTAGACGGGCCCAGAACAGATGCTTGCGGCGTCTTCGGCATCCAAACTCTATGATTCTTCGGTAGCTTTTCAGACACCGTCTCTTTCTTGATTCTTTGTGATTGTTGACGAAGAGCGCGAGCACGGGCGGCCTTCGCCTGACGCCTTTGTATCCGTTCCTTAAGGGTTGAGCGAGCCCTTTTGACGAGGGTCCACTCCTCCGTCGTAAGTTGTGCAGAAATGTGATTATTTTGCCGTTGAGGCAACTGAGTCACTTTCTGTTTCCTCGACTCTAGGTCCGTATAGTAATGGACCCCGTCGGTTTGTTGCATGGTCTTAGCCAATTGACGAGCACGGTGCTGGCGCTGTCTCTGACGAGCCCTCTTCGTCAGCACCGGTGAGCTATTGATCAATGACTCCGTAATGGGTGTAGAGTCGTTTTGAGCAGGGATGTTGCAGGCAGATTCCTTAGCGACGATCGGGCAAGAATCTTTGCCTACGGCCTCCGTTGGAACTGCAGACTTGAAAGTTTTCTTAGAAGACGAAATCTTCCTATATTTGCGAGACGAGGAAGATTTCGCGGATGAGGACGACAAATACTCCTCAAACTTCGCCTGATCGAACTCGTATTCGATCTCTTCATTAACAACGATCTTGATCGGTTGCGACACCGCGGCCGCTCCCACTGTGGTCGCCAGTTTGTTTGCATCAAAAGTTGCTTCCATTGATAATTCTATTGAACTTCGGTCGTTTACAACGAATTACAATGAAAAAATTAGAAAATTACAACTCTTGAGAAACTAACATAGAAGTCGTTTATCGAATCCTATTTATGTGGGACTTTGCCTGTGCCGGGAACGCTTTGGTTCATGGACCGCCGAATCACAGATCGTGAAGGGGGTTTACTGATTCTGACTTCGTTTATCGAAGTGAAAACTTGAAACGATATCTTATCAAAGTAAGATAGTCGTTCTTCTTAAAATCAAGTCAAAGCTCAATTTCAAGGAGTTACACGAAAACTCAAATCTACTCTCTCTGCTCTGGATTGCTCGAAAATATGCTCGATCCTCGTCAGAAGTGACCCTAGGGGGGTATTTATAGCCTCAGGGGTCTGTAACTAAAAAAACTCAACAAAACAGTGAATTAGTACGGCGAGACAGTGCTTACTGTCTCGCCGTGCGAGACAGTGTTTGCTGTCTCGACCCGCGAGACAGTAAATGCTGTCTCGGAAAAGGCAGTTGTTCGGCAGTTTTCGCTATAACTGCCTCCCCACATTTCAAACTCTGTTATTTTGGCAGTTATTCATGTGGTTTTCGCCCATGATGCTTCCCACGTCTCTTGGCAGTTGATGGACACGTGTAGGGCAGTTATCGAGGTGGTTTTGACCATTTCAGTCTCGGTGCGAGATAGTAAAGTCTGTCTTGCTGGCGAGACAGTAAAGACTGTCTCGCTGGCAAGACAGTTCATATCTGTCGATTTCTTTTGAATGATTTTCTCTATGTTTGGATATCTCTTAGCATTTTTTGACGCCTACAGTTGGATCCCGAGAGTTTTGATGCGTGGAAAGAGGTAATTGCAGTGTGCATCTCATCAAAACATGGAATATTTGACTAACATATATTGATCATTCGTTCCACTATGGATGTTATTGATGCATGCAGGATAAAAATAAGAGCAGGCTTAAAGATTACATAAATAAGCCTCTGAAACATTATGAGAACCTAGCTATCATATGTGGGGATGATCAAGCAAGGGGTAACTTTGCCAAGGCCTCCATGGAACAATTTGGTGGGCAGGAGGCAATCAACCTTGCAGATGATTGTTCGCGAGAAAAATCGTAGCTTTCATTGAAGTCATTGTGCTCTTTGGCAATTGTTTATCGATTACACAAAAATCCGGTCTTTTTACAAGATCCGGTTACAACGAGATCAAAATAAAATAAAAATTATAACTTTTTCTTTGTTTGTTGAACGAATCACGAGCTCCTGTTTTGCGGTTTATCTAAGTTTTATTATTGATCTGGACTCTGATTTGGTGTCCGGATCCTGATTTGGCAGTAAATCCGCCTCGTCGTTGATCTGAACTCTGATTTGTAAGTCCGGATCCCGATTTGGCAGTAAATCCGCCTTGGTGTTTGAGTTCGAATCCGTTCTATGGTTGGATGACTCGTTGACTCCCTGAACCGTTGGCTTGATTCCGCACGCGAATGGATGCATTCCGTTGCTTGCGTGCGATTCGTTAACCTCGCCGCCTCATTAATCCGCTTCGTTGCGTGTCACTTGACTTCGGTGTTGTGGACTGACGCTCGTGTTTAGATACGTCACCCGATGGTTCGTTGGTTTGTCGAATCACCGTGCCGAGCTGTATTCAGGGACCTATAGGTAGTTTTATACGCTTACAGATACCCCCTCCAAAGTATTTCAGCCTCGTTCTTTTATAGAAGAGTCTGGAATACTTTGGATATGATTGTCCCAACCTTCAATCGGTATGACGGGACTTCGGAATGGCTTCTATTCTTGATTCCTTCAATCCTTCAGGCTATTCGGTGCTTCGTTGAATGTCTGTAAGGTTTCCGGTTCTGTATTTATTGTTTGACCGTTGTCAGAATTTCGAATTTGAAGTCGATTCCTAATTTTCTGCTCTTTAGCTCGTGTTTGTTGGTTCAACATAGAACTGACCATCGATTGTTGGCTTTAAGTTCTCATTTGCGACGTGTTGTCTGGCGAAGTGTTGTTGAGTTATCCTTAAGAATATTTTTAGAAAAATATTCTCCAGAAACTTCATAACTGATGCGGCATAAACATGTACCAAAAAGGTTGCAAGTGCACAACCGTGTCAAGTTATGGTATTTAAGATATCGATCCCACGAGGAAGGTGTTTTGTAGGAGAAAATATAAAATCGGTTCTTATGTTGTGTGCGTGACAAATAGGAGTGATAAGTGAATGTGATTGTGAAGAGATTGAGAGAGTGAAAATGGTGTGTAAATAGATGCAAAGTGTAAGTGAGAGTGGATGTGACAAAGAATGAATATGATCAATAAGGCAAGAAGGAAAAAGAAAATAAAAATCAAGAATAAAAGAAAATGCAAGAAATTAAAGATGGTGGATTCAATTATAGATATGGGTAATCTACAATTGAACCCACTTCTTAGAAAAGGGTGATTCCCTAGAGGGTTCTAGCCTAAAGGCGAATCAAACAAAATAAAAATAAACAAAAAGAAAAACTAAACCCAAGAGGGTTCTAGCCTCAAGGTGAATAGTATAAGAAATTAAAATCTAACTACAAAATAAAGTGCAAAATCTAAACTACAAAATAAAATTGCAAGAATTAAATGCAAGAAAATAAATCTACTCTATAAGCATGAAATAAATCTAAGGCAAGAGGGTTCTAGCCTCTTGGCTATTTAACAAGAAAATAAAATCTAAACTACAAGCATAGAAATAAATCTACACTAATAAGCAATAAAAAGGAAATAAAAGAGAAAAAGGAAAGAAAATGCAAACCTCTAAATAATTCTTCATCTCCATCTTCATCATCCAACAAAGAGAAGAAATATTTAAAGTGGTGAAAAAATTATTATTATTAATTGCAACTAAAGTTACAATTTTGGAAGGCCTTCTCAATTAAGAGTAGCCCTCCTCTCCAAAAGGAGTTTACAAAAATTTTCACACCTCTAACCCCTCACTCTCTACCCCTATTTATAGTAAACATCAGTGAATGAGAGCCATTGGATCAAACTTGAGCCCCAAGATAAGCACCATCAGCCATTGACGTGCGCTACAGTAATCTGGCATCGATGCAGGCATCGATGCAGGTATCGATGCCAGCATCGATGCAGGTATCGATGCCAGCATCGATGCCCACATTGATGCTGACATCGTTGCCCACTATTTCCAAATTCTGATTTCACGGATAGCTTCGTCTCGTCAAGATAGGCGATTTTCATATATTATATGTTAAATTCCGCCTTTCGGATTTGGAGATATCGTCGTTTCTTTCTGGCCAACCATTTTGAATATGATTTCTTTTCATATTGGATTTTTGATTTTCTCCGGCTTCTGCAGGCTACACGACTTCATTCTGGGCTTTTGGATAATTTAGAAATTGATTTTCCAATGTGCTTCTTTGCTTCATTTCTTCATTTAATCAATGGGTTTTTGTTGAGAGATGAGAGTTTGAGATTTATTCTTCATTAACCTGCAATTAAATGATAAAAATAATTATTAGTGGTATATTTATTCATATAAAATAGATAATGAGGGTATAAAATTGAAATAAAATATGATTATCAAATACCCCCACACCTAAACTTTTGCTAGTCCTCTAGCAAAGAAAATAAAAAGAAAATCCTAACTCACTTTCGTAGGAATCGCGGTTGTATTTAACGTATACAACAAGCCTTTAAACCCCTAGGTTACCCTAGTGGACTAGTTGTAGTCTCGTGAGGGTTTGCAGTGAATATACCCACAAAATTCGGTCAATCTTGCCAAATTAAAGAAGTCAGTAAATAACTAAATTCACTTGATAACTTTTAGATAATCTAATTGGAGCCAGTTATCACTCAAGAAAATATTTTTATATATAACTCTAAGGTATATTTTCAAGAAAATCTTCTCATTGTAGCAATACAAAACCAAGCCAAACTTAGAAATTTAATTTAAAAGTTTTGAAAAGAACATGCTAACTCTTTGTTTTAAATAATTTTCAAGTTGCTTGATTTAAAATATTTTCCAAGACCATATATACAACTATAAAACATTTATTAGTTTTTTTAACTCTTTCTTCCTTGGTGATTTTTTCTACTTTAACGGGCTTTCTAAGTGACCATTTAACGAGTTTTGGGCCAATGGATCCCAACCAAAATTGGCTTAGGTCATTAAGTATGAAAATACTCTTTGGGCTTAATTACTCGGTCAGCTTAGGCTTAATAAGATAGAATCACCTTGAATTAAAGAGTTTTTTTTTCTTTTTGGTGCCCATTTTTCGCACTCTTCTTTTGCAATTTTTTTTGTATATGTATATATATTTTGAAAATATGTAAATCAAGACACTTTGAAAAAATTATTTTCAACTCTAAGTTAAGCATGCAAAAATTTTATTATTTTAAATAAAAATCCAAGTTAAGGCTTAAGTAAAGTATACTACTTTGAAAATCATTTCTTAAGAAATTTATTTAGAGTTATCATAAAAGGTGATCTTAAGTAAATAACCAACTAGGGATTAGAAATTTTCAAATTTATCAAATAAATCAATTATTACATAACTCCATCAATTTGGCAAGTGACGATATTTTTATAAATTTTTTTTAAAGAAAAAGGAAAAAAATGTAACTAAAAATGTAAAATAAAGAGAAAAAATAACTAATTCCCACCCCCACACCTAAATTTTGCATTGTCCTCAATGCAAACTCTATGATGCATAAAGTAAAGCAGATAAGAAGTGAAGCACTTACATTTGGTCCGCTGATAAAAATCTGCAATTACCCTTGGTCTGAGGAGGATGAAAAAAAATTATTCTTTTTTTTCTTTTTTTCTCTCTCTCTCTCTTTTTCCTTTTTTTAAACAACTGAACAAGAAACTCTCAAATGAGAGAAGAATAAATTCTTTTTATTATTCTGAAATAAACAAAACAAATAATGTAGAATGAAGTGTTCAACACGAAGAGCTCGTATTCTACATTGAATCCTACCTTATTGTTAAAAATTCTTCCCAAATTTTGAGTTCCGGGAGAATTTCCTAGATTCCATGCAAAGTTGGGATGATTTCTCCAACCTGGATTGTAGGTTGGAGAAAATGGATCATTTCTAGGGTGCTGGAATGCAGCGTTCATCTGTTCTATTGCGTTGTTATTTCCTAGGAGAGGGCATTCCTCTGAAACGTGGGTAGGAGACTGACAATTATGACATCCTGGGAAAGAAACATGATTGAGTTGAGCTGGAGCTCGTTCCTTAATTTCTAAGGCTTCTAACCTCCGCAGAATTGTCGCCATCTTCGCTTCAGAAGCAATGTTTGACTCCAAGGAAAGACCACTAGACTTAGAATGGGGAACTGATGAAACCCTGTCATCGCACTGTTCCCATTGCATTGTTTTTTCAGAAAGACTCTCCAAAAACTCCCAAGCTTCATCAGCATTTTTCCTCATAAAATCCCCGTGGCACATTGATTCTAAGGAAGTTTTTGCAGAATAATCTAATCCCTCATAAATTATTTGGCACAATCGCCATTTCTCTAAACCGTGATGAGGACATTGGATGAGAAGATCTTTAAATCGGTCAAAATACTTCCAAAAAGGTTCTCCCGGGATAATTTTAAAGTTTTGAATGCTGTTCCTAAGCTTTACCGTTTTATGAATAGGAAAAAATTTCTTAAGAAAAACGGTGACAAATTCATCCCAAGTTGAGATGGAATTTGTTGGTAAGCTGTACAGCCATTTTTTAGCTTTATCCTTAAGAGCAAATGGAATAAATCTAAGCTTAACCGCATCTTCATTTAATTCTCTCATTTTAATCATAATACACACTTCCTCAAATTCCGAAATAAAAATATATGCGTCTTCTGTTTCATTACCAAGGAATTTGGGAAGCATGTTTATGTATTGCGGTCTAAGCTCAAAACTTATTCCATTTGTTTCGGGGAGCCTAATGCATGAGGGGATTGCATTCCTAATGGGATAGCACATATCATGAAGAACGGGTGGATTAGGATGCTCCATTTCTATGATTGGTTCAAAGCGAATTAATCGATGTGTATTATCCCTAATCCACTGTTGCATACACCAAAATATTTCTTTTTATTTTTTTTCTTAAATTAGTTTTTTTTTTGAGAAGATAAAGAAAAAGAAAAATCCTAACTGAAACAAATCAAAACAATCACTTTTCAATCAACTCTAATTCTAGGGTTTAGCCTAACTCAACTAGACCAGCTCCTAACCAAAAACTCCTACAGTGAAAAGATCAAAGTTTTACCCAGGTAGTTAGCCAGGTAAGGATAGTACTAGAGGGTGATCAAAGATCAATTAAGTACCTCTTTCCTTGCGGAGCGCTTTACGCAACCCCTAAACCTTGCCTTAGACACCAACTAATCTGAGAAAACTTAAACCGGTTCACTTAAGGATTTCTTGTTCCTTATTGAGCTCGAATCCTTAGGGGCCAACGTCTAATGAGTTTTATTAGGCTTGGGTGGTGTAGTGAGGAATTAGTGATTTTTGGGCTAAGGAAAGGGTGATGAAATCCCTCACCTTATCTTGATTATGGGGTTTTGCCCTTAAAAATATTTTTAAGTGTGTGTCAAATCAAGATGCTCAAATCACTTGGTGAATTCCTACACTATATGAAATGCAACCCTATGAATTAAAAGCAACTAAAAAGGATGGGAAAAAAAAATATTTTTCTTTTTTTTTTAATTAGGGTTAACAATCAAACAAATGAGAAGGGGGGATTTGTTTGAATTTATTATCTTGTTAGTAAATGTCAAAGTGAAGGGTGAATTTTATTATATGGTCAACGGAAATAAAATCTTTTTTTAAGATCCTAATTGTCACTAATTGTGAGAAACTAACTAAAGGTGTGGAATTGAAAATATAAAGAAGAAGACTTACCACAAGTGAATCTCCAATTCCTCAATCTCCAATTCTTGATCTTTAATCTTAAAGTTGTTATTTCACAAGAAACACACAAGTTAAAGAACCAAAATAATTAAAACCTACTTAAGCACCTTCCCCGACAACGGCGCCAAAAACTTGATGTGGCATAAACATATACCAAAAAGGTTGCAAGTGCACAACCGTGTCAAGTTATAGTATTTAAGATATCGATCCTACGAGGAAGGTGTTTTGTAGGAGAAAATATAAAATCGGTTCTTATGTTGTGTGCGTGACAAGTAGGAGTGATAAGTGAATGTGATTGTGAAGAGATTGAGAGAGTGAAAATGGTGTGTGAATAGGTGCAAAGTGTAAGTGAGAGTGGATGTGACAAAAAATGAGTATGATCAATAAGGTGAGAAGGAACAAATAAAAAATTCAAGAATGAAGAACAAAATTCTAGAATAAAAGAAAATGCAAGAAATTAAAGATGGTGGATTCAATTATAGATATGGGTAATCTACAATTGAACTCACTTCTTAGAAAAGGGTGATTTCCTAGAAGGTTCTAGCCTAAAGGCGAATCAAACAAAATAAAAATAAACAAAAAGAAAAACTAAACCCAAGAGGGTTCTAGCTTCAAGGTGAATAGTATAAGAATTTAAAATCTAACTACAAAATAAATTGTAAAATGTAAACTACAAAATAAAATTGCAAGAATTAAATGTAAGAAAATAAATCTACTCTATAAGCATGAAATAAATCTAAGGCAAGAGGGTTCTAGCCTCTTGGCTATTTAACAAGAAAATAAAATCTAACTACAAGCATAGAAATAAATCTAAACTAATAAGCAATAAAAGAGAAAAAGAAAAAAAATGCAAACATCTAAATAATTCCAAAGAGAAGAAGAGAAAAATTTAAAGTGGTGAAAAAATTATTATTATTAATTGCAACAAAAGTTATAATTTTGGAAGGCATTCTCAATTAAGAGTAGCCTTCCTATCCAAAAGGAGTTTACAAAATTTTCACACCTCTAACCCCTCACTCTCTACCCCTATTTATAATAAACATCAGTGAATGAGAGCCATTGGATCAAACTTGAGCCCCAAGACAAGCACAATCAGCCATTGATGCGCGCTACAGTAATCTGGCATCGTTGCAGGCATCGATGCTGGTATCGATGCCAGCATCGATGCCCACATCGATGCCGACATCGATACCCACTATTTCCAAATTCTGATTTCACGGATAGCTTCGTCTCGTCGAGATAGGCGATTTTCATATATTATATGTTAAATTCCGCCTTCCGGATTAGGAGATATCGTCGTTTCTTTGTGGCCAACCATTTTGAATATGATTTCTTTTCATATTGGATTTTTGATTTTCTCCGGCTTCTACAGGCTACACGACTTCATTCTGGGCTTTTGGATAATTTGGAAATTGATTTTCCAATGTGCTTCTTTGCTTCATTTCTTCATTTAATCAATGGGTTTTTGTTGAGAGATGAGAGTTTGAGATTTATTCTTTATTAACCTGCAATTAAAAGATAAAAATAATTATTAGTGGTTAAAATAGATAATGAGGGTATAAAATTATAATAAAATATGATTATCATCAACCAAAAATAGAAAATAGTTTATACTCGTATACCTTATTGGAGTATTTTTTTTATGTCCGAATAAGCCGAACTGGCCTAATAATGACCCTAAAAAGGCAGTAATTAGGCTCAAAAAATCTCCCGACCCTTCCGAATGTGTAGGAGAGGAAAGAATAAACAAAGGACTGAACCCTCGGTCGATTTTGAAGTTGTTTTGATGCTCGGTTCAGCTTCAATTCAAATCTGGTTCAAATCTGGTTCAAACTGGTTCAACCTGGTTCAAGACTGGTTCAACCTGGTTCAAGGTTGGTTTAGGACTGATTCAAGACTGGTTCAGACTGGTTCATCCTGGTCTGGTCTGGTTCAGTCTGGTTTGGCCTGGTTCAGTCTGGTTTGGCCTGGTTCAGCCTGGTTTAGCCCCTTTTGAACTGATTTGGACTGGTCTGGTCTGGTTCAACCTGGTCCGGTCTGGTTCAAGGCTGGTTCACCTATAAAAACCTTCTCTTTTCCTCCTCTCTAGGGCCGGCCACCTCTATCCCCTATTTTTTGCTTTTCTCTTCCCTCGAGCATCCTTTCTCCCTCAAATCTTCACAATTGTCTTAGATCCATCCTTCCTTTTGATCTTAGACTGAAAAATCCCTCAAAAATCTCCATATAAAAATTTCTCTCAGGCCCCTCGAGCACGTGGTTCGAGCCTCTTTCAAGATCTGATTTTTGTCGGATCCTCGAGCTTTCTTTCAGGTATATCCTCCATAATTTTAGTATATTTCATGCTTAATTCAATTTATGAATTTGTGGGATCGCATGTGAGGGTTAGGATTATGATTTGGCGCCTCGAGCTCATCTTTCAGGGGGTAGAATTGCAATAAAAAGGGAAATTTTTTCTGGATCTGATCCCTTAATTTATTTTGCAGACCATCATGTCGCGTGTCTCGAGAGGTTGCTCCCCTACTGCATCGGCTGATGGCGTGCTTCCCTCGTATGCTGGTGAGCTATTTTTGGCATATTTGGAAATTTACAAATTAGTCCTTTTTTCTAGAAATTTGCAAAATAGTCCTTTTTCCCCACGTTGTTCTCCTTGGTGAGGCAATCGGGAAGAGCCTTGATTCTCCTTGGTGAGGATCGACGCTTTAAAGATAGGTTTTGCTTGGTCAAAACCATATCTCAAAATAAAGGGGGCGATTTGAAGCTGCATTGTGCTTTATAAGGCAGGGATATATTGTCGATATACCCTATCTTATGAATGCACAATGTGGTCAAATCGTCTCACCTTTTATAAGACAATGACTCTATCTTACCCATTTGTAAGATGAGTTTAATTTTCTTTTATAACTAAAATTAACAAACGCTTAATTGCTTGTTTTCAGTGGAGTATCCTTCCGGAGCATTTTCATCTCATGCGGTGAACGGGCGTCGTGATGAGTATTACTCGACGTCTAATGATTTTTCACCCATTCCACTTACTCTTCAGTTTGTTCCGGGCACATCGACAGAGGTTGCCCAAGTGGTGAAGGAAGGTGGACATCGAGCTCTTCGACAGTTGATTACAGATGCGCCTTTCGTGAAGGATGCCAGTTCTGTTCAGTCTCTCAGGAAGACTGACTTTTTATTTGGCGATTCTGTCAGAGATCCTGATGCAGTGTTTATTGACGCCGAGCAGTGGCTTCATAAGAATAGCGGTAGTTTTATATATTTGCCGAAGATTCCTCGACACCGCTCGTTGACTGAGCTTAGGTGTCAGGCTGCTAAACGGGAGATGTCGTGGCGCTTGACGGAGGAGCATGAGAGCGTTCACTGTGGCTATATCACTCATCAGGCAGCTCTTGGTTCGAGCAGGAATCATATCATTGGATTGCGTCCTGGAGTACTGGGACTAGATGCACCGCCGCGTAACGAGTTTCTTGCCTCTGCTTCTACTTTGAGGAATCGCCTCGCTGACTTAGGACGGGAGATGCCTGCGACGCGTCATAGATTTTATGGCTGGGTCCATTCTTTAGACAAGCTTTGGTGGACTCGCATGACGAAATACGTCTTAAGCCGATGGAGCGAGGAGTTGCACGCTTGTGGTCTATATGCAGCTATTCGTTCCACCATGTATGGCTTACCCGTCAGCTCTAAGCATTTCTTTCCTTTGTGCGGGCTCTATAACCCAGATTCGAACACTTTTCTTACTAGGCACGGAGAGTTGGGCTTGGCTCTCCATGAGATGCACAAGATTTCTGGTTTACCCATGGGTCAGATGTTATATCAGGAGTACTTTCCTTCCAACCATGAATTGAGTCAGCTGAAGGACCGTATGCCCGACCGCTATGAGACTTTATGGGATCTCACATGTCACTATCATATTGCTTTGGCGCAGTCTGAGCCTTTAGCGAAGAGGACTAAATCAAATGTGAGCCTGAAGCAGTTCGCGTCTTATTTGTTCAGAAATCTAGAGAGCAATTCTGGCGAGGCTATTTGTGAGCTGGCACCACTCACTCCTTCAGGGGTTAATAGTCTACTTAAGAAGATCGACGCTCATTCCTATACCATTAGCAGTCCTGAGAGCAGCTTTCCTGCAGGGACCAAGTTTAAATCATTCTTATGGCATGCGACCGCACCGATTCGGCTGATGTCCCTTCTTACCAGTTACCTCGCTATTTGGTTAAAGAAACGCGTGGTCTCGTATCAGTCCGGTGACTCTTTGCCATTGGAAGTGCTCTACCCAGCGGTTCAACTTGCCTTCAAAAAGGAACTTTCGCTTCTTCCGGTGATAGTGGCTAACATTCATCGAGGGCTTCGACAAATTTCTAGTGCTTTTACACGGAAAGAAAGTGAATCGCCGGCTCAGATTCCTACCATTAAGGTGGAGCTTCCGTACACTTATTTGATGGCTTGGTTCGTCCTTCATCGTTCTGATATGATGTCGGTACCGAACGCCACAGACCATTCTGTTCCCCTACTACAGTTGCTTGAGAATGACAAGTGGGAGGGACGAGGATTCCCAGACATCAGAAAGCAGCTACAGGTCCACAAGTGTTGGGCATTCTCCACTTGCTTCCCGCAGTTCTCCAGTCGATATGGTGAGTGTTTGATTGATGAGGAGAAGCCGAGAGAGTATCGAACTCATTTAGATATTGGCTGCTTTAATTGGCTAGTGAATATTAGGCCAGGTTATCTAACCTTCCGGGTGAGGAATCAGTGTTTTATAGAGCCATATCTACCCTGCCGATTCGCCCGTCAGTTTGGTTATGATCAGCTTTACGTCGGGAATCCACGTCAGCAGCTTCGGACCTACGGCGGTTTGGTGGACGGTCTTCGTGCATGGTTGTGGACCGTGACGGGCTGTACTGGTGCTAAGTTCAGTCTCCCGAGTGCTGAGCGGCAGTTGAATCTCACCTTCTTAAGTTGCAGGTGGTTGTTAGCAGCTAATAAAACTGTCCCCGTGAAGCCGATTGAAGAGCTAGTGGCCGAGAAAGCTTCTCAGATTGATTCTCATGTGATTCAGGAGCATGCTCGGTCACAGAGGACACGGAGCAAGACTCGTCGGATTGACGAAGAGGGAAAGAAGATCTTCAATTCTGCTGATGAGGCTTCAGGCGGAGATCTTGAAGATTACGAGGACTGTTCCTAGCGAGGTTAGCTACTTATTCTTTCCTTCTGTCTTCCGGAATTATTAATCCTGACGATGGCTTGATGTTTCACGGACCGCGGCTGACAAGGACGAAGAATTCTGTTGTTCTTCTCAGGCGAAACCTTCGATTGTTGTCCCTGCTGCTAGGCAGAAGAGGTTAGCCCACAAGCCGCATGCAGATTCGCGAGCATTTGAGATGAATTTGGCTAGTGATGATCCTGCTAGCGACGGAGGTAACATCTACCCTATAGATCTTCCTTTTGATCATTTAGAACTTCGACTCATGCTTTTCCGTCTCTATGTAGGAGAGCGTGGGGATAGCGAGATGAGTCCTGATCCTGCTCCTCATGATTATGTACCTTCTGGTGAGCCTGACTCACCGTACCAGGTAGAAGAGCCTGCAGAAGCTGCCGACGTTTGGGAGGCTATCAATGTAGGACCTGATTCAGCGAATCCAGGTACATCTACCATTGACAATATATCTTTTAGATGGCACACAAAGGAGTTGAACGATTCAGAATTCGTTCATTCCCTAATCGTCTCTATGCTTCTTGCTCTTTTTAGACAAATTGCAGGAGGCAAACGTGGATCTTGGGAATAGAGAGACTGACATACCCATAAGAGGTAACTTGTTTCTATTGGTCATGGTCCCTTTATTCTTCTTTCGCACTCATATTCTCTTGTGTCAGATTTCTCGACTGATGATTTTGACGAGGAAGGTTTTCTTGTGGACACTCCTATGCTCCACTTCATGTATGGCTCTCCTCAGATTGATGACCAGATGCTTGAGGATATGTTTCCTGAGTCTACACTCCCTAAGAATCCCGAGGATGGGTCTTTTGAAGGTACGTGCCTCTTCTCAAGTTAATTATAGGACTAACCAAATTTGAGCATTCTGTTTTGTGTTTGACAGGAGCTTTTGTCGAGACTGATCCTGTTGAGCCGGCTGTGAGACCAGCTACACCAGCCGATACATCCACAGCCGTTACACCTCCACTACCCCCAATGACTCAAGGGGAAGAAGGTATAAATTAAGCAACTGAGAAATTTCATTTATTTCCTAATTAAGGCTTTTGACGAATTTCTTCTTTTTGTGTAGGGCTTTCTTCTCAGCTTCATGTCCTTGCGAAGGAGTTGTTATCGGACAATGACCCTGAGAAGATCGTCATTTGCATAGAAGTCCACTCTTTCTTCTCCTTTGTGAATGCTATGCTTGGCAAACTCTTTCACGGCGGACTTTCCCTTTACCAGTTTAAGCCATTCCTTGATTCTAGGATAAATTCAATAAGGGATGCAGGATACCCGGATCTGGCGAAGGCTATAGTTGATGATCTTGACTGCCTAGAGCATGAGCTTCAGATGTTTCGCGAGCTCCGAGATGCAGGTGCCTCTTCATTCATTGCTGCCGAGTTGGATACTCGCTTACAGACATGGCGCGATACTCAGATTCTTGCTGAGCTCGAGGTTCAGGTGCAGCGGGATCGGGTAGGCCGAGTTGAGGCTAACCTTGCTATTAGATCATCCTCACTCGACGAGCTTGATTCTTCCATTGCCTCTTGTGAGACCCAGATAAACTAGCTCTGAAGAGAACTCCGTGAGAAAGAGGAGACTTTGAGTATTCTTCAGATGACGAAGATACAGGATCAGCAAGCACACACTGCTTTATCTGATGAGCTGAAGTCCTTGAAACAGAAGTTGGTTGAGACAGCTGTGAAGACTTTAGCCGCGACTGAAGAGTCCATCAGAGCCGAGTTACAGGATGAGCTTAGGCAAGCTTATGATGAGAAGCTGTCTGAGTTTAGTCAGCAGATTTTCAGCCATGGGCTTGATGTATGATTTCATTTGCTGAATACTTTGACTTTTGATTCTATTAGTGGAACTAGTTTTTATCTTTATCTTTATTATGATTCCTCATTCCGTTTGAAATGATTGACCATAATACTCATAGGATTTTTGGCAAACCCTCAGCCTTCAACGGGTTTGATAAGCCTTTACCGACTACCGTTTGAGTCGGGCTAGCATACGGATTGTCTAAATCCGATCCGCATGTAACGTTGAGCTAAGAGAGTGAATTCTCTGAGACTTTGTGCTATGATGTTGAATACATAGACTTCGCCATTGTTACGGGAATAGGCTACCCGACGACACGTGTTAGGTGTTGACTTTAGGATTTCTGGCTAACCCCCAGCCTTCAACGGATTTGATTAGCCTTTACCAATTACTGTTTGAGTCGGGCTAGTATGCGGATTGTCTAAATCCGTTCCGCATGTAACGTTGTGCTAAGAGAGTGAATTCTCTTAGACTCGGTGCTACGACTTCCAATACGTAGACTTCGCCCTTGTTACGGGAATAGGCTACCCGACAACGTGTATTAGATGTTGACTTATCCCTACTTAGGCTTCGGGATAAAATATCGCAGAATCGAACTCTGGTGTCTTTTTCTACGGAGAAAGACTAAACCGGCGACACGTATTAGGCGTCGGTATATCCTTTCTTAGGATTCAGGATGAAATTCCCCATAAGTGTAAGGCATGGATTTTGGTGTTATTAGTAACAACCTGCCACAATATTGAATATATGAACGGGTGTTCTTTTTAACGGTTAAGAACTAACCGGCAGCATGGGTTAAGCGCAGACTTATCATTGCTTAGGTTTCAGGATAGAATACCCCAGAATCAAACTCTGGTGTCTTTTTCTACGGAAAAAGACTAAACCGGCAGCGCGTGTTAGGCGTAGACTTATCCCTGCTTAGGATTCGGGATAAACTTCCTAGGATGAATCCTAGATTGATAAATTTTGGAAAAGATCGGTGTGGGAAAGGAAGAATTTTATATTCTATTTCCCGGTTTTCTTTCAGGGTGAAGGCGAACCCTAATACAAGGAAGGAAGAATTTTATATTCTATTCCCTGATTCTGGAAAGGAAGAATTTTATATTCTATTTCCAGCGCAAAAGAAACTAGAAGTGGGATCTCCACTCTGAGAATCTGGAAAATCTAGATAAACTTACCTTTTATAGGATTGGTTATCTAATCTGAAGATGAGTTTTTTCGTTTATCGAAGTGAAATTTTAACTTCGGTTATAACCATGAGAAGGCTTAACCAAAGAGAAAAAGAAGGGAGTTCTTTCGTTTATCGAAAGGGGACTCTGAACTGAAAGTGGACCTCTTTTTCATGGAAAGAGTCAAGATGGCCAGAAAGACATTTTTTGTTGACTCACTGTCAATTGAAATTGATCGGTGAGGGATTTTGGTGGTGAAAATAATTTTGGGTTATCCTCTAGAATATTAAGTGTAATATTCTTCAAGGAACTTCCCGGTAAATGATTTATCCTGAATGTACTGGGGATAGTACTTTTTCAGGAACTTCCTATTTATTGGCATTAATTGCCTGGCGCCCTCTTGAGTAATCAGGCGATATGCACCGTTTGAGTAGACTGTGTCTATCATAAACGGTCCTTCCCATTTGGGTTCAAATTTACCTTTCTTCTTAGAGTTGAGGATTATCGGTCGGCGAGCAGCGAGGACCAGATCTCCTTCCTTGAAGCTTCTCTGTCGGACTCTTTTGTTAAAAGCCCTAGATATTCTGGCTTGATAAAACTCAATGTGTTGTTGAGCTTCCAAGTGTTTTTCATCCAACCTTTCGAGCTCTTAGAGACGTTTCTGATGTTGTTCCTCTGTCTTCATCTCGGTTGCAAGAGCGATCCGAAGGGATGGGATTTGAATCTCCAATGTTAGCACAGCTTCACATCCGTATACCAACGAATATGGGGTAACCCTTGTAGGTGTGCGTATGGTGGTGCAATAAGCCCAGAGTGCTTCACTGATTTTATCATCCCATTCTCGTTTATTGGTCTTCACGAGCTTTGACAGGATTTTAATAATCGTCTTGTTAAATGCCTCAGCTAATCCATTCGCAGCGGGATAATAAGCTGTTGACGAAATATCTTCAATTTTGAACTTGTCACAAAACCTGACGAAGGCGTTGCTTATGAACTGTGGACCGTTGTCATGAATGATCCGTCTTGGCACGCCGTGTCTGTATATGACATGATGCTTGATGAAATTGATGACGTTGTTCGTCTTCACTTCTCTAAGCGGAATCGCTTCAGCCCACTTTGAAAAGTAATCCGTGATCGTGAGAATGAATCGATCACCTTTGACTGAAGGGGGAAAAATAGGACCGACAATATCCATGCCCCATGTCTCAAACGGCCAAGACGTGGTTGACGTGTGTAAACGCTCTGGTGGTTGGTGCATATAATTTGCATGTATTTGACAAGCATGACACTCTCGGGCGTATTCGATTGCGTCACGAACCATTGTTGGCCAAAAATATCCCATTCTCCTGATGCGATCATACAGTTTGGGACCGGGCTGATGCGCACCACATTCTCCTTCGTGTGCTTCCTTAAGAACTTCTTCTGCTTCTTTGTTCGAAAGGCATCGGAGTAACAAACCATCGTACCCTCTAGATATAATGTATGGGTCTCGGTATTATAGAAGAATCTTGGTGCTCTTCGGCGGATTGATTCCCTTTCTTTTACATCCTCTGGAAAAATACCATATTGGACGTAATCAATGATAGGAAAGCGCCAATCTCAGGACTCAGACCCAATTTGAGTTGAATTCACCTCATTGGCGTTTATGTTTCCGTCATCTTCCTCTTCAATATCCATATCGTATATGGGTATGCAGAGCTGATGCGTCCTTACTGTGACTAATAGTTCAGTTTCGGGAGGCTGCACAAGTGATACCGCTAGTGCTGCCAGTGCCTCCGCATAAGCGTTCTGGAGACGAGGGATGTATTCAATAAAGAATTCTTCAAAAGAATCTGTCATTTTGATGGCCTCCTAGTGGTACGAGAACAGGTCTTGGTTCCTGACTTCATACTCTCCACGTACTTGGTTGACTATCAATTGAGAATCCCCAAAAGCTTCAAGATATTCGACCCCCAGCTCCTTGGTGAAACTGAATCCAATGAGAAGCGCGTTGTATTCAGCTACGTTATTGGAACACGGACTAGTCAGTGAATAAGCCCGAGGCATCACATGCTTCCCCGGGGAAGTTAAGACAACTCCAACTCCGGAGGAGACTGTAGAACATCCGGGGGTTATTGCCCTATTAACTGCTCTCGAAGCACCATCGAAGTATAATTGCCTTACTTATTGGTGCGACATAGTGTTAACCTCGTGGGTTTCATCCGGCAAGTCATCATATACTTCTGCCGTAT
This sequence comes from Asparagus officinalis, assembly GCF_001876935.1. Lineage (NCBI taxonomy): Eukaryota > Viridiplantae > Streptophyta > Magnoliopsida > Asparagales > Asparagaceae > Asparagus > Asparagus officinalis. The sequence continues at coordinate 49,625,932 of NC_033794.1, read as the reverse complement.
CCGTTGTCGGGTTTGCCGCAAAAAGATCGCAAATCGCGATCGACTTCTGTTGTTTGAAGTGCAAATCATATTGGGACAAGAGAAGGGCCCACTTCGCTAGCCGCCAATTCATAGAGGCCGGTTGCGTCATAAATACCCGTACTGGATTAACGTTGGAAATGACGTAAATCGTCTGTCCAACCAAGTAATGCCGCATCTTTTGCATTGCGAATACCAATGTGAGGCATTCTTTCTCAATCATCGGATATCGAGATTCGGCGCCTATCAAGGTCCGACTTAGGTAATAGACTGCCTGTTCGTGACCATTATCATCGTCTTGTGCTAGTAAGGCACTTATCGAGTGGTTCATCGCCTTGAGATAAATCAAGAACGGTCTACCTGATCTTGGTGCAACGAGAACAGGAAGATTCGTCAGATATGTTTTGATATCTTCGAATGCTTTTTGGTAGACGTCGTCCCAAATAAATGACACCCCTTTCTTGTTTAGTTTAGAGAATGGTTGGCACTTCCCAGAAAGATTTGAGATGAACCGGGATGTAAGCTAGCCGCCCTTGCAATCCTCTGAGCTCTCTCAGATTTCTAGGAGGTTGCAGTTCGTGTATCGCCTTCACTTTGTCAGGATCGATATGTATACCTTTAGTGGTGACGACGAATCCAAGGAATTTTCCGCTGGACATTCCAAGGAAGGATTTAGTGGGGTTCATCTTCAATTGATGACTCCGCATGAGATCGAACATCGTCTTCAAGTCCTTGATGTGATCTTCTTTGTTGCGGCTTTTTACAACCAAATCATCAACGTAGCATTCGACTGTTTTCCTGAGATGTTCTTGGAAAATCTTAGTCATTGCTCGCTGGTACGTGGCGCCTGCATTCTTTAGACCGAAAGGCATCACCGTGTAGCAAAAGACACCGAGGGGTGTTCTGAACGCTGTATGCTTCTCGTCATCCGGGTGCATCTTGATTTGGTTATATCCTGAAAAACCATCCATAAAAGACATTCTCTCAAATCCACATGTATTGTTGATAATGACATCTGTGATTGGGAGAGGAAAGTCGTCTTTTGGACATGCCGTGTTCAGGTCCCTGAAGTCGATACAGATCCTGATTTTACCATTCTTCTTCATGACGGGAATAATATTGGCTAGCCAATCTGGATATTGTTCCTCTCGGATAAATCCTGATTCGATCAATTTTTTAACCTCTGCCTCAATGGCTTCCATAATCTGCGGACGAAACCGTCTTTGCTGTTGTTTGACAGGTTTGACATCCGGCTTGATATCGAGGCGGTGCATTGTCATATTAGGGTCGAGCCCGGGCATATCTTCATAATTCCACGCGAAGATGTCAATGTATTCCCTGATGAGAGCAATTAATTCCTCCTTCTCATTTGAGGGGAGACTATCGCTGATGAATATAGGCTTTGGGTTGGCCTCGTCACCCATGTTAACTTGGACTATTTTATCTTCAGTGGGGGGTTCCCTCTGTTCGAACCTATCACCATACTGCATGTTCAGGTGATGAATCCACGGGTCTTCCCATGTTGGCATTTGATCGTCGTCTTCCATTGTGGAAGGATCAGCTGTAGCCATGTTCGCCATTAGGGCTTTGAAAGCTTCCCCCAGACTTGTATCGGAATCCTATTCTGATGAATCTGACGAATTTCCATCTTTGTATTGCTTAGATGATTGGTTATTGATTAACCAGCAACATTCGTCTTCTGAAGAAGATTCATACCCTAACCCTCGTCTGTATTTATAATAATCCTCGGGTTTCCCTTTTGGAACATACACTGCTTTGGCTGGAATACGAGGACCTCGATCGAAGTATAGACCTTCTCCGAGTATGAAATCATATCCCTGTTTTTCCATGAGCTTGCGCGCTTCCGGACTATACTTAGATAAATACCGACCAGGTTTGTCATCATCCTCATCTTCCCTTAAGAAATGATTTGGTAATGGAGAGCTTTTTCCTTTCCCGTAAATCACTTCTTTTTTACCTCCTATTTTGGTCGGGATGACCAGGGTCGTTCCGAAAGAATGCTGGAGGCGTTCCTTTGTTATATTGGACGATCGAAGCGGCATATGTAAATCAGGATTATCATACAATTCTTTTATCACATCATCAAGAGACAGGGAGTACTCTAAATCATTATTTATTTCATTATTGGCAAGTTGCCAGTTACAACTGCCCTCTGACATTTGTTCATCGTCAAGGTTGATTACAAAGGGTACAATGTCGTTTAAAACATAACCTCCATTGTAATCAAATCCGGCTTCGGTATCAGCTTCTTCTCCGCTGTCCGTGCCATGGGCCGATGATTCAGTATCGGATTCGTTACCATAAAGGAGAGAATCAGTGAAATAATTCTCAAACCCTTTAAATGGTTGTTTATCCGCGACCACCGTCCTGACCCTTCCATCAGTGTCGACGTATTTCAGACACTGATGTAAGGTGGAGGGAACTATAACGTTACTATGGATCCAAGGCCGACCCAATAGTAAGTTATATGAAGTCTCGGCATCGATCACATAACATGTGACTTCTGTCTTCAAATCTACCATTTGACACTTTACCCGGATCTTACCCAAGGGTCTTGACCCGCTAGTGTTGAATCCATAGATAACAGTACCTGTGGACGCCAACTTACTAACTGGAATGCTGAGGAAATGCATCAAGCGAAGCGGCATAATACTCACAGCAGAACCCGGATCCACTTGGATTCGGGAGCCAATGTACCCAACAAAATACAGGGGTCGATCATGGTTTGAATTCTTCGTCTGCATATCCTCTTTAGTGAAGGTAATGCAGGGAAGGTGTTTAGCCGCTATGTTACAGTGTTGAATTAACTGTCCTGACTCTTCAAGCGCCGGCTTGATCGAGTAAGGAACACTTCTAAATTGGCCAAGGCTTCTTGCAAGGCTTCCCTTATTTCTTTGGACAACCGTAGCAACTCGTACAATGTTATCCGCGCTGGAATGTTAGCTAGTCGAGCCATAATATCGAAAACGTGCGGAGTGTTTGAGTTTTCAGGTTTATCTCTTCCAATCGGGCGATTGAAATGAGACTGCTTCGGATTCTGAACCTCCTGGGGTCTCTTTTCTTTCTGTTTATCAACCGGCTGTCGTCGAGCTTCTTCAACCGGTCTAAGAGTCGTAATCACCCCAGCTCCGTGAGAGTTTTGGCTGGTCCCCGTTTAATCACCCCCTGCTCAGCTAACTGATCACTAGGTGATGGATAGTTGAAGTGATATTCATTTCCGCTCCTAGTGGCAAAAACTTCTTGTTCTTCTTCGGAGAGCAGGAACGTAGGAGCTTCATTACCATCCTCTTCAAAGATCGCGGAGGTAGCATTGCAAGACTTGCCTTTACCCTTCTTGGTCGAGAAAGTCATCCACTGATCGTCTTCAATTAGATCGGGATGAACCCAGAGGATTTCGCCGTTTGGGGCTGTGTGTGGTACAAGTCCTTTTTGGCGCTGTCCATGTGGGTCGTCGTTCACCGTCTTCATTCCTACTTTGGTGATGCATTCTGGTTTAAACCATGCTGTGGGCACTGATCCAAAGCTGATTGAAACCGCATTTGCTCCAACATTCTTGGATGGTTTTGGGGTTATGACACCTACATCAATTAACGCTTGGATTTTGTCCTTGAGATGGTAGCACGACTTAGTAGGGTGATGGACCGCTCTATGATATGCGCAATACTTTGGATCCGTCACTTTGCTCGCCCCTTCTTGATCCACGATCGACGGCAGCTGGATTTTGTTGTTCTCCAACAGGTACTTAAAGATGCCGGGAACTTCATCATCTTTGAAGGAATAGACTTTAGGAAACCTCGGCTCCGAAGATTTCTATTTCCGAGGCCGTTGTTGCCATTGCCCCCGAGATTGTTGTGGTGCTTGTTGCTGCGGCTGTTGCTGAGGTTGCAATTGGAAAGTTTGATTAGCATCAACTGCATTAGCATGTGCCTTACCTTTCCCTCGTGGGACGAAATTCTGCTGTGGAGCATTCGTTGCCTGTTGGCCTCTCTCCGCCTTCTTCCTTCTAAGGAATCGCTCGGCTTGCTCTCCTCGGACCTTCAAATCCTTCCATGTCTTGGATGGTGCTGTCCCCATTGCTTCTAACACGTCCAACGCGAGGTTGTTGTGGTAAGTCTGGAGAATGAATTCCTCGGTGATCGGGTCCCGACAGTTCATCGCCTTGTTCCGGAACCTTTTGACAAAGGTGTCAACCAATTCCCCGTCTTTCTGTTTCTCGTCAAGCAACGACCCGATGGATTGTTGTCCTTCTTGTTTTGATGATGATTTACAAACAATTTACTACTAATATTATTTGTCTAGTGTTTGTGTATTCCTATGTATTGTAGACAAACAACGTAGTTGGAGGATGGATGGAATAGAGCTTCAACGATGATATCCAATGGAGGTTGGTGGAATAGTGGAGTGAAGCCTTGCAATTCAAAGTTAAAGATCAAGTTCAAGCTTCATCCGCGAGATTACCAATTCCCCGTCTTTCTGTTTCTCGTCAAGCAACGACCCGATGGATATCTCTGTGTCGTCGTCGAAGAAGTTAGCGAGGAATTTAGTCTCCATGTCGTCCCAGCTATTCACGCTTCCTGGCTTGAGGCGACGATACCAATCGAAGGCGGCTCCACGAAGAGTGCCAACGAAGGACCGTACCATCAGAGGCTCATTACCAGAGATAACCCCCAGGTGCGATTTGAAGTAAATCAAATCCTGAGTGGGTGAACTCATCCCATTAAACGGCGTGAAGTTAATTAGATTGAACTTCGCCGGATATGGGATCAATTCTCATTCTCTTGGGTATGGACAAGGAATGCCTGTTTTCTTCATCTCTTGAGCGGAAATCAATGTATTGATTTTGCTCTCAAGGTTCTTAATCTTCAAGCTTTCACCTGTGTTTTCATTAGCATTCTCGTTACCACCCCCTGCATTGACGGGAGGATTATTGGCATTATGAGTCTCATTCGCATTTGTGTCCTCATCTTCCAGATTAACCTGGTTACAACGACTCGGCTCGCCTTGCTGGTTCGTCAATGCTTGGATTTGTTGGTCATGCATTTCTCTCATGTTCTGCATGGCCATCTACATTTCAAACTTGAAGCTCTCTTGTTGTTTAGCCATGGCTTCTTCGAGCATCTTGGCCACTTGTTCGGCGCTTATCATCAGCGACTCGCGGGGTTGTCCCTCGCTGGATACCGTATTATCTGATGCAACCGCGGAGCCGGCATCAGATTCTTCATCTTCTGAAGGTAGTCTTATCCGAACCCTACCATAAGTTGCTCGTTTGATGGTTCCGGACTGCATACGGGTTATACGCCGGGGTGCTTTCAGAATCGACTCGAGATTATCCCGTGCCGATGTCCCCTTGCTGGTCATGTTAGTGGTGACCCTCGGAAATTCTCCATCTTCAACCACCGTTCTTCTTCGTCGGAAACGCCTAGGCCTTGGTTTTGGCGTTTCGGTACTGAGTCTTTCGAAAACCGAAACTCTTTCAGGAACTGTCTTGATGCAGTTATACTCAGACAATACTGCCTGAATAAGTTTGGAACATGGGCATTGAGTTTCTTGTACTTGAGGACTCATCTTCCTAGTTTTTCTCGTACTCCCATCACGATAGTACAACTCGTCGGCTTGATAGTCGGAGTAACCTATCGTGTGTGGGCACGACTTCTCAGGTATAACGTTATCGTCATCAGACGATAATGTTTCCTTCTGAGGGTGAACTGCCTTCTTTGGGCTTTCAAAAGTCACGCGCTTCGAAACATGCCTTTGGGGCGTGAGTTCTCAGCCGGTTCCTGGACTTTAATGCGCAAATTGGTGCGCGTAGCTGCCCTGATCTCTTTGTCATGTTAGAGGTGACGGCGACCCCTAGCATGTTGAGTCGTTCGGGGCTTCTTCATTAGGCCCAAACGTTCTTGAACCGGAGCTTTGCATCGTCCATTGGGAAGTGGACCGAGACGCTCCAAGACTGACTTCTTTCTTCAGGATGATTCTGCATGATCTCCCGGAGTAGCCATGGGAATTATCGACGATTTGGAGTGGTTCGCCGGAGGTTGAGCTTTTTCTGAAGGCTACAAAGGTTGCTCCTTAGCCTGAATCGCCGCTTTAGACTTTAGCCTCCAGACTTGGCGGGTTAGTGGCGGCTTCTTCGTCTCCTCCTTCTGCAATCTCCTGCGGACTTCCTGGACTTGAGCTCGTCCCTGCGCAGACAGTGCGCGGCCCTTGCGAATGCGCTCTTCGAGTGTCGAATGATTCTGTTTGACACGGACCCATTCGTTCGTTGGCGGCTTAGAAGAGCTGCCATTCATCGGTGGTTGAGGCTGTTTGCCTCTCCTGTTCTTCAGATCCGTGTGATAGCGGACTCCGTCAGTGGACTCCATCGCCTTTGCGAGTTGCCGCGCTAAGCGTTGATGTCGCCTCTGGCGGGCTCTCTTCGAGAGAGTCACAACGCCCTCAACGGTGGAGGCATCGGCAAGAACAGCTTCGAGAGAGTCACAACGCCCTCAACGGTGGAGGCATCGGCAAGAACAGGGTTGACCTGGTTGGAGGTTGGCGGAACTTCACCCGACGCAACTTTGGCGTCAATTGGGATGAGAGCTTCGTTGGCGTTCTGTACTTCTTCATACCAACGAACTTTTCCCCTGGAGGAGAACTTCTTGGACTTGTGGGGGGAGGTGGATCCGAACGAGGATGACAGATACTCCTCGAACTTTTGCTGGTCGAATTCATACTCGACCTCCTCCTCGACCGGGATCGAGATCCGCGGCTGCGACGCAACGATCTCGGCAACGATCTCGGCAATGAATCACGAGCTCCTGTTTTGCGGTTTATCCAAGTTTTATTGTTGATCTGGACTCTGATTTGGTGTCCGGATCCTGATTTGGCAGTAAATCCGCCTCGTCGTTGATCTGAACTCTTATGTGTAAGTCCGGATCCCGATTTGGCAGTAAATCCGCCTTGGTGTTTGAGTTCGAATCCGTTCTATGGTTGGATGACTCGTTGACTCCCCGAACCGTTGGCTTGATTCCGCACGCGAATGGATGCATTCCGTTGCTTGCGTGCGATTCGTTAACCTCGTCGCCTCGTTAATCCACTTCGTTGCGTGTCACTTGGCTTCGGTGTTGTGGACCGACGCTTGTGTTTAGATACGTCACCCGATGGTTCGTTGGTTTGTCGAATCACCGTGCCAAGCTGTGTTCAGGGACCTATAGGCAGTTTTATACGCCTACAATGATGACAATGAGGATGTTAGTACGCCTTCGCGTCAAAAGTCTCATCCCTTGATTAACTTTGTAGATGAGGATAATCAATCTCAAGCCAACATCAATATAGCTTCCAGCAAGAAACCACCTTCGGCGAAAGGTCGCTTGAAAAAGCCAGATTTCGGCCGTAACATCATGCAACAAATGGTGGAGGAAGTTAAACACTTATCCTCATCTCTCAACCTTGTTAACAAGCACTGGACTGAGAAATTGTCCACAACCATCTTCAGGCACAAAGAAACTTACCCCATAGAAGTCCTGGAGCAATTTTATGATACCACATTTGAAAATAAAACCAAAGCGAGACATTTTATAGGTAAGAGTGACTTTGGCCAGAGGGTTTTGTTGGACAATTTCATGAAGATGCAATGTGGGGGAAGATAGAATGGGGATGAAGGTAGGCTTTTACATGTAAGCTTTTATACATGCAATTAAACTTTATATTAACCTTGCTGATTTCAACCTTGCTGATTTCTTGGTTATTTCGCAGGAACAGTTTGGGACGCAGCCATTTCTTACATATTTTGCTCGCCAAAAACACATTTGCTATTATGTTGTTTAAACTCCAGTATCCGGTATGCTTGTAATATATTTGACAGCACTAGACCTTTAGCATTACGCACCTCTAGTCATGTGCTGGCTGCGTACCCTGACTTGACTCATTAACATACTTTATATGTGTCCATGCATGAATGTTGGTTTGTTATTTGCGTACTTAGGGCCATATTTGACCACGAAATAAGACTCTCACTTTTAGCTGACTGACTGTAATTTGTGCTAATAAACTTATTCATGCACCAGTCTAGCTTAGTACTACATGTTTACACACTATTGTTTTGTTTACTTCTTCATGCACCAGTAGTTGCTTTCTCTTTGTTATCATTCAGGTTGTTAAACCAGATAACCTTAATGCATTCGTCAACTGTCATCACTAGTTTGCAAACTCCAACCGAAATTGCTTGGTATTTTTCTAAGATCATTAGCATATTTTGTGGTTTGCCGGGGCCGTATGTGGGTAGTGTTGAATGTCATATTTTATCATATTCTACATCGGTGCTTATGCAGCTCGTTTTCCTTTCATTGTTGCTTACTGGGTTGCATATTGGGTTGTTAGACTATTTCGTTACTGCAATATGCACCAGTTCTAGTTGTTTTTTTTGGTATTGGTTCAGTTTGTTGAACATGTTAAGATTAAAGATTTACTGAATTGCTTTCACTAGTTTGCCAACTCTAAACCTCACAACTTGTTACTTCTCTACTTTCGTTAGCATTTGGGTTCATGATTTGTCTCACCTTGATCTAAAACAGCTTGCAAACCAGACAATATGTCATGTTGATTTATTTCTAAATTGTTTTACTTGTGTTTTCATGGGTCACTGGGTTCTCACAAAAATCCCCCCCACACCCCTACCCCCCCCTGTGTGATACGTGTTTCACTTGTTTCACTTGACATATTTTGGGTCTCCTATTTAACTTGAACAGATTTGGGTCTATTCTCTTGGTTTACTTATTGTACTTGTTTTACTTGCTTTGATTTTATTTCCTGTTTTGCCTCGGACCTTGTTGTGCAGTGATGAATGTCAATATTTCTGAGATTCTAAACCAGTAAATATTGCATGCAATGATATGGCGAGGCATTCCCAACTGGTATTTGTCGAGCTCAGAATTATAAGTATGTGGAATGCAGCCAACATTGTCATGCAATCGTTTACCGGTGATGAATATATGATGAAGTTGATGTATACCTGAGCACAATTGCTTATTGTTTTCACAACTGCGTTGTTATGCTTCTATGGGATGAAATTTACGTGGTTGTCAACGGTTGGCCATACACTGTTAACGATTGCTGGATATTGGTGCATTGCGTGATATTTTCAAACCAGGACAAGCACATAGCAGTTTGTCTTTCATATCTTGCATGTGCATATTACAATGTTCACAATCACAAGGAAAATGCAGAATATCCCTAAGACAACGATACATTTCTTCAAGTATTCAACTTGTTGAATTGCATGCTTCAATTCTCTTCGCAAATGCTTTGATTCCAGCTCTTTCATTTCTGAAACTGATTGACGAGAGGCTTCATCTTTATTGGTTTCACTCGTTTTGCTTTCATGCTCATCTTCGGCCCACCTAAAGAATTTGCATGATCTATTTGGATATTTGGCACAGCCCTAAAAATATTTGCCCTTGTTCAAACCACCTTTGAAAAGCTTCAATGGTGTAGGTATGTTACAAAAGCAATTTATCTTAGGAGATTTGATATGAGATCCCTGGGATGCAGCCATGGCTTTGGTGCACCTATATAAATGGAGCAAATGCCTTTGGTGCACGTATATAGGTGAATGGCATTTTTACCGTTGGTTTGGTCAGCGTTGTTCAAGCTACCTTTTCAAAAATCTGACCGTTGCTCAACATGCACCGTTGGGACATTTTCGTTGCTGTTGGGGCGGTTAGCTTACATGGGTGTTGTAATGGATCTCTTCTCTGGTGCTTTATTATTGGTACATGTCATGTACAGGAGGTTGAAATGACAAAAGATAAGAAGTTGATATTTTTCCAGCTTTGTGAAACAAACATTTAGAAATAAAAACTTATATTTCAATCCATTGATTTTATTATGAAACAAACAAAGAAAAGCAAATCAGGGAAACCCCAATGAAATGTTTAGAAATCATTTCTGATCTATATTTCTGTTTTCGGTATTTTTTAGAAAATGAACACAACAACCCCTAATGTTAAGTATTTCTGTTAACGCAAAACTTCAATTTAGACTCTTAAGCTTCGTTTCAAAACACAATATTAAGTATTTTTGGTCAATACTACTTTGACCCATTACAACACTAGTATTAAACATATTATATATTAATTATAATAAAATATATTATAAATAAAATTTTATAATATTTAGTTTACATTATTATAGTATTATAAATATTAAATATAATACAATATAATATTTTATAATGTATTATAATATTATATTGTACTTTAATGAGTTATATTATATTATATTCATTATTATGTTATAATTATTACATATTATTTTCAAATAATTATATATTTAATTATTTTGGTATATCAATTTGTTATTGTTATATATTATATAATATTTTTATAATAATATTATTTTATTAATAATAAAATATTATACTAGTATTTAATAAGCATGTTGATAATCACTCTATATTAATTATATTTAATCTATTATGTTAATACCTTCTTAAACTCAAAACCAAAACACCAAACTTAAAACACCTAAAATGTGTTTTGAAATAGGTGTTGTGTTTTTTATTTGAGAATGATTTAGCTCAAAAAACACAACGGTTTCCAAACCCATGGTGTTTCGTTTTTGGCAAAAACACCATGGAAATAAGTAAAGCACCATGGTATCCAAACGGAGCCTAATGACTTAAGGGTTGTTTATTTCTATTTCTATAAAAAAAGGGAAGGGAAAGTACTCAAACTTTAATTTCCCTTTACTTCTACAAAGATTTGTAGGAAAAGTTAAAAATTTTAAAAGTGGTGTTTTCTGATGTGAAATACTTTGTAGAACTGATAATTTCTTCATTGAGATTAGAGAATTTAAAGAGCTTGAACATTTTTTTTCACTTATCATTTTGCTTCATGCATTATAACTATATATACATATATGAGTTATAAGCTTTCTTTAGAAATAACTCTAAAAGTCAAATAGAGAGAAGTAAATTCATGAGTTTATGGACGATTATAAATAGGTTCATAACTTCCCCTTCGATGTCCATTATACAAGGAATATGCCTCGTTAAAATCTTACTAGAAAAAAAATCTGATGGGAAAATCCTAGAAAAAAGAGTACATAATTCCTTGTATAAACTCCCATAGTTAAAGATATCATTTGAGATCTCTTAATCACCGCATCCCAATCTTATGCAACAGCTTCTCAAACATTAAAGTCGATAATGCCTTGGTGAATAGATACGCAAGGTTATCACTTGAACGGATTTGTTGAACATCAATATCACCTTCTTTTATAGATCATGTGTGAAAAAGAACTTTGGTGAAATATGTTTTGTCCTGACTCTTTTGATGAATCCTCCTTTTAGCTGTGCTATGCATGCAACATTATCTTCATACAATGTTATTAGAGTTTTTTCTTGAAAGACAAACCACATGTGTGACGCTCCTGGTTTCACACATGGCTGCAGGTCAAGGTAAACTCAAGGATGTTAAACCTGCTATGCACCCAACACTGTGCATAAACATGTTTCACCATCACATTAATATCACTCTAGCAGATGTCAAATATAACGGAGTGAGGGTACAAGCAGATATAACAAAATATTATAACACAAGGAATACAATGTAAAGAAAAGACATCCAACAGTATTAATATGTTCCAACAGAAGAAAAGAAAGTACATCTGATGAACTGAAATATGAGTAATATATCTCCAAACACAAGAGTCAACTGAAACAGCACTAAGGCACTTAGCCTCCAAAATAGAATACATCTCTAAAAGAAAACTAAAATCATAAATAGTCCACTATGAAGCACCAACTAGCTACCTATGAATGATGGTGACTATGTTGAATCCCCATCAATCTGCGGCTCTCCAAAACTCTAACCTGTGACCTGAAAAGAGGTGAATACAACAGCAACAGAGCGCTAGCAAGAACATCTCTGTCCGCCCCCTAGGGGAAGGGCTAACGCATATAATGGAGGCTCTACCTATAACATACATAATCTACCTATAACATTTACTCTGTACTAAGAGGAGTTAAGATTTAGAAGCACACAATATGAGATTAGTACGTCGAGGGAGTAATCCAAACAAGGAAACCCTCATATATATATATATATATATATATATATATATATATATATATATATATACACACACACACACACACACACACACAACACACACACACACACACACACACACACACACACACACCATGTATCTCAAATTGTGAATCGCTAAACACTAACTCCCAAGATACTATAAACAGATAATAAAACAAATCGTCACCAAAAAATCTCATTTAGAACATGATATGAATGTCAATCACAATATAATACACTATACTTAGGGTAGGTATCACGAGAGCAAAAACATAATTTTGTATAACCATCTTCAATAAAAATGGTGTGGAGTTTAGGTGCTCACAATATCTTGTGGCTCATCGCAATACCATGCGGCTCACTACCTAACTCGGACACCAAGCGTAGTATAAGCATATCTGCCTAATCTAAAACACAATGCAAACAAAAGAGATGTGGAGTCTCGGTGCTCACAGTATCCTGTGGCTCATAGCACTACTATGTGGCTCACAACCAAACTTGAACATCTTTATAGAAGTATGATGCGGAGCATAGGTACTCGCAGTATTCTATGGTTCATTGCAATCTCGTGTGGCTCACAACCTATCTCGGCACTTCATGCGAACATTTGATGCTGACTTATGTAACTCGTTAGTTGTCGCCCCTATGTCGCAACGAGCTCAACACATAGCCACGCACTCCCGAGGATCCGTGCATGCCTAAACCCCAACATGTACACTAACATGGCCCTACACGTGTATCGACGTGTGGGCCCGTCCTTCATGTTCACGACAAAACATGCGTGGAAGATCATCATAAGCAGAAAAACACTAGATTAGTCTACTTCCTTCGAGAATCGTTCGACTTACATACAACCGGTTGTAATGATCATGAACTTTCGATACTAGTTAAAATAATTTTTTGGTATTTTAAAATATTTAATTATTATTTTTTAAAAGAGTATTTGTATTTTCTTGATTTTCTAGAACTTTCTAGAATTTAAAAGTCCAAGATTTATATTTATTTAAATAATTTTGATATTTATAAATTAATTTAGTGTGGTAAATTTTTTTGAATTAATTCGTTGTATTATCATACTATTAAATATCATTTTGGATAATACGTTGTATTATTTTTACTATTACGTATTATTTTGTATAATACGTTGTATTATTATTACGTATTATTTTATATAATTTGTTGTATTATTACTATTATTACATATTATCAGTTGTATTAGTATAACTGGTACATTCTATTGTATAGATAATTTTTCCATAATTATTGATTTTAAATGTAAGTAATTATATATTTTTATTAATTATTCTCGTTTAATTATACAATTTATTGTATTATTACTATTGCGTATTATTTGTTGTATTAGTATAATTGGTACATTTTTTGTGTAGATAATTTTTTCATAATTATTTGATTTAAAATATAAGTAATTATATTTTTTATTAATTAATTTCGTTAAATACCTAAACCGTAACCCTATATATTTATATATATTTTTTGTTTATTTTTTCCTTCTTCTATTCATGTCAACCCGTTGCAACTCCTTCTCTTCATCTCTCTCATCTCTCTTCTCCATCCTCCAGCAACCCAGCCGCCCTCTTCATCTTTCCTCTCGTTCTCTCTTCTCCTCTTCTTCTCTCTTCCGTTCTCTCTCTCTCTCTCTCTCTCTCTCTCTCTCTCTCTCTCTCTCTA